>NC_066627.1:11811220-12144850 GCF_025201925.1 Gopherus flavomarginatus | reverse complement strand
TATAGCTGTAGCCTAGTCCATGTCTTTTTAGGGATCCTTCAGCATTAGCATTTGCCATTTTGTTACTATTAAGACAATAATTATTTTGAGCCGTATTTTAAAATGTTGCTTTTCTCTAGTTCCAATCTTGAAAAGCGACCGAAACTAGGCAGACTTTTCTGTCTTGAAGTTCTCAGACTATTTTTAGAGCACATGGATTGTACATCAGTAGAGAGACTGTGTTGTGGAAGGTCCTCTCTCATTTGTGATCCTCTGCCTGTCCACCCAGACAAAATTATGGAGACTATCCACATTGCCATTCAACATCACATAACATCTCTACACAAGCTACAGAAATTGTTCATATGGAAATGTGATATTAGGATAGCATTAGTAACTGGATCAGTGTGAAATAAACAGTTTTAAGATGGCATGCAGCATTGCACCTGCAGTCTAAAGTGCCTTTTATTTTCATGTTGTCTGCTCTAATATATATGTAGAATTGCTGAAAGAATGAAAGAACGAAAGACTGTCAGGCCATCCATCCCTATGGTAGTTGAAATTCAGATACAGAAAATCTCTGCAACACTGAATTCCTCCAAAGTTCTGTCCCCAATCAGAATGAATTGCTCCTTAACCATTAAAAGTTACACTCTGGCAATTAATTCCATAGGACAAAGAGCTAAGAAAGTGCCGATTGGATAGAAACTTTTGTCTCTCATCAGTTCAGATTCACAGGAAAAAAAATGGATTTGAAATTGTTTAAGGGAACAGATCCCCAGCTGGTGTAAATCAATAGTAGCTCCGGTGGAGTCAATGAGGCCTGATTCCCAACTCGTGAAAAGTGACATAGCTTCATGGTCATCTTAGGGCCAGATCCCCAGCTAATGTAAAACTAAGTATCTCCACTGAAATCAAAGGACACACATCTCCACTTTGTATGAAGATCCCTAACTACTCGGAACTCAATGAAACTGTATCAGTTTACACTATTTTAGGAGATTGTGCTGAGCTTTTAGTGTTTGCCTCCAGGTACCTCTTAGTGACCAACATCAAACACCCAGAGAAGTCTCAGCTGTGGGTTCCTCTGGAGGCTGCATCCCAAGAGCTGCTGACAAAATGTAGGAGGAAAAACAATCTCTACTCCCCGAGAGCTGTTTATGTGGCATTAATGAAGGAACAGGCCATTTCGGGCCAGCTGGGGCTCTGGTGGCACTGGGCTCTGAGCTATTGTAGGTCACATGTCTATGCTACCAATATATATTCTATTTGGCAATCTTCTTGGGATGCCATACGGGATTCAGCCCTGCCTTGTTTTTAACCAAGGATCCTTGCAGGGAAGCTGCCATCATGTGAGATCCAGGCTGGGTGCTCTTCCCCTTCTGTTGGGTTAGAGTCAGATAGGGAAGTTTGTCAAGGTGGATTGTTCCTGAGATGAGATCAGAGCTGGGCTCACTGCCCTGGTGACCAGATTCAGCTATTTAGCTCCAGGCAAGGTACATCCTGCTCTATGACTGTGTCTGAATCCTGCACAAGCCAGGATCAATTTCAGAGATGGGAGGGGCTTTCAGTCCCCAATCCCATTCAGTCCTTCACATTTCAGCCAAGCCTGCCCAAGGAGGAGAGCACCCATCTGCGGAGTGGGTCCCTGTCTGCTTGGATCTGCAGAGAGACCCAGCAACACAAGAAATATTGTGAAGGGACTGGGAGACAGCAGCTTGATAGCATAGTGATGAGGCATTACTGATAAGTGCACAGACAGACAGTGACTGAACAATCCTGGCAGTGGAATGTCCAGTGCTTCAGAGGCTGGCAAACATTCCACAAAGACCAACGCTATAAGTCTGCCATTTCAGTTAAATATGTTTGGGTGCTAATATACTGCAGCAATGTAATACTAGAACTATGAGTTACAATTGGAACTCTTTGAAACATTTACTATCATTAAAGCAAACATCTAGAGCTGCTCATTTTTTCCAGCATAAAAAATTCTATTTTCGTTGAAATTGTAGAAACCAAACATTTTTTTGGTTTTGTGAATCAAGAACCAAACTACTGCTCTTAAAAAATACTGAAAACTTAAAAATTGTCACAGTGTTTTTTGAAAAAAGAAAAAGATTTTTCCAATACATACATTGATTTTAAGGATAGGACAAATCTATCATAAAAATGTTTTCAGTTTAAAGTCCACTTTTCCTTTGAAATGATTTAAACAGAAAATATCTGAATTCCCCAGATTGGAAACTAATAATTAAGCCAGTGAGCCAACATTGTTATTGTCCAATATCACATTTATTGCTTTTCAAAGAGATTTGTGCAGGATGGTAAAACTGAGAAAGTGGCAATATTAGTATCCTCAGACTATGTTTTATACAAAAAGTCTCCCTTAAACTGAGACACAGAGAGTTGAAGCCCCCAGACAAAGCCTGTCTCTGCTCAATGACATAGAAGAGGGCAACATGGCTAGACCCCAGATCTCCTGTTCTAGCACCGTATCCTCTGTCTCACATTGATGCCTGCTAACCAGAAATACTCAGGTGGAGCGCACACAAACATAGTAAGACACTGCTTATGTCCCAGAGAGTTTACAACTTAAGTGGACAGGACAGAGAAAGGGAGGGAGGGGAAACAGAGGTATGAGCAGGGTAAGTAACTGGCTCAAGGTAACACAGCAGGTCTATGGAAGAACCAGGAATAGAAAATAAGTCTCCTGATGGGGCCAGATATACAGTCACAGAGGGGAATTACACAACACAGATGTAGCTGAGTGATGGTATTAGCCTCCCATCACACAGAGATGGAAATGCAGCTGGGATTTGGTGCCAGAGATCAGTTTGGGAAACAGGCAAGAGATCGTCTATGTGGTGTTGCAGTGGAATTATTTCAACTGAGCTTCACTGGGGACGCTTTCTGAGTTCATAGGTTTTTAAGGCCCAGCTTGAGAAAGCCCTGGCTGGGATGATTTAGTTGGGAACTGGTCCTGCTTTGAGCAGGGGGTTGGACTAGATGACCTCCTGAAGTCTCTTCCAATCCTAATATTCTAAGATTCTATTATTCCATGTCATAACTCCTCAGAAACTGGAAACCAGGCATTAGCTTTTTAATACATTACCTCCACATCCAAGTTTGCATATTTCCCCAATGGTGGAAATATCTTGGCTAGATCATTGGTGTTGGATGTGCTTGCCCCATCCTTCACACAGCATTTTATCGAGCCACATCCTGAGCCAGATCTTTGGATGGTGTAAACTGATACAGTTCCATTGACATTAAGGGACCCATGCCAATTTGCACATATATGATAACTCACCACTCATAGTTAAGAGCAATGATAAGCACTGTTCATCGTTGACACTCACATCATGAGATATTGCAGCATGGAATCAGTGGCACTCCCTCTCTCACTGTAATCCCCACCACTATCTTAGTGCTTCTCTCCACAGCCATCATACAATGAACTGAGAAAGAAAATTTCCACCAGAACCATCCTGACCGAGTTCCTTCTCCTGGGATTCTCTGATGTTCAGGAGCTGCAGATTTTGCACTTTGTGGTATTTCTAGTGATTTACCTGGTAGGCCTGACGAGGAATCTTCTCATCATCACAGCAGTAGCCCTCGACCAATACCTTCACACCCCCATGTACTTCTTCCTGATGAATCTGTCCATTATAGACCTCAGCTCCATCTCTGTCACCATCCCCAAATCCATGATCAATTCCCTCATGAACACCAGGGTAATTTCTTATCCTGGATGTGTTACCAAGTCTTTTTCTTCGTAGTCTTCATTGCAGTTGATCTTGCCTTACTCACCATCATGGCGTACGACCGATATGTCGCCATCTGCCAACCACTGCACTATGAGAGGCTGATGAACAGGATAGCTTGTGTCCAAATGACAGTCAGTGGCTGGATTACTGGTATTGTCTACTCTGCAGTGTACACTGGGAACACCTTCAGTTACCCTTCTACCAGTCCAATGTCATCAACCAGTTCTTCTGTGAAATCCCCCAGCTACTCAAGCTCACCTGCTCTAACTCATACCTCAGTGAAGTTGGGGGTAATGCCTTCATTGTATTTTAGTGTTAAACTACTTTGTTTTTTTATTGTGTCTTATGTTCAGATCTACAAAGCAGTGCTGAGAATCCGCTCTCAGCAGGGCCGGTGTAAAGCCTTCTCCAACAGCCTGCCTCATCTCACTGTGGTCTCTTTGATGTTTCTCACTGGCATCTTTGATTACCTGAAACCCACCTCCAGCTCAGCATCATGTCTGGACCTTGTGGTGGATGTTCTCTATTCCCTGGTGCCTCCAGTGATGAATCCAATCATCTACAGCATGAGGAACAAAGAGATTAAAGCTGCATTGAAGAAACTGATTGTGTGGAGGTTATTCACCAAGAATTAAAATGTCCATCATTGGTACTTGATTGAGATTTCATTCTGAGCTTCTTTACGAATCTAATCAATTGATGACAAAATTGTCTCCTTGAGAACATAGAGTGCAATCTGTTTATGAATTCATAAAATCCAGACTAATTCCTTTGAGTATTCTGAACTAAGGTACTAATCTTGAAAAACTCATAAGCAAGTGCTTAACTTAGAGAAGACCCATTGCTTAAATTAGTGCTTAAATTAGAGAAGACCCATTGAAGTTTTACAGCTAAACCTATGTTGTTGGGTTTGTTTGATTTTTAGAGGGGTAGGGGGGACTTTTGGGGTATGGATGTGATTTTCAGCTGGGCCTATCATAATTAGACAACTAACCCTTACGTATTGGATATTGCCCAATGTCACTAAATATGCCAGTGGCAAAACAAGGCGCCAAGGCTCATGGGAATTACATGCCTAAAAGCCTTTGAGGACCTGGACCTGAATCAAGTTCCTCTGAATTCATATCTAGTGCACTAACTACATCACCCTCCTTTGAAATTCCAGACTAAATATTTAATTTGCATGTGCAAATATGGTGTAATTTGGGTTTCAGAAAAAGTTACATTTGCAAATACGACTCCAAACATTTCAAATATTACCTTCATAACAAGAAGACATCAAATACAAGCATGGATGGATCCTTAAAATGACCTGGAGTTGTCACACAACACACTGATGTATTGTTTGTCCCAGTTTTGAACTCATCCCTACATAACCCATCACGTTTGATAGGCAACAATTGTCCATTTTGATGGATATCACAGTCTCCTTGGAGAGAACATGAAGTGACTGGGACTAGGAGATTGAACTAGCCTTTCCCACTTCTGAGGTGTTCCCTTCAGATCAGGACTGGTCCTTGGTCTCTGCTGACGCTGCTCACATGGGATTGACAGTTCCAGTTTGGCTGGTTGGGATGTTGAGTGGAGCACACTCATGACATACCAAGGAGTTTGACGCACAACACCAATCTTTTTACTTGTATTTCTAGTGCTTTCTTTTTATTCCCCATATCTCTCGTATTAGATGTCTGTTAGATTTCCCCTCTGTGATCCCTCTTGTGTCTCCTTTGTTCATGATGAGATGGCCCATGTTTCTCCCAGATCTCAACCCTACAGCCAGGTCTCCATGCTCTGGACTACCTCTGGGATTTTGTTTCCTGCCCCCTTCAAACTTAGTTTAAAGTCAGCCTCACTAGGATAGCCAGTCTGTAGGACAAAGATACTTTTTCATCTTTCTTCAATAGATGGACCCCAACTCTGCTCTGCAGTCATTCTTCTCAGAACAATATTCCATGGGCTGAGGAAGCTGAAGCCCTCCTGATGACACCTTCCACGCAAGCCAGGCATTCACCATCTTGGATGTGTCGATCTCTGCCTGGACTCCTGTCCTCATCTGGGAGGATCAAAGATAACACCAGCTGCCCCCAGCTCCTTCACCCTCACTTCCAGAGCCCAGTAGTCACAGATGATCTGTTCAGGCTCATACCTCGCAGATACCAATTACTTCCTGCTTGGATGTAGTAGTAGTAGTCAGAGGGGTGGATGATCCTCAAGAATCCTTCCATAATGTCTCAGATACGGGCCTCCTGGCAGACAGCACACCTTCTGGGAAGCCAGGTCAGGCAGGCAGATGGCCAGAGTCACTAAAGTGACCCTTCCAGTCAAGGCAGCATGTCCTAATGTCCAGAGTCAATAAATTTGCCACACTCTGTGAATTGTGTGGCCTCTTGGCCCGTTGGGGAAGTGAGGCACCACTCAGGGGTGTGTGGTGTCCAGAGTAGGGGGACTCGGGCCTTCTCTTCTTCTCCAAGCCCCATTCCAGGGCCCTGGTGGTGGTTAGTGTACTCACCACTGAGTCAGTGGGCATCCTCCTGAGACACGCGACTGGTTCCCCAGTTCACTCACCAGAGAACAGTATACATCCCCTGGGCTCCTACCCTTTCTCCCTCAGTGATGCTCTATGACTCCCCTGGATCTCTGGGGTCCTCAAGTGGCATAGATCCTGTTGGCGCAGACCCTTCTCTGTGCTCCTCAGGCAGTCTGGGGTCCATCTGAAGCTCTGCATCCTGTGGATCTGTATCTGGAGCCTGTAGCAGCTCCCTGGAGAGAGCCTGCAGTCTTCATCTCCCCCCTTCAGCAGCCTGCCCACACTGAGTTGGGCTGCTTCCTTTTATACTCTGCCTCCAGGCTGAATATGCCCAGCAGAGTCAGAGAGCTGGGGCTTCCTCAGCCTGAAAAGCACAATTAACCATTTAGGGGCTGGTTCAAGGTAGGTGCACCCATCACACCTGGTCAGAAGCCTCACTGGTGAAAGCTTATTACTCAATCCGCCACTTCTACAAAGGAAAGGCAACGTGCACCAGCTTCTGTACACTGAGGAGATTCTCCAAGCACTTCAAGCAAAACAGAGTTTTGGGTAAAACATAAAACAGCTTTATTAACTGCAGAGAGATAGATTTTAAGTGATTATAAGTAATAAATGTACAGATCAAAATTGGTTACCCAAGAAATAAAAGCAAAAGTACAATCTGAGTTCTACAAACTAGAAAGAATTTGACTCAAACACTGTCTCACCATGATGGTATAGTTCCTTCAGACACAGACTGAGATTCCTTTTTTCAGCCTGGGACCACCTCGTCTATTCAAAGCCTTTGTCCACAAGATGTCTTTCTAGGCATTCAGTTGGGGAGCGGGGGAGTGAGACCAAGTGATTATGTAATTTCTCCCCTTTACAGCTTCCTCCAGCTTTCTGGAAAGATCTTTTGCTCTGATGTGAGTAAAGCAGTCTCCATTCCCTATGTGCTCCCTCTGAAAAGCCTTCATTGTATACAGATCCTGTGATAGTCCTTGGTAGTGTGGATTCCCCTTAATGGGCCATCAACGCTGGCTGGCTTTGCCATTGTTATACCTGAAAGGCTGATTGTAGGTGTTTCCAATCTTACAATATACTTCAGTAACACATACATAGCAAACTTCATAACTTCCCATACAGTGATAGCACATATAAAGCAACAGGATATTTATCATTTTTAAATGATACCTCATAAGGCATATTTTGTATGAAACCTATCATAGTCATGTATCACAGGGATAGCCATGTTAGTCTGGATCTGTAAAAATCTACCAAAAAGTCCTGTGGAACCTTATAGACTAACATATGTATTGGAGCATGAGATTCATGGGTGAATACCCACTTTGTCAGATGCAGTGGGTAATCCCTCCCTGAAAGCTTATGCTCCAAATTGTCTGTTAGTCTATACGGTGCCACAGGACTCTTTGTTGCTTTCTATCAGAGTCATATAACCATGCAAAATATGAGGGTACCAGAGTACTGTTTTGGAGCAGAGAGTGTCACAGGGACATGATAGCAGATTCCAAGTACATAAAAGATTGTTGGAAGGATGAGGGAGAAAATTTATTTTCCTCAACCTCCTAGGATAGGACAAGAATCAATGGGTTTAAATTGCAGAAAGAGCAGTTTAGCTTGGACAGTAGGGAAAACCTCTTAAATGCTACGGTGGTTAAGTACTGGAATAAATTGCCTAGGGAGATTGTGGAATCTTCATCATTGGAGATTTTTTAGAGCAGGTTAAAGGAACACCTGTCAGAGATGGTCTAGATAATACTTATCCCTCCCATGAGTGCAGGGGACTGGGCTAGTCCTACGATTCTATGATTCTAGGATAAATATAGAAATTGGGCCCCTGTTGCACTTATATGATGGTCAGTATCTTGGCTGGTACCTTGTGGTTGCACCGGGGACCTCCAGAAAAAAGGGTGGGAGTCCCTGCAGCTTGATCTAAACAGGCAGGCTCCCTGGTAGGGGTGTGACAGACTCATGAACTCTGGGGATTGGGCACAGAGGAGATTTGTAAAACAGAGAGAACAAAAGGTGGCGTTTGTATGAGTGACTCTGTGTGACTGCTTTATCTGAACTCAGTTCACCTCACACATCCTGGAGGCCAGACGTTTCCACTATTCCCATGTCATTGTTATTGCTATTTATTCTCAGGTACACACGGTCACTCAGATCCTCACACTCCAGAAATGTGCACGTAACCCAGGCTAACACAGTGTGGCTCATTGTCTCCTCTAGTGGTCAGAGCTTGTACAGCAGCTTATGAGTCTGTTTTCGTCTCTGTACTAATTCACTTAGTGCTTGTAGCCTAGGGATTATGGGAACCTGCTTCAAAATCTACAGGCCCTGTGTTCAACCCTTACGTAGCTTCTATCAAGGATACATGTAGATGGATGTATCTCAGTTGAAATCAGGATTCCAGATCCCCATAGGGTATAAATTGGTTACGTGCTATCAAAATGAATAGAACTACACTGGTTTGCTAAGGATCTAGCCCTAAATGTTAAGGTCTGATTATTTTCTCACATATGTCAGTTTTATGTCAGTCTGACTCCATTGATGCCATGTGGAACAGCCTTCCAAGATGAGCAGTGGGGGAAGAAAAATCTAGCTGGCTTCAAGACTTAACTTGATAAGCTTATGGAGGGGATGGCATGATGAGACTGCCTACAATGATATGTGGCCCATTGGCAACTGCCAGTAGCAAAAATCACCAACATCTGGAGATGGGACACTAGATGGGGAAGAGTCTGAATTACTACAGAGAATCTTTCCCAGGAATCTGCCTGGTGGGTCTTGCCCACATACTCAAGTTCTAACTGATCGCCATATTTGGAGTCAGACTGGCAGACACCCTGGGAGATTTTCACTGTCCTCTGCTGCATAGTGCATGGGTCACTTGGAGGTTTAAACTAGTGTAAATGGTGAATTTTCTGTAATTAGAAGTGTTTACACCATGATTTGAGGATGTCACTAATTCAGCCACAGGATAAGGATTTATTACCGGAGTGGGTGGGTGACGTTCTGCGACCTGCAATGTGCAAGAGGTCAGATAAGGTTATCATGATGATCCCTTTTGACCTTAATTAATACACAAAAGGGAAAGAATCTCCCATCCTTGCTTTCTAGTGTCCCTGGAACAGGTGTAAGTGGCAACACAGTTTAATAGGCATTGCTTGGGCACAGAATGAAAGGCTGATTCTTCCCTTCTATGAAATGCACACCATGTTAACCCTAGGATTGGGTCAGATCTTCTGATGCTGTAAATCAGCCCAAATACATTGACATCGGTGGAATTAATCTGGATTTGCACTGGGGGCAATTGAGAGCAGAATCTTGTCCACTTCTGCATAAATTGTGTTGTTATGGAAATAAATAACATGGAATGTGAGACACAAACTGAAAGAGTATTTATTTGAAAAAGACAGAAAATTAATTCTTGACGAATAACCTCCCCACAGTCAGTCTCCTCAATGAAAATTTGATCTCCTTGTTCCTCATGCTGTAGATGACAGGATTCATCAAAGGAGGCACTACAGAATAGAGAACAGCCACCATGAGATCCAGACTTGATGCTGAGCTGGAGGTGGGTTTCAGGTAGGCAAAGATGCCAGTGAAAATAAACAAGGAAACCACAGTGAGGTGAGGAAGGCAGGTGGAGAAGGCTTTATGCCAGCCCTGCTCAGAGGGGATTCTCAGCACTGTGTTGAAGATCTGAACATACGACACAATTATAAAACCAAAACAACCTAAGCATATGCATGCACTAAAGATGAGAGCCCCAATTTCCCTGAGGTATAAGTCAGAGCAGGCAAGTTTGAGGAGCTGGGGAATTTCACTGAAGAACTGATCCACTATGTTGCCTGCACAGAAAGTTACTGCAAATGTGTTCCCAGTGTGCAGTGCAGCATAAAGAATTCCACCGATCCAGGCACTGGCTGCCATTTGGACACAAGCTCTCCTGTTCATCACACTCTCATAGTGCAGTGGTTGGCAGATGGTGATGTATTGGTTGAACGCCATGATAGTGAGAAGGGAAAAATCTGTTCCCATTCAAGAAGATGAGGAAAAAGACTTGAATGACACATCCAGCATAGGAAATTGATCTGGAGTTGATTAGGGAATTGGCCATGGATTTGGGATGGTGACGGAGATGGAGCCGAGGTCTATAATGGACAGGTTCACCAGGAAGAAGTACATGGGAGTGTGAAGATGGTGGTCGAGGGCTACGACTGTGATGATGAGAAGGTTCCCCATCAGAGCTGCCAGGTAAATCACCAGGAACACCACAAAGTGCAAAATCTGCAGCTCCCAAATGTTTGTGAATCCAAGGAGAAAGAAATGGATCAAGGTGGTTTAGTTGGACATTTTCTTCCTCAGAACATCACGCGCTGCCTCTGGAGGGAAGGAGAAGGGCAATGGTCAGGATTACATCAGTAAAATAATTCTTCTTTTGTGAAAACCACCTTAGTTCACAGAGGTCAGACCCCTGGCTTGTGCAGATTGGTGTAAGATGGGACGGGGAGTGGACGAACCACTGACTCCAGTGGAGTTAGTCCAGATTTACACTGGGTAGAGTGAGAGGATATTCAGCCCCATTGACCAAATGAGATTGCTGCTGATTTACACCAAGCTGAAGGAAAACAGAGTAAGGACCAACTGCTTTTTAGGGGTCTGTATATCATTCCACTCAATGAAGTATAAAATTAGGTGAATCTTATCTTCATTTCATAGAGAGGAAAATGCAGACCAGAGAGCTAGAATGTGCTGTCAGACACACCAGTGTAAATCTCGGGTAATGTCACTGAAAGTAGTGGAATTATTTTATATTTACACTGCTGTAAATGGGAGTAGCATCTACCACAGAGATGAAAGGGCTCACTCATGGCTATACAATGACTGACTGTAGAATCAGGAACAGAATGCTGAACAATCCCTGAATCCCAGTCAGCTGTTCTATCCATGACCCAACACTATCTACCCATAACAGAACAAAAAAGGTCCCAAGCTGCTTTCTCACTTCTATAACCTATAACACCCATGACCCCATGCTCTCGCAGAGGGGGGGATTTGAATCCAGGAGTCGTGATATTGCTCCACTCCTCCCATAATCATTGGATTACATGCTAAACCCAGAGCTACCCGGAATAGAAGCAAGAAGATATTCCCTCTATTTGCTGGCAATGCTCCTACTTTACAGACCAAAATGCTATTAGCCTTCTTGGCAACAAGGGCACAATGTTGACTCATGTCCAGCTTCTCGTCCATCATATCCCCAGGTCCTTTTCTGCAGAACTGCGGCCTAGCCATTTAGTCCTTAGTCTGTAACAGTGCATGGGATTGTTCCATCCTAAGTGTAGGAGTACTGATCTGGAGTACTACATGCTACCCGGAATAGAAGCAAGAAGTCCTGACTCCAAGCCACCTACCCTAATCACTCCACTATAAGATTCTACTGTTAAGAATTGTAGAAATGCTGCACAGTGGTCTTAATAGCATCAAGATCAGTAGTACATAAGAACAGCCATACTGGTTTAGACCAAAGGTCCATCTAGCCTCGAATCTTGTCTTCCTACAGTGACCAATGCCAGGTGCCCCAGAGGGAATGAACAGAACAGGTAATCACCAAGTCTGCTATAGACAACCAGACAAGGAGGATGAGGTGGACAAGGCATTTTTTTCCAGCAACTAACAGGATTTACTAGATCACAGGCCCTGGTTCTCATGGGGGACTTCAATTACCCCGATATCTGCTGGGAGAGCAATACAGCAGTGCACAGATAATATAGGAAGTTTTGGAAAGTGTAGAGGACAATTTCCAAGTGCAAGTGCTGGAGGAACCAACTAGGGCAGTGGTCCTGAACAAGGTGCCCATAGGCAACATGGAGCCCGCTGGGGCATGTATGTGCACCCGCCTAGTGCTCAGCAGGAGAAAGAAGCCACGGGCCTGTGGTTGCCGTGGACAGAGAACACCAGGGCTGGGGGCACCGGTTCTCTCTGTCCCCAGCAGGTGCAGGGCTGCGGCTAAGCCGGAGAGAAGCCATGGCCCCAAGCCTGCCAGGGACAGAGAACTCCAGGGCTGCGGGCGCCGGTGCTCTCTGTCCCTGGCAGGTGCGGGGCTGCAGCTTCTCTCTGGTTTCTGAAGAAAAAGTAAGAAGAATGAATCCTTTTCAAACTTTATATCTTATCATTGCATTATCCATCAAGAAGCTTTGTGCCTCAAAGTTCTCTCTTTTCAACATGTTATGAACATTGTTATTAAAATAATTAACTCTATTTGAGCTAAATCTTTGCAACACCTACTTTTGAAAGCCCTGTTGGAAGATGTTGATGATAAACAATTTGATCTTATCTTGCACACAGAAGTACGATGGCTGAGTGAAGGTAAAGTTCTTGCACATTTTTTAAGCCTAATAGAAGAGATCAAAGAATTTCTGAAGTCCACAAATCAGAACTTTGAGTAACTATAAGATTCTAACTGGTTAATGGACTTGGCTTTTCTTGCCGACATCACTGACAAATTTAACTTTTTAAATCTTGAGCTCCAGGGAAAAGACAAACATGTGGCTCAAATGATAGTTTCCATAAAATCATTCAAAGCAAAACTGATCTTATAGATGTCACATATGAAGACGAAGTCTCTCGAACATTTCCCAAGTATGAAGAAAATGGTATGTGACAGTGATTTTAACCCATCACCATTTGTTATCTACTTTTAAACACTTCTGAAACAATTTGAAAAGAGATTTCAACAGTTCACCACCATTGAGTCTGTAATTGCCTTTCTTGTGAATCCTTTTACTTGCCAAATAGAAGTAACAGAAATGGCTACATCAATTGCGAGTCTCATTCAAGTAAGAACAGAAGATGCAGAACTGGACATTTTGGACCTTCAAAATTATATTGTTCTAAAATCCTACGCAACAGATGAAAACTTTTGGAATCTGGTTGACTGAAAAAAGTTTCCTGCCTTAAAACATGTAGCATACAAAATAAAATCTTATTTCAGTTCCACTTGTCTGTGCGAAGTTCTGTTTTCAACAATGAACATCATAAAATCAAAATACAGATCTCAGCTTACAGATGCCCATCTTGATGATTGCTTATGAACGGGAATATCATCCTACTCTCCCAAATACAAAAAATTGGTTGAAGAAATGCAGTGTCAAAATCACACTGACTTTATCAGAATAACCACGTGAATTAATGATATTTGTTTTCCATTAAGTGCTGATGAGTGCTCATGATTAACTTGTGTTTAATTTTTTTCATACTTGTTTGTTTGTTTATTGAAATTCAGATACAAGTAACAATATAAAGAATATTTTTAATTAACTATAACTGACTATCTATGTTAAAGTAAGAATAATAAATATATTTGGACCAGCAGTTCAACAATGTTTTACTTTTTAAAAAATAAATAAAATGAAAACTGTTTATGATATTTATTTTGTAAAAACTTCTTAATTTTTCATATAGGTAGACAAAAAAGAACAAATTCACATGGTAAGGTGAAAGAGTAATTGATGAATAATTTAATTAATACGTTTTACATGTACAATTATCTATTTTATCTTATGGATTCATATATTATGTAATATTAAATATGATGTTTTTCATATTATTTATTGTACAAATGCAAAATAAGCCTTGAAAAATTGTTGCTGCCTGCCACACTCTTCTGAAAACATGAATGTGCTACTTCCACAAAAGGTGGGGACCACTGAACTAGGGGCACAGATCTTCTTGACCTGCTGCTTACAAACCAGGAAACATTAGTAGGGGAAGCAAAAGTGGATGGGACTCTAGGAGGTAGTGACCATGAGATGGTCAAGTTCAGGATCCTGACAAAAGGAAGAAAGGAGAGCTGTAGAATACGGACCCTGGACTTCAGAAAAGCAGACTTTGACTCCCTCAGGGAACTGATGGATAGAATCCCCAGGGAGAAACAACATGAGGGGGAAAGGAGTCCAGGAGAGCTGCCTGTATTTTAGGTTTCAGAGTAGCAGCCGTGTTAGTTTGTATCCTCAAAAAGAACAAGAGTACTTGTGGCACCTTAGAGACTAACAAATTTATTTGAGCATAAGCTTTTGTGGGCTACAGCCCACTTCTTCGGATACATAGAATATAGTGAGGATATATATATACACATACAGAGCATGAAAAGGTTTTAGTTGTCTTACCAACTCCAAGAGGCCAATTAAGTAAGAGAAAAAACTTTTTTAAGTGATAATCAAGATAGCCCATTACAGACAGTTTGATAAGAAGTGTGAGAATCCTTATTGAGGTTTCAGGAACAAACCATATCAGTATGTAGAAAGAATAGTAAATATGATAGGCGAACAGCTTGGCTTAATAGTGAAATCCTTGCTGATCTTCAACACAAAAAAGATGCTTACAAGAAGTGGGAGACTGGACAAATGACAAGGGAGGAGAATAAAAATATTGCTCAGGCATGCAGGACTGAAATCAGGAAGGCCAAATCAGAAATGAAGTTACAACTAGAAAGGGATATTAAGAATAACAAGAAGGGTTTCCACAGGTATGTTAGCAATATGAAGAAGGTCAGGGAAAATGTTGGCCACTTACTCAATGTGGGAGGCATCCTAGTGACAGAGAATGTAGAAAAAGCTATTGTACTCAATGCTTTTTTTGGCTCTGTCTTCACAAACAAGGTCAGCTCCCAGACTACTGCACTGGGCAGCACAGTATGGGGAGGAGTTGACCATCCCTCTGTGGAGAAAGAAGTGGTTCAGGACTATTTAGAAAAGCTGGACGAGCACAAGTCCATGAGATTGGATGCAGTACATCTAAGGGTGCTAAAGGAGTTGGCAGATGTGATTGCAGAGCTATTGGCCATTATCTTTGAAAACTCCTGGCAATCGAGGGAGGTTCTGGATGACTGGAAAAGGGCTAATGTAGTGCCCATCTTTAAAAAAGGGAAGTAGAAGGATCCGGGAAACTACAGGCCAGTCAGCCTCACCTCAGTCCTTGGAAAAATCATGGAGCATGTCCTCAAGAAATCAATTCTAAAGCACTTAGAGGAGAGGAAAGGGATTAGGAAGAGTCAGCATGGATTCACCAAGGGCATGTCATGCTTAACTAACCTAACTGCCTTCTATAATGAGATACATGGCTCTGAGGATGAGGGGAAAGCAGTGGATGTATTATTCCTTGACTTTAGCAAAACTTTGATACGGTCTCCCACAGTATTCTTGCAAGCAAGTTAAAGAAGTATGGGCTGGATGAATGGACTATAAGGTGGATAGAAAGCTGGCTAGATCATCATGCTCAATGGTTAGTGATCAATGGCTCCATGTCTAGTTGGCAGCCGATATCAAGCAGAGTGCTTCAAGGGTCAGTCCTGGGGTCGGTTTTGTACAGTATATTCATTAGTGATCTGGAGGATGGTGTGGACTCCACTCTCAGCAAGTTTGCAGATGACACTCAACTGGGAGGAGTGGTAGATATGCTGGAAAGTAGGGATAGGATACAGAGGACTGAGATAAATTAGAGGATTGGGCCAAAATAAATCTGATAAGGTTCAACAAGGACAAGTGCAGAGTCCTACACTTAGGATGGAACAATCCCATGCACAGTTACAGACTAAGGACTAAATGGCTAGGCCACAGTTCTGCAGAAAAGGACCTGGGGATATGATGGACGAGAAGCTGGACATGAGTCAACATTGTGCCCTTGTTGCCAAGAAGGCTTATAGCATTTTGGTCTGTAAAGTAGGAGCATTGCCAGCAAATAGAGGGATGTGATCACTCCCCTCTATTCAGCATTGGCAATGCCTGATCTGGAGTACTGTGTCCAGTTTTGGGCCCCACACTACAAGGAAGATGTGGAAAAAATGGAAAGAGTCCAGTGGAGGGCAACAAAAATGATTAGGGGGCTGGAGCATACAATTTATAAGAAAAGGCTTAGGGAACTGGGATTATTTAGTCTGCAGAACAGAAGAAGGACGGAGGGATTTGATAGCTCCTTTCAACTGCATGAAAGGGGGTTCCAAAGAGAATGGACCTAGGCTGTTTTCAGTTGTAGCAGATGACAGAAGAAGGAGTAATGATATCAAGTTGCAGTGGGGGTGTCATAAACAGATAGTTCAGGGTTAATAGAACAGACGTACTTCATGTCTCTTTTGACTGTAAAGGGTTAACAAGTTCAGTGAGCCTGGCTGTCACCTGACCAGAGGACCAATCAGGGAACAGGATACTTCCAAATCTTGAGGGAGGGAAGTTTTTGTGTGTGCTGTTAGATTTTGGTTGTTGTTCTCTCTGGGTTCTGAGAGTGACCAGACGTGCAACCAGGTTTCTCTCCAATCTCTCCAATACAGTCTCTTATATGTCCAGAGTAGTAAGTACTAGGTAAATAAGGTGAGTTAGGCTTAAGTTTGTTTTCTTTTTTTGCAAATTTGTGTTTGGCCAGAAGGAGTTCAAATTTTTATTTTGCTGAAAGGATTTTAATTTGTACTTGTACACTTAGACTGGGATGGTATTCCCAGTGTCTATAGCTGAAAGACCCTGTAACATATTCCATCTTAATTTTACAAAGATAATTTTTACTGTTTTTTCTAAAGCTTTTCTTGTTTAAGAACCTGATTGTTTTTTTATTCTGGTGAGACCCCAGGGGACTGGGTCTGGATCCACCAGGGAATTGGTGGGGAGAGAGGAGGGAAGGGGGAGAGAAAGGTTAATTTTCTCTCTGTGTTAGGATTACTTTCTCTCTCAGGGAGAGTCTGGGAGGGGGAGAGAGAAGGATGGGGGAAGGTGAATTTTCCTCTCTGTTTTAAGATTCAAGGAGTTTGAATCACAGTGATCTTCCAGGATAACCCAGGGAGGGAAAGCCTGGGAGAGGCAACGGTGAGGGAAAGGGTTTACTTTCCTTGTGTTAAGATCCAGAGGGTCTGGGTCTTGGGGGTCCCCGGGCAAGGTTTTGAGGGGACTGGAATGTACCAGGCACTGGAATTCCTGGTTGGTGGCAGTGCTACGAGTACTAAGCTGGTAATTGAGCTTAGAGGAATTCATGCTAGTACCCCATCTTTTGGACGCTAAGGTTCAGAGTGGGGAATTATACTATGACAGGGGGAAGTTTAGGTTGGATATTAGGAAAAACTTTTTCACTACGAGGGCAGTGAAGCACTGGAAGGTGTTACCTAAGAGGTGATGGGTTATCCTTCCTTAGAGGTTTTTAAGGTCAGGCTTGACCAAGCCCTGGCTGGGATTATTTAGTTGGGGATTGATCCTGCTCTGAGCAGGGGGTTGGACTAGATGACCTCCTGAGGTCCCTTCCAATCCTGATATTCTATGATTTTATGATTTTAAGTGATCCACCCGCTGTCACCCATTCCCCAGCTTCTGGAAAACTCAGGCTAGGGACACCATCCCTGCCCATCCTAGCTAATAACCATTGATGGACCTATCCTCCAGGAACATATCTAGTTCCTTTTTCAACCCTGTTATAGTCTTCACCTTCACAACATCCTTCAACAAAGAGTTCTTTAGGTTGACTGTGCATTGTGTGAAAAAAAACTTACTTTTGTTTTTTTTTAACCTGCTGCCTATGAATTTCTTTGGATGATCCCTAGTTCTTGTGATGTTAGACAAGGAGTAAATAATTTTCTTCACACCAGTCATGATTTTATAGACCTCTATCATATCCCCCCTTAGTCATCTCTTCAAAGCTGAAAAATCCCAGTTTTATTGATCTCCTCTCATAAGAAAACCTTTCTATACCCCTAATAATTTATGTTGCCCTTTCTGAATATTTTCTACTTCCAATATATCTTTTCTTTTATATGGAGAGACCACACTTGCATGCAGTATTCAAGATGTGGGTGTACTATGGATTTATATAGAGCCAATATGATATTTTCTGTCTTATTATCTTATCTTTTTCCTAATTATTCCCAACACTCTATTCGCTTTTTTGACCGCTGCTGCACATTGAGTGGATGTTTTCAGAGAACTATCCTTAATGACTCTAAGATCTCTTTTCATTGGTAACAGCTAATTTAAACCTCATCATTTTATATGTATAGTGGGGATTATGTTCCCAACGTGTATTACTTTGCATTTATCAACATTGAATTGCATCTGTCATTTTGTTGCCCAGTCATCCAGTTTTACAAAATTCCTTTGTAACTCATAGCAGTCTGCTTTGGACTTAAATATCTTGAGTAGTTTTGTATCATCTGCAAATTGTTCCTCCTCAACGTTTATCCTTTTTTTCAGATCATTTATGAATATGTTGAACAGGACTGGTCCAGTACAGACCTCTGGAGGACACCACTATTTACCTCTCTCTATTCTGAAAATTGACCATTTATTTCTATCCTTTGTTTCCTATCTTTTAACCTCTTCCTGATCCATGAGAGAACCTTTCCTCATCCCATGACAGCTTACTTTGCTTAAGAGCCTTTGGTGAGGGACCTTGTCAAAGGCTTTCTGAAAATCTCAGTACTCTATATCTACTCGATCCTCTTTGTCCACATGCCTGTTGACCCCCCCTCAAATAATTCTTGTAAATTGGTGAAGCATGATCTCTCTTTTCAAAACTCATGTTGACTCTTCCCCAACCAATCATATTCATCTATTTGTCTGATCATTTTGTTCGTTTCTATAGTTTCAACCAATTTGCCCGGTACTGAAATAGGCTTACTGGCCTGTAATTGTCAAGATAGCGTCTGAAGTCTTTTAAAAAAATTGGTATCACATTAGCTATCCTCCAGTCATTTGGTGCAGAAAGTGATTCAGATGATAGGTTACAGACTACAGTTAGTAGTTCTGAAATATCACATTTTGAGTCCCTTCAGAACTCTTGGGTGAATCCCATATGGTCCTGGTGACTTATTGATGTTTAGTTTATCAATTTGTTACAAAACCTCTTCTGATGACACCTCAGTCTGGGTCAGTTCCTCAGATTTGGCACCGAAAATCATAGTAGAATGCCACAGGATCAAGATCCAGTCAAGATGAGGGCACTACTGAGCTGAACTCTCTTGAATTGTCCAGCATTTTACTTCCTTTTATATCAGTGATGGTCTGCCGTGTGTATGAACTGCAAGATTTAGCACCATCCTTTCCTTTCTCCTGCTCCCTCCCACTCAGTCAATTACAAGTTGCATCGACAAGGAAGAAGATAAATGAGGTTTCAGAAGGAATAAGGATTAACTTTTCTGGAACACTCGTATGCAGGATCAACCAATCCATCCCCCTGTAAAAGTAATTGGGGTACACAAAATATTATTTGGCATTTGGGTATTGATTGACATTATTTTAGGTAGGGCTGGCAATGCTGGCTCTTATTAATGTTGCCTGCTGCTTCTCTTTATAAAGCCCTGTTTTTTGTTGCCTATAACTTCACCAAACTTTAACCACTGAAGTTGCTAACTTCTATGTCATGTGTCTAGCTCAAAACACTTGAGACATTTCCAAGAACGAAGTCAGGGGAAAATATGCTGTTTTGCTCATTATAAGTTCTAGTGTGACCAGGCTTTGGAGACTGAACTTGACATTTGGCATGAGGAGTCATTTTATTAAAAAAAAAGGTGAGATAAAAATAATCTAAAATGAGATTTAAAGTAAAAAATAAAATATTGAAAATTGAACAAAATGTTTCAATTTTACTGAAATGTAATGTTTGAACTGACACCTAAATTAAAAAAAAATCATTCCAAGGGAAATTTTGAAATTTGATTACAATTTGGAATGAAAACAAATTTTCAAATCACAACCTATCCCATGAAATGGACTTGCTGGTTCTTGGCCAGCTCCCTAACAAAGCAATCAGATGCTGTATTCATGAGCAACATAGAAAATAGCAAGATGAAAATCAATTATTTTCTTTTAGGAGCAAGGTTAGAGTAGTGTGTGGTGAATAATGCCTAGGGCCACACACTGAACAATGAGGAGAAAAGAAAATACTGAAAAGTAGCTTACTCAGTGATCCTTGTCCATCCTGTGCACTGAACGAGGCAGGGGTCCCATGGAAAATGTAATACATGGTCGTGTAATTAAAGACTGCATCGTAACTTCATTGAAGAAAAAACAAAATGTGTGTGTTGGAAACTAGACCTAACTGGGGGACAATATAATAAGCCAATGGGGTATCTGACCATAATCCCATTCTTTTCATCCTTAAGAAGATGGGGGGCTCAACTGGGGAACAAACTCTTGGGAGATTCCCAGGGGAGATCAACTCCAGAGACTCTGTCTTTTGCTCATGAGCCCTTGTACAATCAGACCACAGGTCACCAGGGGATACGCCTGGCCATCAGCGCTGGACCAGTGAGGACCACAGACTGATATATGTGAGCTCCTGCTCTTGTTTCCCCTCCATTTCTCTCTCCCACTATCATCTTCTCTGTCAGCTTGTTACCTGATCCTGAGACCAACTTCACCATGAGCACAGTGAGCTGAGATGGCCCATCCAGCTCGGCCCAGGAGGACAAGGATCAGCAAAGAATAGAGACCTGACCAGGCCCACCATGTGACATCTCAGACCAGAAGAATGAGCCAGAATCCAGAGAAACAGTTGTCCTGGCTGACCTGCCATCAACCCAAATCATCCACCTGTGACAGGGCAGCCACCAGCTGTGCTGAGGTGTATTTTCCGCACCTTTATGATCCTATATCTTCTTCTTGCCAGGTGTGAGGGTTGAGGACCTTTCAAGATATTTAAAGATACTTATGTGCAAGGCTGAGGAGGAGTCAGTGCTCATGGTACATGTAAGTACCAATGACATAGGCAAAGAAAGGAGAGAGGTCCTGGCTGCCAAACGGAGGCTGTGGGTAAGAGATTAAAGTCCATGAGCACCAATGTAGCATTCTCAGAAATGTTTCTAGTTCCACACAAAGGACCAGGGAGGGAGGCAGAACTACAGGATCTCAATATGTGGATGCTATGATGCTGTTCAGAGAATGAATTTAGGTTCATTAGCAACCAGATAACGTGTAGAGAAGGGAGAAGCCTATACAGGAACGATAGGCACCACCTAAATCAAAACAGAACTAGACTGTTGAATGTAAAATAAAATAGCTTGTTGATAATTTTTTTAAACTAAGGGCTGTGGGAAAGCCAACAAGACCAGAGGAGTACAGGGTTTGGAGACATGCATCTTATAGGAGAGGATTTATTAATGGGGATTCTCTATATTCTCATAAAGAAGAGAGGATAGAAGTTGATAAAGTTGATAGAAGCTGGGGGGACAGTTAGATACACTGGAGGATAGGGATAGGGTCCAGAGTTACCCAGACAAATTGGAGGATTGGGCACAAAGAAATCTGGTGAGGTTCAACAAGGACAAGTGCAGAGTCCTGCACTTAGGATGGAAGAATCTCATGCACTGCTACAGGTTCGAGATCAACTGGCTAACCAGCAGTTCTGAAGAAAAGGACCTGGGGATTAAAGTGGATGAGAAGCTGGATATAAGTCAACAGTGTACCCTTGTTGCCAAGAAGGCTAATAGCATATTGGGCTGCGTTAGTAGGAGCATTGCCACCAGATTGAGGGAAGTCATTATTCCCCTCTATTTGGCACTGGTGAGACCACATCTGGAGAATTGCATCCAGCTTTGGGCCCCCCATTACAGAAGGGATGCAGACAAATTGGAGAGAGTCCAGTTGAGGGCAACAAAAATGATGAGGGGGCTGGGGCACATGACTTATGAGGAGAGGTTGAGGGAACTGTGGTTATTTAGACTGCAGAGTGGGGTGGGGGTTGATAGCAGCCTTCAACTACCTGCAGGGGGGTTCCAAAGAGGATGGATCCCAGCTGTTCTCAGTGATGGCGGATGGCAGAACAAGGAGCAATGGTCTCAAGTTACAGTGGGGGAGGTCTAGGTTAGATATCAGAAACATTATTTCACTAGGATGGTGGTGACGCACTGGAATGAGAGGTGATGGAATCTCCTTCCTTAGAGATTTTTAAGGTTGGGCTTGACAAAGCCGTGGCTGGGATGATTTAGTTGGTGTTGGTCCTGCTTTGAGCAGATGACCATCTGAGGTCTCCTCCAACCTCTGTCATCTATGATTCTGTGACAGGTAGGAACTGAACAGAAACAGTCAAGCATAAAAGAGTCCTATACAATTACATCACATGAAAGCAGACAACTAATTACCGACAAATTTTATAAGCACTCTTGTACAAATACTAGAAGTCTAAACACTAAAACTGGTGAACTTGAATGTCTGGTATTAAAGGAGGCTATTGATATAATCGATATCACAGAAACTTGGTGGACCAATGAGAATCAGTGAAACATGGTATAAAATAGGTATAAACAGGGTATAAAATATCAAGGAAGGACAGAGTAGGTCATGCTGGTGAGGGAGTGGCACTACATGTGAAAGAAAGTATAGACTTAAATAGAGTAAAGATATTAAATGAATCAAATTGTACTATAGAATTTGCATAGATAACAAATCTATGTTTGAATAATAAGAGTTTAGCAGTAGGAATATACTACAGATCACCTGACTAGGGTGGTGATAGTGACTGTGAAACTTAGAAAGGCTATAACAGGAGAAAACTCAGTAATGAAGGAGGATTTCAAATTATTCTCATATTGACTGGGTACGTCACCTCAGGACAGGATGCAGAGATAAAGTTTCTAAATATCACTAGTGACTGCTTTTTGGAGCAGCTAGTCCTGGAACCCACAAGGGGAGAGGCAATTCTTGATTTAAGTGGCACAGAGGATCTGGTCCAAGAGATGAGTATAGCTGAACTGCTCAGCGATAGTGACCATAACATAACTGAATTTAATATGTACAGTTTGGTGGGTGGGAACTACCAAAGAAGCCCACCATAGTACCATTTAACTTCAAACAGGGGAACTACTCAAACATGAGGAATCTAGTTGCACTTGAAAATAGCCCTGTTCTGTTCATTCCCTCCGAAGCATCTGTCACCGGCCTCTGTCAGAAGATAGAACTCTGGGTTAGAAGGACTATTGGTCTGACCCAGAAGAACCAATCTTATGTTTCCCCACTTTTATGTCTCTCAGTCTTTTCAAAAGCAGAAAGAGTAACCACCATTCACAGCGGTTCACTTGACATTCAGCAAATGCTCGAGCATGCTGTGCACTGACTGATCCATGTGGACTCTGCTGGCCTGCACTAAAAGATCCCTAGTGCACATTAACACAGTATTGTTTGAAACAGAACTACATCAGTGCATTCTAGAGTCCTTTGGGAGTGTGACGAGCTAGTGCACAGTAGAGTATACACCCCTCTCCTGTTGACTACTGCACCACGTAGACAAGTTCTAATTATTACTCTCTCTTTGAAAAAGGAATTTGGGTGAGTTTTAATTATGGTTGTTTGACAGAACCACTCTGTTTTAATTTCAATATGCTTTACGTCTTGCTTTGATTCCTTGCCTTGTGTATCCTAGTCAATACACCTCCAATCTTTGGCATGGATTTTCCAGGGCATGTGCCATAGGACTAAACAGGCTGCAGTCTCTGTACCCAAAATCTGGAAGCATGTTTGACTGTTCAGTGTTGTACCATGACAGGAAGAATTCAACGCCTTTGACTCTCTGGGACAATTTTTGCCAATAAAATGAACATAATATACATCAGACTAATAGAAAGGAAGAGAATTTAGCAACTTAGGTAGAAGTAACAACAAATTAATAGAAGAAATAACAGTAAAGATAAATAGAAAGAAAGAAGTCACAATAGATAATTAGACGAATACATGGATAGATGGATTCTGCATTTGTTTTTCATTTGTCCCAGTGAGTGAGAGAGAGAGAGAGAGAGAGAGAGAGAGAGATCTATTTTTTTTATCTCTGCCCTATTTGTCATGTATTGGAATTGTTCCCTCTTTCCCTACCTCTCTGCTCAGTCACTGCTAAATTTACCCCATAATATCTCCCATGAACTATCAGACTGAAGACACCAGTGTGTAAGGCTTACAGACAATTTTCATTCAGGTTTCTTGATCCATGTTTTAAAAATATCTGAGTCATAGTGATTAATTCCCCCACTTTCCATGGGAGGAAACTTAGGCACAAACATTCTCTCATCACTTTCCTAAAGTAACCCCTCATCTGGGCTGCTTTAGTCTTCCATGGCCAAACTTGAAGTCTGAAAAAAATACATAGTGTCCATTTACACTTTTTCCCCTTAAAGGGCGCATCTGCAAACCCCACTTGTATTTCATTGCAACAGCAAACTTATCGTGCCAGTGTGTGTGGAATCCTCCAAACTCTTCTCTCCTCCAACACCAGCCTCGTTTTGGCTATTTATCTATCAATCTAAATGTCCCAATTACTGTATTAAGACAGATCATTCTCTGCTGACACGGAGCCTGGCCTGCTGGAAGTATACTGAGACCTGTTGCTCTCTGCAGACAAGCTGTGTGTGTCTAACTGTTGGAAGGATATTTATCCATGTCTATTCCTCTAAGAGATTTCAGGCACTCACTCCCTGGAGCCCTGCATAGCACAGGAGCAGAGGCAAAGTTACTGTATTGTGTTTTCCTGAAAGTTCCCGGAAACTCAAGTGGTCACAATTACAGAGAGGCAGCAGGGTATAGAACAATGAGTGTGATCCAATTGGTAGGGGCACAGGCCTGCTACTCAGGAGATGTGGCATTTATTCCTTGCCCTGACACTGACCTGCTATGTGACCTGGTCCAAGTTGCATCATTTTGTGCCTCAGTTTCCCCTCCCTTCTGTTCTGTGTTGAGATTGCAAATTCAGTGTGACACAGGCTGTCTCTCACTAGGTGTTTGTGTAGCTGCTAAGAGAATGGTCAATACAAATTTTACAAGAAATCTCTCTCAACAAAGGAAATGATTCTGTATGTCTACTCTCATAATCTTTTGACACTCAGTGGGTCCATCTCTGTGTACACTCCCACATATACTACGTGACAAAAATAAATACAATGTAAATCTTTTATAAGATGCTCATATTCAAAAGTCAGAGAAAGCTCAGACCAAAAGCATATAGAGCTGGGAGTTTCTAAGTGTCTGTGTTAGGATTCCTGGGTTCTACTCACTCCTCTTATACAACAACCTTCAACTCAGGGTCTCTGTTTCCTTTCCCACCCTTGGCCCATCTTGCTCTTTGTGTGTTACCTAGTGCAGTGAGCCACAGCTTTCAGGGGCATCTATCATTCAGATTTGTATTGTTGTTACCCCTCAGTATTACAGCATGGGAACGTTAGTTATTATTATTCTTGGTAGTCCAACGATTCGATGATGATAAATCTGTGCAGATTATCTACTGTTGGTCTCGTGGTGTGCCCTCTGATGACTGTACAAGCCAATTCTAGAGGTGCACATTTTGCTGCAGATGGTGCATGGGAAGTTCGCGGTCAGTGGATTGTGCGCTGCTGATGCTCTGTGACGTCGTTCACGTGCCTCTTGTAGACACCGGCAGCGGTCTTCCTCAAAGGCGATGCAGGTATTTCTAACTGTTGCACACCACTGTGTTCTGTTGCTGGAGATGTCCTCAGGGTCCCTAGGTTTGATATGCTGTACTGCAGATTGGCTTTGATGGTGTACTTGTAACTTTTCCATGGATGACCTATATGCCGGACGACCTGGGAGAGCTCACCATACAGAAACTGGTGGGGGATTCTGTTGGCATCCATGTGGCTGACATGACCAGTCCAGCGTAGCTGTGACTTCATGATCATCATTTTGATGCTTGTCATCTGGGCTCTCTTGAGGACCTCGGGATTGGGCACTTTGTCTTGCCAGTGGATCTTCATGATGTTACAGAGGCAGCGCTTGTGGAATGCTTCAAGTCTGCTTGATGCATTCCACAAGCGCTGCCTCTGCAACATCATGAAGATCCACTGGCAAGACAAAGTGCCCAATCCCGAAGTCCTCAAGAGACCTATATAGTGTCCATGTTTCTCACCTGTACAAAAGAGATGAGAGAACAACAGCTCTGTACACAAGCAGTTTTGTTGACAACCGGATGTCTTGGTGGTTTAAAACTTTGACATGCAGACAGCCAAGTGCCTGGCTTGCTTTGGATATTCGTGCATTGAACTCATTATCCAGTGATCCATCACTGGATATGACACTACCCAAGTATTTAAAGTTCTCCACTACTTTAAGATTAGTGCTGTCAATGGAGATACTTAGGACAGAAGCATTTGATCCAGGTGCAGGTTGATGAAGAACTTCTGTCTTTCCAAGGCTGATAGTTAGTCCGAAGAGTTGTGAGGCCTCAGCAAACTTGTTGACAATGTGCTGAAGATCATTTTCAGTGTGAGCCATGAGGGCACAGTCGTTGGCAAAGAGTGCCTCAAGAAGGAGTTTCTGCACTGTCTTAGTCTTTGCATTCAGGTGACAGAGGTCAAAAAGTGAACCATTGTGCCGGTATTTCAGGTATATACTTCGGTCCAGATCTTTCATTGCATGGTTAAAGATGCATGCAAAGAACAGGTTAAATAGGACAGGAGCGAGAACACATTCTTGTTTCATACCATTGGTGATGTTGAAGGAGGCTGATGTGGCTCCATCAGACAATACTTTGCCTTTCATGCTGTCATGAAAAAGGAGTATAATCTGGACAAATTTTCTTGGGCAGCCAAGTCATGTTAGAATGGTTCAAAGGGCTTCCCTGCTGAGGGTATCAAACGCTTTTGTCAGACCTATGAAGACAGCATACAGGTACATATTCTGTTCAATGCACTTCTCTTGTATTTGTCTGACAGCAAAGACCATGTCAACTGTGCTCCGGCCAGGTTGGAAACCACATTGACTTTCAGGTAGATTTGCCTCGGAAATACTGGCTATTAGGCGGTTCAAGATGATGCAGGTGATGATCTTCCCAGCAACGGAGAGGAGGTATATGCCTCTATAGTTTCCACATTCTGATTTGCTGCTTTTGTTCTTGAAAAGCGAGACAATAGTAGCGTTGTGGAGGTCCTGTGGTATGTTTCCATCCTCCCAGATGCTGATGTTCACACTATGGAACGCTGCTAATGCTGCTGGACCTGCTGCTTTGTATATCTCTGCTGGTATCCCATCTTTTCCAGGAGCTTTTCCTGAACTCATCTGGCTAACAGCTTTCTTAATCTCATCTATAGTGGGTGGAAAGTCAAGATCTGTCAGAGCAGTTTATTGTGGAATTTCATTGAGGACATTATTATTCACGGTTGATGGTCTATTGAGAAGGTTGCTAAAGTGTTCTCACTATCTTTCGTTGATGTCTTCTGTATCTTTAATCAGCGTTATGTTGTCTGATGAGAGCAGTGGGGTGGTCCTTGGTTTAGAAGGTCCATAGACAGTCTTAATAGCACTGAAGAACATCTTTGTGTTGTGAGTCTCAGCATAGTGGTCAATTTCTTTGGCTTCGCTCTCCCCCCAGTTGTCTTGTATCTGACGGAGGTCTTTCTGTGTTTTGCTCTGAAGGTACTTGAAATTGTCCCTTTTAGAGACTGAGGAGGGGTCATTCTGCCATTCGATAAAGGCTTTTCTCATTACTTCCAGTGCCGAGCATATTTCTTCTTGGTTCTCATCAAACCAATCCTGATGTGTTCTTTTCTTTGGTCCAAGAGATGTGAGGCTCAGAGTGCTGGACAAATCACAGATTAGTCAGGATGTCTCTTCAACTTCACATCGCTCCCTCTCAGCACAAACGCCCTAAGCATGTGCGACCTGCTTTCAACATAGCCAAACTGAAGGATGCTCAGTGTTTCAACAATTTCCAGAGGAGTCTTGATGACAAACTGACACCCCACGGACAATTGATCTGTACTGTAACCAAAAAGTGGGACTAGTTCAAGCAGATAGTGACTGACACAGCAAATTATTATTGTTAACTTTATTATTATTAATTTGTTTTATTATATTTCCTTTCATAGATTCACAGATTCTAAGGCCAGTAGGGACCACTGGGATCACAAGATGTTTAAGCAGACAAAGGAGAAAGCTACCTTCTAAAATTTATCCCCATGAGTCACCAGTGAATCCTGGCCACAGACAGACTCCACAGGTTTTGGCTAGAAGTTTCAGTAAACCCACCACAGAAAGCCTGCATTTTAGTTGCTCAGATGCCCTGATTTAGCTTTGACTAAAGAACACTGTCTGCTGGAGGACATAGACTGTGATGTCTTCCATTCTTTATCTGGTCATTCATATCCATAGGGGTCGCTCAGAGGGCTCCAGTAATCGCCAGCACAATCTTTGCTCATAATCATTGCACTTTGTGGTAGAGATGTTCACACTTTGCTCTCTTCTCATTTCTTTTCCATGTTTCTGTCTGCTCCTCCAGCAGTATCAATTAACATGGGCTTGTTTGTCTAAAACAGCTATGCCCAGCGTCTGTGACTGCAGTCTTTGTCCTGTGACAATTACCATAGCCTTTTTTTCATTCTCTAGAGCATCTTTGATTCAGTGGTTGTAACACCACATGGTTAATTTAAATTCAGAGAGACTTCAGTGCAGAAAGGTAGCAATGTCACTGTGTCTGTTCATATATACTCTCCCAGCCAGGCTCCTGCAGATGTTTGACACATGCTCCATCATCTCTTCCTTTTTGAAAGACATTCTGCAGATTGGGGAACAGTTCTGTCAGTCAATTTTATTTCAAATGTCATTAAGCCTTAAGGATGGCTCTTGTGCACTCATAACGAGGATCCCTGCCTCTCTTTTGAGGCTTCCTTCTACAAACTATGAGTCTATGAATCTTTTATTGCTAAGGGTTCTGATCTGTCTCCACCGCTGTCCATGCATTGGTTTCTGTGTAAATCTTTCTAGGATTTCTTTGGCAATTTGCTTTCCCCTTCTTTTATGCTTTCTTGGGCTGGGATGGATGTTCACCCATTGACTGGTATTGCAACAAAGTGATGTCTTTTCTCTGGCTGACTCCTCGGGCATTTTGATGTTACATTCTTCTATGTCAATTGCGTCTTCCAGAGATAGCAAACACATCACATCGCTGGCTGTACATCCTGCCCAGGTTTTCATTCATATTCAATACTCTGTGTATCACCAGGAGCTGTCTTGTTTAGATATCTTTTTGCAGCTTCTCCTTTTGATTCCACTTGATCACTCAGGCATTGCACCATGTTATATGTACCACTCCCATGTTAATGGCTTAAGTCAAATTCTTCAAGTCAAGCTTTGTCCTTAGAGTGGTTCTTATTCATCTGTATTATCTGTCCTCACTTCTTCTTTGAAATCCTTATATTGGAACTCTCACATTTCCCTGATTTTAAGGGATTATATTATACTAGTAATTGTAAAGGGCTAGGGGCCTGTACATCCTGAGCTATTCCTCTGACTTTGTTCAGTTACTTGACTTCAGCATTTCTCAGTTCATCATCTGTAAAATGGGGATAATAATTACAGTTTGGCAGATAATTCATAATCACTTAGAAATCTGCAAGGAAGGAGATTTGCCTAAGGACTCCAACCTGTCAAAGAAGGCCTGAAAACTGTGTAAAAGACTCTTGGGGCTTGATCATTTCATCTCAGATCTGTTTGATGTTTCATGAAGGGGAAGTTTAAACCATAAAACTGAGATCTCCAGCCCTAATCCGCAATCATCCTGAATACAAACATTGGATTATAACCTATGAACTAATTCTGAAAGAACTCTTTGCAACTACAAAACTTACCATCTCTATAATGAATCTGAACATCAAGAATTGAACTCATGTCTGTACGTATACTGATCTTTTAGCCAATACTCTCTCTCTTTTTTATTTTTAATAAATTGTAGTTTAGTTAATAAGAATTGGCTGTAAGCATGGATTTGGGTAAGATCTGGAATATTCATTAACCTGGGAGGTTCTGTGTCCGATCCTTTGGGATTGGTAGAACTTTCTTATATGATGAATAAGATTTTCAGTAATCCTCAGCATATTTGACTTGCGTGTCTGTGTGGAGGCCTAAGGCTGGGTGGTTTCTAGGTAACCAGTAAGGTATTATAGAAGATGTTTTGTGCTGGTTTGGTAAATTTAAGTGTTGGAATATCCACCAGCTTTGGGGATTATCTGCCCCGTTCTTTGCAGTTCACCCTAATTGAGTAACTCCAGGGTGGCATTCTGGGATCCCAGTCACAGAGAGCCATCAGGAGGCAGAACCATGTGATGGGGAGCCAGACAGAGTGAAAAGTGAGTTGCAAAGCAGAATGGATGTGCCTCCAGCTAAGCCCCTGTGATGCCCAAAGATGATCAGAAGGCCCAGGGGTTCAGAGGTCAAACCTCCAGAATGCTGACAGCTGAGCCTGCTGAGAACTGATGAGCTGCCAGCTGGTTGCAGAAATTCTCATTATCAGACCATTAGTGCACGAACTTGCACTTTGTACTATTGAATGTCACCATATTTCTCTCACATAAGAACATGAGAACGTAAGAATGGCCCTACTGGGTCAGACCAAAGGTCCATCTAGCCCAGTATCCTGTCTTCCAACAGTGGCCAGTGCCAGGTGCCTCACAGGGAATGAACAGAACAGGTAATTATCAAGTGATTCATCCCCTGTTGCTCATTCCCAGTTTCTGGCAAACAGAGTCTAGGGACACCATTCCTGCCCATCCTGGCTCATAGCCATTGATGGACTTATCCTCCATGAATTTATCTAGTTCTTTTTTGAACCCTGTTATGGTCTTCACAACGTCCTCTGGCAAGGAGTTTCACAGGTTGACTGTGTGTCATGGGAAGAAATACTTCTTTTTATTTGTTTTAAACCTGCTGCCTATTAATTTCATTTGGTGACCTCCTAGTTCTTGTGTTATGAGAAGTAGTAAACAACACTTCCTTATCTACTTTCTCTACACCTGTCATGATTTTATAGACCTCAATCATATCTCCCCTTAGCTGTCTCTTTTCTAAGCTGAAAAGTCCCAGTCTTATGAATCTCTCCTCATATTGAGGCCGTTCCATATCCCTAATCATTTGTGTCACTCTTTTCTGAACCTTGAGATAGGGCAACCACACCAGCACACAGTGTACAAGATGTGGGCATACCATGAATTTATAGAGAGGCAACATGATATTTTCTGTCTTATTATCTATCCTTTTTTATTATTGTTATTATTATTCCCAGCATTCTGTTCCCTTTTTTGACTGCCATTGCACATTGAGTGGATGTTTTCAGAGAACTATCCACAATGATCCCCAGATCTCTTTCTTGAGTGGTAACAGCTAATATAGACCCCATCGTTTATATGTATAGTTGGGATTATGTTTTCCAATGTGCATTATTTTGCATTTAACACCATTACATTTTATCTGCCTTTTTGTTGCCCAGTCACCTAGTTTTGAGAAATCCTTTTGTAGCTCTTCACAGTCTGCCTGGGTCTTAACCATCTTTAGTAATGTTGTACCATCGGCAAATTTTGCCACCTCACTGTTTATCCCTTTTTCCAGATCATTTATGAATATGTTGAATAGGACTGGGCCCTGGGGGACACTACTATTTACCTCTCTTCTTTCTAAGGACTGATCATTTATTTTACCCTTTGTTTCCTATCTTTTAACCAGTTGCCAATCCATTAGAGCACCTTCCCTCTTATCCTGTGGCAGCTTACTTTGCGTAAGAGCCTTTGGTGAGAGACTGTGTCAAAGGCTTTCTGAAAATCTAAGTACACTACATTCACTGGATCCCCTTGGTCCACATGCTTCTTGACCCCCTCAAAGATCGCTAACGATTGTGAGCTATAATTTCCCTTTACAAAAACCATGTTGTCTCTTCCCCAACAAATTATGTTCATCTATATGTCTGACAATATTGTTCTTTATTATAATTTCAACCAGTTTCCCAGTACTGAAGTCAGGCTTACAGGCTTGTAATTGCAGAGATGACCTCTGGAGCCCTTTTTGGAAATTGGCATGACATTAGCTATCCTCCAGTCATCTGGTACAAAGCTGATTTAAATGATAGGTTACAGACTACAGCTAGAAGTTCTGTAAGTTCATATTTGAATTCATTGGGTAAATACCATCTGGTCCTGTTGACTTATTGCTGTTTAATGTATCAATTTGTTCCAAAACCTCCTCTAATGATACCTCAATCTGGGACAGTTGCTCAGATCTGTCACCTAAAAATAATGGATCTGTGGAGTGTTCTCTTTTTTTGGATGTTCAAATATGGTAACCCTAACCAGTGTAGGGGTCTCTCTCCAGTTTTTTGATTGTCTGACATGAGATTAGCCCTCTCAGCTGTGACCCATACCAGATACCATGAAACAGATTTATTAAAAATCACTAGCTACCAGACTAGCAATCTGATATGCCAGTTCTTTTAGTATTGTGGGATGGAAATGATCCATTCTGTCCAATTTCCATGCATTAAGCTCTTTATGTAAGACAAATTAGAGGATTGGGCCAAAAGAAATCTGATGAGGTTCAGCAAGGACAAGTGCTGAGTCCTGCACTTAGAACAGAAGAATCCCATGCACTGCTACAGACTAGGGACCGAATGGCTAGGCAGCAGTTCTGCAGAAAAGGACCTAGGGTTTACAGTGGATGAGAAGCTGGATATGAGTCAACATTGTGCCGTTGTTGCCAAGAAGGCTAATGCCATTTTGGGCTGTATAAGTAGGGGCATTGCCAGCAGATCAAGGGATGTGATTATTCCCCTCTATTCAACAATGGTGAGGCCTAATATGGAGTACTGTGTCCAGTTCTGGGCCCCACATTACAAGAAGGAAGTGGAAAAATTGGAAAGAGTCCAGCAAAGGGCAACAAAAATGATTAGGGGTCTGGATCACATGATTTATGAGGAAAGGCTGAGGAAACTGGGATTATGTAGTCTGCAGAAGAGAAGAAGGAGAGGGGATTTAATAAGTGCTTTCAACTACCTGAAAGGGGTTTCCAAAGAGGCTGGATCTAGACTGTTCTCAGTGGTAGCAGATGACAGAACAAGGAGTGATGGTCTCAGGTTGCAGTGGGGGAGGTTTAGGTTGGATATTAAGAGAAACTTTTTCATTAGGAGGGTGGTGAAGCAGAGGAATGGGTTCCCTAGGGAGGTGGTGGAATCTCCATCCTTAGAGGTCTTTAAGGTCAGGCTAGACAAAGCCCTGGCTGGGATGATTTAGTTGGGGATTGGTCCAGCTTTGAGCAGGGGGTTGGACTAGATGACCTCCTGAGGTCCCTTCCAACCCTGACATTCTAATATTCTGTTTTTCTTCCCCCTCAGATGTATCATTTACATTTCTGGACACTGGTTTCTATCAGCTGTACCGCCTTCATGAACAGTTACCATGTTATGAGCCTTACTGAGTATCCGAGGCAAAGTATTCATTTAATTTGTTGGACATACCTAGAATATCTTTAATCTCCTTCCCATCCGCACTGCATAGCAGCCCAAACTCAACCTTCCTTATTCTCTATTTATTTATATAACTCAAAAAACTCTCATTTCTTTTAATTTCCTAACTAGAGGGTCCAGATGGAAAGAGCACTGTGGACTGGGAGCTATATACCCATCTCTGGGGAGGGGATTGGGATGTACAGGGCAAGCACAGGGATGATGAGAAGCAGAATTCCTTGGCTCTATCCTAGTTCTGGGGTGGATAATAGCCTAGTGGTTAGAGTGGAGGACTGGGTTCTGTTCCCATCTCTCACAGGGGAGTGGTTACTCTGAGGTGCACTGGGAGTCAGGACTTCCAGGCTCTATTCATTGTTGCATTTGAATTTCTGTGTGACTGTAGCAGCGTGGTCTCCTGCTCCTGCCCTGAAGGGCTTAAAACAGCCCAGGAGGAAGGCGGCTGTGGCTGGGGCAAGAAGCCTGGGCTGATTAGGGAAAGTAGGCTCACTGTGGCCATGCCCCAATCAGGCCCAACTGGCCGCTATAAGAAGCTATGAGCCAGAAGCCCAAACAGTCTCCCTCTGCCTGTAGAGGGAGAAGGGCCTGGCTGCAGGGAGCTAGACACAGGGTACGTGAGTGAAGAAGGGATGGGGACAGGCTGAGGAGCTGGGGAGCTCCTGCCTGGAAAGCCCCAGGCTGCAGCCTAGCAGAAGGCTAAGGGGTACTAGGGTTGCAGAGGGCAGCCCAGGAGTAGGCCAAGGCAGCAGGTCCAAACCCAACCTTGCCAGTGATGAGTAGGCTGATACTGCAGTCTGCTTCAGGGCATGGGGCTACACAGTGACTGGCGGTAGCCATATACTGAGGCAAGGTGGGGATAGAGTGTGGGGGTTCCCTGGGGAGTCCAGACCCTAAGACTGAGGGGTCATTGCCAGGGGGCAGCACCCCACGTAAAAGGGCATCGGGTCCAGGGAGGGACACAGGGGCCAGAAGACAGGTGGATCACTGCCTGCAGAAGGTACTCTAGAGCTGCAATGAGCTAATTCCCTGAGAGACCAGCAGGAGGCGCCACAGGGGTGAGTCTGCACATCTACAGTGACCATGAGCAAATCACTTCCATTGCTCTCTGTTCCTCAGTTTCCCCATCTATAAAATGGGGGGTGGTCAGTGTGATGAGCTGGATCATAAAACCCCCTGAGGATCTGCCACCTGGTGTGCCAAGACTACTACTTCTCCTGCTGTCCTTCTGCCAGCCTGGGAATTCAGCACCCTATTTTGCTGAGCCAGACACACCCACCTGCTCCAACACAGACCCAGGGTCTGAATTACTTGCCCCAAAGCTGCAGGTTTACCTGAAAGCAGGTAACAGTGTTCCTGTCTTTAACACTCAGATGCCCAACTCCCAATGGGGTCTAAATCTGTTTTACCCTGTATAAAGGTCATGCAGGGTGAACTCATAAATTGTTTGCCCTCAATACCGTTGACAGAGAGATATGAACAGTTGTTTGCTTCCCCCAGGTATTAACACATACTGAGTAATAAGTAAAAAATGATTTTATTAAATACAGAAAGTTAGGATTTAAGTGGATCCAAGTAGTAACAGACAGAACAAAGTAAGTCACCAAGCAAAATAAAATAAAATGCGCAAATCTGTCTCATCAAACTAAATACAGATAATCTCACCAGTTCCAGAATGCTCCTGTTTACAGACTAATCTTTTAGCCTGGGTCCAGCCATCACTTACACCCCTTGCAGTCTCTGTCCTTCCTTCCAGTTTCTTTTAGTATCGGTGTGGGGGAGAAGAGAGACTCTCTCTCTTTAGCCAGCTGAAGACAAAATGGAGGGGTTTCCCAAGAGTTTAAATAGACTTTCTCTTCTGGGTAGACACCCCTCCCTCCCTCTGTGTAGAATCCAGTCACAAAATGAAAATTCAGAATCACATGGGCAGGTCACAAGTCACATGCCCATGCATGACTCAGGACTTGCAGGTAGCAGCCATTACTCACAGGCAGACTTCTTATGTGGATTGTAGTCTTCCAAGCTCTTTTGTCTTTTAAGTGCTTCCTGACTGAGCACTTAACTTGCACATTCCTTTCCCAAGAAGTGACCAAATGTTCTAACTAAGACCACTTAGAAATCAAGCAATTATACAGCCAATGTTCATAACTTTGAAAACACAAATGGTGCCTGCATACAACTAGGATGAACAGAACCAGTAGATCAGAACCTTTACATAGCTATATTACGTGGAATATGTAGCAAAACCCTATGTCAGTTATATCATACATACATTTATAAGCACTCCCCATAAAGCCTTATAGGCCACACTGTCACAGTCAGACTCACCTTTCCCCCCCCTTTTTAGAGGTCTTTGGATCTCTGGATTCATGCACTGAAGCACTGTGACTGGCATCACACCTGCTGTGAGAAATATTGTCCTACAGTAACCCTCAGCCTGTCCATCACTGCCCCTTCTCTCCTGCCAAGCGACTGTCTGGCACCTCCCCCAGTTGCTGCCACACCCCTTAGGGGCTGGATCTGCAATACCAATAACAAGGCTCTTGGCTCTGAGCTAGATGTCTCTTCCCCTGGCTCCCACAATCACATGGACAGCGTTCCCATCACCTCACTGGGAAGTGGCTGAGCAGAGATGGGCCCTTGCTTAGACAACCTCCCTGCTCCTCTGAAGGTGGGTAACAGGGCCAGAGTCCTGGCTGGGCTAGATGCCATGTGTTGGGGTGAACTGAGTGCCAGGAGGCAGATGCCCTAGTTTCATGGCATAGCTGCATTCACATTAACATCAGCTTAGCCCTGCCTGCGAAGGCAGGAAAGGGAATGCATTGACTTCTCAGCTGAGGCTGACAACTGAGGTGGCGCTTTCAGTGTCGTGAGAGCAGCTGGGTATTGGATGGAGATGTACCATAGCCCCATCATACAAGGCAATTTCCAGCTATTTCAGGGCAATTTTCACATCTAGGGACCTCCAGGTAAGTTGCTCTCTGCCCCCCTTGGCCAACCTGTCAGAGCAATGGAGACAGAAGCTGCTTTACAGGGAGGAAACCCAAGCTCATGTACTCTCCTTCCTTCTGTCTGCAGTTAGGTGCTTTCTTTCCTCCTTAAATCTTCTTTTCCTTTTCCTTCCCTCTTCTTTCTTTCTTTCTTTCTTTCTTTCTTTCTTTCTTTCTAGAAATTATTAACGTTGCTGATTTCAATTTTTGATTTTCTGTCATGAAAATTGAAACAACAAATGTACCAAATGATACTTTGAAATGGCATGTTTCATTTTGAATCCACATTTTCAGCCAGCAATTGATTCTGAAATCTCTTGGTTTCCAATGATACTCTCTCAAACACACACGCAAATACTTCAACAAATCTGCACTATTGCTTCAACATTTCAATGTTATATTGTGATGGGAAATGTTTTGTTTTGAGATTTCTGAATTGAAACCTTTCTGAGTTTTTCCTTTTCACTTTTCATCCCAATTCATGATGGAAGCTATTGTCAACATTTTGGAATTTTCTATCAATGGAAATCCCCATTTTCTGAGCACCTCTACATCTGGGTTTTTCTTCTATGTCCTAGACAATCACCAGGCAGCACTAGGGCCTGGCTGAACAGCTGAGAGAGAAGAATTTCATTGATTTTAAACACTGGGAACAAGAGCTCTGAGCAGAAGGATTTATATTCCTCTCCATCCTGTGCACTGAATAAAGCAGGAAAATATAGTTTATGATGATGTAATTACACTGTATCATAATATCAATGCCTAAGAATTGTTTGCAGTATTGTTATAGTCCACAATTGTACTAGTCCAAGGACCTGAAGAGGAGCTCTGTGTAGCTTGAAAGCTTGTCTCTTTGAGCAACAGAAGTTAGTCCAATAAAAGTTATCAGCTCACCCACCTTGCCTTTCTAATGCAGAGAAGACAGGACAGAAGGAATCATACCATATTTTTATTAAGAAATTAGAAAAATGCAAAATTAACATGACAAATTAAATTATTTAAAACTATCTAGGTCTCAAAAGGTATGTGTAAATTGCAATCAGATATCCCAATTGCAGTGTAGCTATACCCAAACTGTATGCAAACAGGGAATCATTATTGAGCGGGTGTGATTCTACACCATGAGTGTAGTTTGGAGAAGGCGAGGGGGAGCATTGCCCTCCCCAACTGCAGGCCTTAGGCATACATGGAATCCCCCACCCCTTGCATGGTCCCATTGGAAGTCAAACTACGCCTATGGGTCCCAGAGGGATCAGTTTTTGGCCCTACGTTTTGGCCCTGGATTGCTTGGTAAACTGGGCAAAAGCAAACAATACACATTTTAATACAGCTAAATGTAAACACCCACGTCTAGGAACAAAGAATGTATGCCATACTCACAGGAAGGGGGCTTCTACCCTGGGAAGCAGTGACTTAAAAAAAATGGGGGGGTCATGGCAGATAATCAGCTGAACATGAGCTCCCAGTGCGACACTGTGGGGGAAAAAAGAGCTATTGCTATCCTGAAATGCGTAAACAGGGGGACCTAGAGCCGGAGTGGAGAGGTTATATCATCTGTGTGTTTGGCAAGGGTGCTACTGCTGCTTGTCTCCAATTCCAGTGTCCACATTCAAGGTGGATGTTGGTATGTTAAAGAGGATTGAAGGAAGAGCCATGAGAATGATTAAAGGGTTAGAAAACAGGCCTTATAGTGATAGACTTAAGGAGCTCAGTCTGTTTAGTTTAGTAAAGAGAAGGGCAATGGAAAACTTGATCTCAGTCTGTAAGTACCTGCACTGGGAACAAATATTTCACAATTGGCCCTTCAATCGCACGGACAAAGCGACGATAACACAGTCCAATGGCTGGAAGTTGAAACTACACAAATTCAGACTGGAAATAAGGTGCAGGGTTTTTTAACAATTAGGGCAATTAACCATTGGAACAATTTACCAAGGGTCATGGTGGATTCGCCGTCTCTGAACATTTTAAAATCAAGATTAGATTTTTTTTTGTTTTTGTTTTTTAGGGTTTCTGAAAGATATGTTCTAGCTCAAACAGGGACTATTTTGAAGCTATTCTCTAGCCTGTGTTACACAGGAGGTCAGACTAGATGATCAGAATGGTCCCTTTTGGACTTCGAATCTATGAATCAATAAATGAGTAAGAAATGTGGTTACATGGGCAACCTACATTCTGGCATTTCTGAAATTTTAAGTGCTTGGCTTTAAAATATAAAGAACTTTCTTTTAGTACAGAATGTTATTCTGCATAATTGCGAATATATATATTTAAATGACTAGAGCTGGTCAGACATTTTTCTGTTCTTTTTGTTTGTTTGTTGTTTGTTTGTTTTGTTTTTTGGCGGGGGTGAAAACTTGAGGTTTTTGTCAAGAAACAAAATATTTTTTTTTCTTTTTGGCCAATTAAAACTTTAAAAAAAAATCAAACACAATGAGCCACTAACCAACCAAAAAATGGCCAAAAACTGCTAGAAAGAACCACAGACAAAAATATCAGAAGCTCGAAATATTTTTGATTTCCAGTTTTCTAGCTTAATTTAAAAAATATATATATTGGAAAGAAAACCCTTCCCACATTAAAAAAAATAATCAAAAGCCAAATTATCTCTAGAAAGAGAGAGAGAGATTTGATGGCTAATTTTCAACCAGTCTTAAAAGTGACAGATTATGAAACTTCAGAAGTTGCCTACGATGAAGTCACCAAAGGTGAATGATTTTGCTAATCCCAAAAATCAGTAAAAAATTTGCTGGGGGGTGCCCCCCCCCCCAACCACACACCTTTTACATTTCAAATTTTAGAAGGGGCCAATTTGTAATCACTTGATTTACAATCTGGACTAGAAAATGAGAGAATCTGAAATTCTGTCTTTATTCATCAATTACATGCTGTGAATTTGGGGAGATTACACTATATTCTTCACACAGTGCAAAATACCATGTTTTAAGTGAAAATCTGAATGCTACCATGAGTATAGATGTTCTACCACCAACTCCATAAGTCTATTTATATGCTCAATACCAGGTCCCCAGCTGGCACCAATTGACAGTAGCACCATTGGAGTCAATGAGTCAGATTCACCGCTGATGTGAATTGGCAGCACTCTATTCAGCAAAGTGCGGCCATCTATATTGCAGATCTGCATCTGAGGAAGTCAGTAGAACCTGCAGCCATGCACCTGCAAGCAGAGTCTAGCCCTCAGTGTGTAAGTTACCTCAGTGGAGGCTCCATTCTCCTCCCATCCTCATAATGAGGCTCCTCCGTGCCTGGCCAACATGTCTCCGCTCGATGCACTGTGCTATTGTATGTGGAAGTGCTCGTTCATGGTGGCCACTATAATCTCCTCCTCTCTCTGTGTGTGCTACAGGGATCCACACTGATGGGATGGAGCATGGGAACCTCACATGGGTGACGGAATTCATGCTGCTGGGGCTATATGACGCCCACAAGCTCAAGCTCTTCCTCTTCTTCCTTTTCCTGCTCTTCTACATAGTCATCCTCCCAGGCAATGTCCTCATCATCCTCACCATCCGGAGTGACCTCTGCCAGGGCTCCCCCATGTACTTCCTGCTGGCCAACCTGGCCTTCCTGGACATTTGCTACTGCTCTGTTACTACACCAAAGATGCTGGCTGATTTCTTCTCCCATCGCAAGACCACCTTCTACAGGGACTGATGGTCCAGATCTTTTTCATCCACTTCCTGGGGGCAGCTGAGATCTTTCTGCTGATTATTATGGCCTATGATCGTTATGTGACCATCTGTAAACCTTTGCATTATGCCAGTATTGTGAGCAGGGGGATCTGCTATGCCCTAGCGGGGGCTACCTGGGTGGGAGGCTTCATGCACTCCATAGTCCAGGTGCCTCTGACCATCAGGTTGCCCTTCTGATCAAGCTGGCCTGCACCGACACCTACGTGGTGGAGATGCTGATGTTCTCCAACAGCGGCCTGGTCACCTTAGTGTGCTTTGTCCTCCTTCTCATCTCCTACACTGTCCTGATGGTCAAGCTCAGGATTCAGTCCCTCTGCGGAAAGAACAAAGGAGCCTCCACCTGTGTCACCCACATCATTGTGGTCTTCATCATGTTTGTCCCAGCCCTCTACATCTATGCCCGCCCCTTCTGCAGCTTCCCCCTGGACAAGGTGGTGTCCCTGTTCCACACTGTGGTCTTCCCACTACTGAACCCCATGATCTACACGCTCAGGAACAAGGAGCTCATCAGCTCCATGAAGAGACTGATGATCAGATACAGCCATTGGGGTGGGAAGTAAATGGAGGCCAGAATAAAGTAGTGTCAGACTGTGAATGCTTTTCTATGTGCAGGACTCCATTTTGCTTTTAGATACACTGGAGAAACTCTATAATTATGCTGTAGTATCTATTGAGCAACTTGAATCTGTTAAATAACTTTATAGTAAATCTGTAGTATCTATGGAATATGTCTGTAATATATATCAAAATCCCTGTACAATCTGTTGAGTAATTAATAAATCTGTAGCATCTATGTAGTAGTTTGCATGAGCAAGTCTACAGTAGCTGTGAAAGGAGCCTATGGTTAAATGCAGCCACTCTATGGAGTGTATGGGTTTACACCATACCTTCTATGGAGTAAATATACCATGAATGTGTAATATCAATAGAGGATCTGTGGAATATCTATGGAGTAACTCCAGAGTTTACACTGCTATAACTGAGAGAAGAAATTAGCTCATTCTATTTTATATCTGAATATGATACCAGTCCTGGTTAATAATAATTAATACTCAGGAGATTATCATCGCTTGTATTAGTTGTATTAAAACGTGGAAGGAATTTTGGTCATGGGTCAATTGTCTAGTTCTAAATTCATGCCACTTAAAGACTGCAGTGTTAATTAATGTCTTTATTTATATTTCACAAAAACAATGAGGAGTCCAGTGGCACCTTAAAGACTAACAGATTTATTTGAGCATAAGCTTTCATGGGTAAAAAAATTCACTTCTTCAGATCCACGGAGTGAAAATTACAGATATACGCATAAATATATATCGGCACATGAAGAGAAGGGAGTTACCTTAAAAGTGGAGAAACAATGTTGAAGGCCAATTTAGACAGGCTGGATGTTTTGCACTCCCAATAATTGATGAGGAGGTGTCAATACCAAGAGAGGGAAAATTGCTTTTGTAGTGAGCCAGCCACACCCAGTGCCTATTCAAGCCCCAATTGATGGTATTAAGTTTGCAAAAGAATTGTAGCTCAGCAGTCTCTCCTTGAAATCTGTTTTTGAAGTTATTTTTTTGAAGAACGGCTATTTTAAAATCTGTTAATGAATGTCCAGGGAGATTGAAGTGTTCTCCTACTGGCTTTTGTATGTTACCATTCCTGATGTCTGATTTGTGTCCATTTATCCTTTTACATAGAGACTGTCCAGTTCGGCCAATGTACATGGCAGAGGGGCATTGCTGGCACATGATGGCATACATCACGTTAGTAGATATGCAGATGAATGAGCCCCTGATGGTGTGGCTGGTGTGGTTGGGTCCTATGATGGTCCTAGAGTAGATATGGGGACAGCGAAAGCAACGGGGTTTGTTACAGGATTGGTTCCTGGTTTAGTGTTTCTGTGGCGTGGTGTACTATATAGTATTTGCTTCAGGTTGAGGGGCTGTCTGTAAGGGAGGACTGGCCTACCTCCCAAGGCCCGTGAGAGTGGGAGATTGTTTTCCAGGATAGGTTATAGATCATTGATGATGCCCTGGAGAGGTTTTAGCTGGGAGCTGTACGTGCTGGCCAGTGGTATTCTGTTATTTTCCGTGTTGGGCCTATCCTCTAGTAAGTGACTTCTGGGTGTCATCTGTCATGCTCCTTGTTCTGTCATCTGCTACCACTGAGAACAGTCTAGATCCATCCTCTTTGGAACCCCCTTTCAAGTAGTTGAAAGCAGCTATCAAATCCCCCCTCATTCTTCTCTTCTGCAGACTAAACAATCCCAGTTCCCTCTGCCTCTCCTCATAAATCATATGTTCCAACCCCTAATAATTTTTGTTGCCCTCCGCTGGACTCTTTCCAATTTTTCTACATCCTTCTTGTAGTGTGGGGCCCAAAACTGGACACAGTACTCCAGATGAAGTCTCACCAATGTCAAACAGAGGGAATGCTCACGCCCCTTGATCTGCTTGCAATGCCACCACTTATACAGCCCAAAATGGCATTAGTCTTCTTGGCAACAAGGGCACACTGTCAACTCATATCCAGTTTCCAATCCACTGTAACCCCTGGGTCCTTTTCTGCAGAACTGCTGCCTAGCCATTTGGTCCCAAGTCTGTAGCAGTGCATGGGATTCTTCCAACCTAAGCACAGAACTCTGCACTTCCACTTGTTGAACGTCATCAGATTTATTTTGGCCCAATCCTCTAATTTGTCTAGGTCCCTCTGTATCCTATCCCTACACTCCACCATATCTACCACTCCTCCCAGTTGAGTGTCATCTGCAAACTTGCTGATGGTGCAGTCCACGCCATCCTCCAGATCATTAATGAAGATATTGAACAAAACTGGCCCCAGGAACGACACTTGGGGCACTCTGTTTGAAACCGGCTGCCAACTAAACATGGCGCCATTGATCACTATCAGTTGAGCCTGACAATCTAGCCAGCTTTCTATCCACCTTATAGTCCATTCATCCAGCTCATACTTCTTTAACTTGGTGGCAAGAATACTGTGGGAAACTATATCAAAAGCTTTGTTAAAGTCAAGGAATAACACATCCACAGTTTTCCCCTCATCTACAGAGCCACTTATCTCCTCATAGAAGGCAATTAGGATAGTCAAGCATAATTTGCCCTTGGTGAATCCATATTAACTGTTCCTGATCAATTTCCTCTCCTCTAATTGCTTCAGAATTGATTCCTTGAGGACCTGCTCCATGATTTTTCCAGGGACTGAGGTGAGGCTGACTGGCCTGTAGTTCCTCAGATCCTCCTTCTTCCTTTTTTTAAAGATGGGCACTGCATTAGCATTTTTCCTGTCATCCAGGATCTCCCCCAGTTGCCATGAATTTTCAAAGATAATGGCCAATGGCTCTGCAATCACATTTGCCAACTCCTTTAGTACCCTCGGATGCAATGCATCCAGCCCCATGAACTTGTGCTTGTCCAGTTTTTCTAAATAGTCCTGAACCACTTCTTTCTCCGCAGGGGGTTGATCACCTCCTCCCCATATTGTGCTGCCCAGTGCAGCAGTCTGGGAGCTGGAGACAGAGGCAAAAAAAGCACTGAGTACATTAGCTTTTTCCACATCCTCTGTCACTAGGTTGCTTCCCTCATTCAGTAAGTTTCCTGCAGTAGGGGAAGGAACAGAGCAGATCTGCCAAGGAAACTTCAGCAGAGGATTGGCAAGTACCTCCAGGAAAGTTTCCTAGAGATATCTCCAGAGGATTCCCATGAAATCTCGGTGTGCATTAACACACTATTCCACTGCATGGCTTAGCTTCACAAGGAAATGTGAAATACATGCAAACAAAGCTAGCCGTATACATTTCTATCCCTTAGCCCACTTCTACAATATACAGAGCAAAGGACAGCTCTACCTCATATCACCAAGCAGCATCAACTCAAAAAGATCACTTACTCCTTGCCTGCATCATACGCGCCAGCGATGGGCTTCTAGGACTGGCTAGTCCTTTTCACAATGAAAAAGAGCTCCTGACTCACCTCGCCACTAGATGACATTGGTATGTACTCCGCACCATCTTCCAACTCAGCCTCCTCATCCACAGCTTTTTCCTCTGGGTCGAGTGCCCTGTTTGTCACCACCAGTCCCACCAAAGTATCCAGAGGGCTCTTGGCAGTGGAGGTGACGTTGTTGGTGAGGATAGTGTCCAGCTCCTTTTAGAATGGCAGCTCTTTGGTGCCGCACCAGAGCAACGGTGTGCCTCCCTTGCCTTATGGTATGCCTATCTTAGCTCAGCACTGCCGCGTGTCCTGTTTGTAACCCTTCTCCAACAAGCCACAAAAAATATAACTGTAGATACTGAAGTTCCTGTGGTTGGAGCGGAGCTTGGACTGGACAGCCTCCTCAGTCAACAGTTCCAGCAGATCCAACACTCAGGTGAGCTGCAAGAGAGAGAGTGTTTGCTGGGCTTTGTCAAGCCAGGCCTTAAAAGATGCAAAGGATGGAGATTCTGCCACCTCCCTAGGTAACCCATTCCAGTGCTTCACCATCCTCCTAGTCAAATACATGGTAACAGTAAACTTGAACCAATTGGGATAGGATTTTTACAAAAGGGGCCCAAGGGATTTGGACATTCAACTCTCATTGAAAGTCAATAAGAGTTGAATGACTAATTGCTGTAGGTCCAGTTGAAAATCACATCCTTCCTCCCTAATTCAAAGTGTGTGTGTTTGTGATGGGGAATCACTTAAGCATAAATTCAACTGTAAAACTTCAATGGGACTTCTGGCTTATTTGTTTTTCCGGATCAGTGCCTCAGTTCAGAATATTGAAAGGAATTGAGATTTAAATTCATAATAACTGAGTGTTTGGACAAGGAGCAATGATGATTTAGACCACATGAGGAGTTGGACTTTGTTTTTAAGAAAACTCCCATTATAATAATCCAATGTATTCAATAAGGCAAAAGAAACAGAACCCATTAAAATATAACTAGTCAAAATGGCTCAAAGCTCACAGACAATGCTGATGATGAAGTTCTTGTTAAAAAGCTATGGAGTAAGAAATATTCACAGAAATAACAAAGAATAATAAGTACTCTCAGGGAAATCATGATTTGGAAATCAAGAGTCATAGAAAAAGGCAAAATAAATTGGCATTGATTATTCATTATCTATCTATCTATCTATCTACATACTCTTCTTTTATCTATTGTCTATGTAGTATACACAACCATGCACAAACATGGTTTGTTAATAATAATAATAATAATAATTAATAATGACAACAGCCAACTTCTGTGATCTAGATACATTTGGATCCTTGTGTGGATAAGAGACCATTGGCCAAATCCACCTTTGAAGCAAATGGCTATATCTCAGTTGTTATGAATATAAGGTTAGCTGAACCTCTTCTCCTTGGTCTGGTCTCTTAGTGCAAACCCTCAGGTCTCAGCTTTATGCCTGTCTCTCCCTTAGGGTGGAATCGTGTTATTCTCCCACCCTCCAGCTGGGTCCCAGGATATAGCAACTTGTGCACCAACAAATGAGTTCTCCAACCATGTTTGGTACCTGTAGGTCTTCTCACAGGAGTTGTGACCCACAGTAAGTTGAGTGACTAGCCAGCCTTCACCATACCAAGTATGATTTATTTATCACTATAGGAACAAAGCATAACATAAAAGAAAATATGAGAAATTCTAGATCCATCACTGCAGTAGTTTGGCAGGATAAAAAGTTGGGTTTATTACTCAAACTCAATTTGTCTTTTTGAAACATTGCAATAGCTTTCTCTTCCAAAATACCTTTCCACCATAGCAGGTAATTATTTTTTTAAAAAATAAAAAATAATACTACATATAACTATATAAGTCTCTGTATGCCCTACCACATCATAAATAAGACAAGAAAATCCCATCAGCTTTAAAGTAATCATTTGAAGAGAAACTCAGATATTCAGACACCTGAAAAAAAAAACTTTTTTCAATTCTTTATCATTTGGGAAAGAAAAATTTCATGTCTCTCAGAAACCCCTTTTAAAGAAATTATGACATTGACACCTTGAATAAGTGACAAAATGAACTGATATTCCCTATCAAGGCTGATTGTCCACTCTGTCACGTCAAATGCAGAAGGTGGAGGCCTGCAAAGATTCTAAAAATTAATACTGGCCACTCCAGGTTGGCATTAAACTTTTCTCTGACCTTGGATGGGTAGATGCTGCCACCACCCAAGTGCAAACCCCCTCTCCTGCCCCACACACAATTTTTGAGAAACCAGGAAGGAGCACTTGGGAATTCCTTCCTGTGGGGTACCATTAAGCCCTTTAACCCCCCCTCTGGGGAAGAGCTGAGAACAGAAACAAAGGAAATCAGCTATTGCCACCAACTTATTAAACAACATATACACAAACCTCTTAGGACACAAAAATCCAATCTTGTTCTTTAAAAAGGGTTAATTTTATTAAAAACAAAAAGAAAAAATATATCTGGAATTTAGGGTTTTTGCTAGATCTTAAAAAAAACAATTAAGCACAAGATAGCTCTCTTGAGGCTCAGCTTGAAGGTTACAAGTAAAACAAAAGCATTTGGGGTTAGCACAGAGGAGTCCACAAGCCAATAAGAAATAAAAGAAATAATCCTAATCACATCTTCCTAGACATTCCCTAATTTACTTACATATATGGGATTGAAATAAGTAGTTCTAGGTATGATCTGATGATTTTCCATACCTGGCTTAAAGCTTCTTATAACAGTGCTGCTATGTGTCTCCTCTCTCCAGAGAACAACAACAAACAGACAAAGGGAAAGATTTTTTTCTTAATTTAAAAAAGCTCTAACCCCTCCCATTGGCTCTTTTGCTCAGGTGCCCACTCAATTCCCTTTACCTATGCATCTAGTCAGAATTTTTAACCCTTTACAGGTAAAACAAGTCGAGAACAGTTACCAAGAGCGATTCTATAGCTAACTGGCTGGTTGGGTGTCCACAAAAGAGAGCTACCTCTCACCCTCCCATTTATCACACTCCCCACATTTCGTCCAACATGTTCCACTCTGCAAATTCTTACCCCAAAAACCACCTGGAACAAAGAAACAAGTCAACCAATGAATCAGCAACATGAAAAAGAAACAATCAATCAAATACACAAGCCAAACCTCTCATACCCAAGCACAATTTTTATCCCAAAAAAAGAGGAAGAGACATCACAAAGTCTACTAGTGATTGAGCAATAGCTATAGATATTCTGTGCAGCACTCTCAGATAGTATGGTTATGGTTGCAGTATAGATCCCTAAGACAAATAGATACACGTCTATGTAGATTTGTGGATAGACATAGATTCTGATATTATTTACATGGTGTAATCGTAAAAGTACTAATTTGACTTCCATGGAGTTAGTGCAGATTTTATGACATCATAAACAGATTGCACCTTATTTTCTCAAGGGAACAACTTTGTCATCAATTGATTATTACTAGAAAGAAGCCCAGAATGAAATCACAGTCAAAGATCAATGATGGACATTTTTTTTGTTGGTGAATAACCTCCGCACAATCAGTTTCTTTAATGTAGCTTTGATCTCCTTGTTCCTCATGCTGTAGATGATCGGATTCATCACTAGAGGCACCACAGAAGAGAGAACAGCCACCATGAGATCCAGCCCTGATGCTGAGCTGGAGGAGGGTTTCATGTACTCAAACAAGCCTGTGCAAAGTAACAAATATACCACAATGAGGTGAGGAAGGCAGGTGGAGAAGGCTTTACGCCGGCCCTGCTCAGAGAGGATTCTCAGCACGATTTTGAAGATCTGAACATAAGACACAATTATAAAAACAAAGCAGTTTAAACATAAAAACACGCTAAAGGCAAGAAGCCCAACTTCACTGAGGTACAAATCAGAGCAGGCGAGCTTGAGTAGTTGGGGGATTTCACAGAAGAACTGGTTGATGACATTGGACTGGCAGAAAGGTAACCTGAAGGTGTTCCCAGTGTGCAGTGAAGCATAGACAATACCAGTAATCCAGGCACTGGCTGCCATATGGACACAAGCTCCCCTGTCCATTATGCTCTCGTAGTGCAGTGGTTGGCAGATGGCAACGTATCTGTCATATGCCATGATGGTGAGTAAGGCAAAATCGGCTGCAGTGAAGAGGATAAAGAGAAATACTTGAGTGACACATCCAGGATAAGAAATCACCCTGGTGTTCATGAGGAAATTGGCTATGGACTTGGGGATAGTAACAGAGATGGAGCCAAGGTCTAGGATGGACAGATTCACCGGGAAGAGGTACAGGGAGGGTTGAAAATGGGGGTTGAGGGCTATGGCTGTGAGGATGAGAAGATTCCCCATCAGGGCTGCCAAGTAAATCACTAGAAACATCATAAAGTGCAAAATCTGCAGCTCCCGAACATCAGAGAATCCCAGGAGAAGGAACTCGGTCAGGGTGGTTCGATTGGACATTTTCTTTTTCCGTTCATTGTGTGATGGCTGTGGAGGGAAAGACTTGGGTGACACATCCAGCATAGGAAATTGAGCTAGAGTTGATTAAGGAATTGACCATGGATTTGGGGATGGTGACAGAGATGGACTGAGTTCTATAATGGACAGATTCACCAGGAAGAAGTACCTGGGGGTGTGGTTCGGGGTTCAGGGCTACAACCATGGTGATGAGAAGATTCCCCATCAGGCTCCTAGGTAAATCAGCAGAAACACTACAAAGTGCAAAATCTGCAGCTCTCAAACATCAGAGAATACCTGGAGAAGGAACTTGGTCACAGTAGTTTGGTTGGACATTTTCTTTCTCAGTTCATTGTGTGATGGCTGCAGAAGGAAAGAGAAAGACAATGGTCAGGATTAGAGCTACAGAGGGAATGGCCCTGATTCCCCTCATTAATAGCTCTCAATAAAAGTGTCAATTGTGCCCATCACTCACCATTGCCATTAACTAGGAGTGGAACGTTAACACACATGTGTAAATTGGCACAGGTCCCTTAAAGTCAATGGAACTGCATCAGTTTGCACCATCTGAAGATCTGGCTCAGGATGTGACTTGATAAAATACAGTATGAAAGATGGAGCAAAGTGCATCCAACCCCAATGATCCAGTCAAGATAACTATCCTATTGCTCCAGACAGCAGGTTGCAAACTTAGTTATGAAGCTAAAATACTAAAAAGCTAGTGCTGCCTGATTTCCACTTTCCAGGGAAATATGACATGGACACACAAAGTATCCAATATGACAGTGCATTTGTAAGGATTCCACTGCAACACCACATGGATGGCCTGCTGCCTGTTTCCAAAACTGATTGATGGCCCCAAATCCCAGCTGCATTTCATCTCTGTGTGATGAGCGACTAATAGCATCGCTCAGTTAATTCTATGTTGTGTCATTTCCCTCTTACTTTATGTCTGCGCTGTGTGGGTCACTGCCTGTCAGGAGCTTTGATTTGTATTCTTGATTCTGCCACTGACCAGCTGTGTGACCTTGGGCCAGTCACTTCCCTTCCCTCAGCCTCTATTTCCCCTCCCTCCCTTTCTCTACCTTGTCTACTTCGGTTATAAACTCTCTGGGGCATAGACTGTGTCTTACTATGTGTTTGTTCTGTCCACCTGCTAAGAGCATTTCTGTTTAGCAGGTATCAGTCTGGGACAGAGGATATGGTGCTAGAGCAGGTCTAGTACCATTGTCCTCCTCTACGTCCTTGGGTAGAGACAAGCTTTGGCTGGGAGCTTCAACTCTTTGTGCCTCAGTTTAAAGGCCCCTGCATGTATAAAGCATATCCTGTGGGTATCAGCTTATGCTGTTTACTCAGTTTTGCTATCCTGTAAGTATCCCTTTGAAACATATTAATGTTCCCACTCTGGCTTAATTCTAAATTTCCAATCTGGGGTATTCAAATATTTTTTATTTAAATTATTTCAAAAGAAAACTGGGATTTGAACTGAAGACATTTTCATAGGAAGTCTCTCCTATCCTTAAAAATAACATATGTATTGGGAAGAAAAAAAAATTCAATTACTTCAGTGAAAAACTTCCAGTTTTACACAGTTTTTACCAGCAATTGTTTGGTTCTCAGTTAACAAAAACAAAAAATGTTTGGTTTCACAATTTCTAAAAAACTGATTTTTTTTCTGCTGCAGAAAAAAAAGAACAAGAGTACTTGTGGCACCTTTGAGACTAACAAATTTATTTGAGCATAGTTAGTCTCTAAGGTGCCACAAGTACTCCTGTTCTTTTTGCGGATACAGACTAAAACAGCTGCTACTCTGCAACCTGTCAGAAAAAAGAGGAGGAGCTCGAAATGTTTGATTAAATGATAGTAAAAGACTTCAAGAGTTTCAATTGTAATTCGTAGTTTTAGAATTAAATTTCTGCAATATAATAATACCCACAAATATTTAACTGAAATAGCAAACTTACAAAGCTGCTCTTTGTGGAATGTTTCCCAGTCTGTGGTGCATTTGACAGTCCACTGCCAGGATTCTTCCATAATTGTCTATCTATAGATCTGTCAATAATGCCCCCATCTCTGTATTATCCAACATCCATTTCCCTGCCTCTTCATCATATTTCCTGAGTTGCTGGGTCTCTATGCAGTTCCTTGCAGGCAGGGATCCACTCCAGAGATAGACCCTCCCTGCTTCCTTCTTCAGGCAGGCTTGGTGAGAGGTGAAGAACTAAATAGGATTGGGGCAGAAAGCCCCTCCCAGCTCTGAAATGTATCCTGGCTTCTGCAGGCTTCAAGACAGGGTCACAGCCCAGGATATATCTGCCCTGGGGCTAAATAGCTGAATTCCATCTCCAGGGCTGTGAGCCCAGCTCTGATCTCAACTCTGGAGCATATCACCCTGACACCTGCCCTAGCTGACCCTAATCCTACAGTGTGGAAATAGCATCTGCCATTGCTTGCACACAATGGCAGCAACTATGGATGGATCTGTGGCTAAAAACAAGGCAGGACTGAGACCCAAACTATGTGTAAAGGAAACTGCAGAATGAACTATATATTTGTAGCACAGACATGAAATCCAGTGCCACCAGAGCTGGTTTCTTCATTAACGCCACATAATCAACTCTGAGAGAGCAGAGATATTTTTCCCCTGTGTTACATCAGCAGCTCTTGGGATGCAGCCACCAGAGGAACCCACAGCTCAGGCTGCCCTAGCTGTTTGATGTTGGTCACTAAGAGGTACCCAGAGACAAACACTAAAATCTCGGTGCAACCTCCTAAACTGGTATAAATTCATACAGTTCCATTGAGTTCCGAGTAGTTAGGGCTGTTTTCTCCATGTGGATATTTGCCCCTTTGATTTCATTGGTGCTACTCTGATTTACATTAGCTGAGGATCTGACCCCAAGACTGCCTTGGAGCTATGTCAGTTTTGACCCGCTGGACAACTGGCCTCATTAACTCCAATGGAGCTATGTCTGATTTACACCAGCTGGGGATCTGGTCCATTACACAGTTTCTAATCCATATTCTTTGCCTCTGAATCTGAACTGAAGATGAGACAAAAGTTCCAAACTTATCAATTTGCCCAATGGGGTTGATTGCAAGAGTGTAACTTTTAATGTCTACAGAGACATTCATTCCCACAGGGGACAGAACTTTGGAGGAATTCAGTGTTGCTAAGATTTTCTGTATCTGATTTTCAACTTCTACTGGGATGAATGGACCAACTTTCTTTCTTTCTTTCTTTCTTTCTTTCTTTCTTTCTTTTTCTTTCTCAGCTATTATATGTTTTCTTCCTGCAGATAACAATAAAATAAAAGGCTCATGAGGCTGCAGGTGTGATGCCACATGATGTCTTCCAGCTGTTTAATTCATACTAGTTGTAGATATGTCAGAGAAACTGAACACATATGAAGGATCAGATGCCCATCTGGTGCAAATCAGTTGTAGCTCCATTGGAGTCAATGGGGTTGTCAATGCTGATTCCCCCTTTGGCACTTTGAGTGCAGAAGGTGGAGCCCACAAGGATCCTAAAAATTAATACTGGCCACTCCAGGCTTGTACTAAACTCCCAAGGTTACAGCTTCTCTTTGACCTTGGATGTGTAGATGCTGCCACCACCCAAGTGCAAAACTCCTTTGAGAACCCAGGAAGGCTTACTTGGGAATTCCTTCCTGTGGGGTACCCTCAAGCCCTTTCATCCCCACTCCGAGGAAGAACTGAGAAAGAAAAAACAAAGGAAATCAACTGTTGCCACCAGCTAATTAAACAACATGTGCACAAATATTTTAGGACACAAAAATCCAATCCTGTTCTTAAAAAAGGTAAATGTTATTAAAAACAAAAAAGAAAGAAAATACATCTGGAAACTCAGGCTATTCCTAGATTTAAAAAAAAAAGGCTTAAGCATCAAGAATAACTTTCTTGAGATCCAGCTTTAATGTTACAAGCAAAACAAAAGCATTTGGGGTTAGCACAGCGGAGTCCACAAGCCATAAAGAAATAAAAGGAGATAAACCTGATCACGTCTTCCTAGACATTTCCTGGTCAACTTACATATCTGGGAGTTTCAAATGAGTGGTTTATAGGTATGATACCAATGATTTTTCATACTTGGCCCCAAGTTTCTTATAGCATAGTTGCAGCCATGTCTGCCTCTCCCTGAGAACAACAACAGACAGACAAAAGGGGAGTCTTATTTCAATTTTAAAAAGTTCTAGCCATCCCATTGGCTCTTTTGGCTAGGTGCCAACTCACTTCCTTTTATCTATGCATCACAGTGAGACTTTTAACCCTTTACAGGTAAAGCACGTAGAGAACAGCTACTAAGAGGGATTTTATAGCTAACTGGTTGGCTGGGTTCATAAAAGGGAGCTCCCCCGCCCTTCATTTATCACAGGGGTCAAATCCAAATCCCCAACTTGTGTAGATCTGCCTTGGTACAGTTAGAGTCAATGAGGCCAGATCCCCAGATGGTGTAAATTCGATAGTGCTATGGAGCTATCCAATTCACGTGACCTGAGTATCTGTTCCATTATGTCTAGTTTCATGCTTGTTCCAATATTTCTGAGCCTCTGTCAGGGTTCCCCTCCACTCTGAACTCTGGGGTATAGATGTGGGGACCCACGTGAAAGAGCCCCTAAGCTACTATTCTACCAACTTAGGTTAAAAACTTCCCCAAGGCACACATTTCTTTCCTTGTCCTTGGATGGTATTACTGCCATCACCAAGTGATTTACACAAAAATTCAGGGAAGGGTCACTTGGAATCCCCTATTCCCCCAAAATATCCCCCCAAAGCACTTCACCCTTTTTCCTGGAGAGGTTTGAAAATAATATGCCAAGCAATTGGTTAGCAATGTGGGCACAGACCAGACCCTTTGTCTTCAGGACACTGAAAATCAATCAGGTTCTTAAAAGAAGAACTTTATTTAGTAATAAATGTAAAGGAAGCACCCCTGCAAAATCAGGGTGGAAAGTAACTTTACAGGATGAATAAAAATATTTAAAACACACAATCAGTTTCTTGCTTGGTCTCTCCCTCCATCTGGAGAGGGAACAACAAAGAGAGAGCACAAACAAAACCTTCTCCCCCAGATTTGAAAGTATCTTCTTTCCTCATTGGCCCTTCTGGTCAGGTGCCAACTAGTTTATTTGAACTGATTAACGTCTTACAGGTAAAGTGATTTAGTACAGCTGCTAAGGAGGGATTTTATGCTACCCTTCTCTCTATATTTATGACACACACCCCAAATCACAGACGGTGCTGGACAGCCTGTTCCACACTGGCTGTGATTTCTTCCTGGAGCTCTAGAAGAAAACAGAGTTAATAAGACACATGCACCTCTAGACATACTACTGATTATATAAAAAGTAACAATATTTTCCACATTTTAAGGAAAATTTAAACCAATTGATTCTAAGAAACTCTCATGGGAGAGTGCATTAGCCACTTTGTTAGAAGCTCCCGAAATGTGTTGTATTTCAAAATCAAAATTTTAGAGAGCTAAACTCCACTGAAGAAGTTTTGGGGTTTTTTTTCCTTGACAGTATGAAGCCACTTTAGTGCAGCATGGTCAGTCTGCAGGTGGAAACACTGTCCCCAGTCATATGGGCGTAGTTTCTCCAGAGCATACACAATGGTGTAACATTCCTTTTCTGTGACTGACCATTGACTTTCCGTCTCAGACTGTTTTTTGCTGAGAAACACGACAAGTAGGAATTCTTGATCCAGGCCTTCCTGCATTAAAACTGATCCCACAACACCCTTGGATGCATCTGTTGTTACTAGGAAAGGTTTGTCAAAGTCTGGGGTCCTTAGCCCCAGACAGGGTCAGATATGAGTGTTGTTTTAAGCTGGTTAAAGGACTTTTGACATTTTTTAGCCTTAATAGTTATTCTTGCCTCCCTTATGCACTCAAAGACTTTTTGTAGATGCTCCAGGTGTTCTGCACATGAATCCAAAAATATGGCCACATCATCAAGGTAGGCCACTGCAGATTCTCCCAATTCCGCAAGGAGACTATCTACAAGTTTCTGGTAGGTGGTGGGTGCATTTCACAGCTTGAAAGGGAGCACATTAAATTCATACAGGTCCTTATGATGATAAACTCTGACATTTCCTTGGCAGATTAATCTAGTGGTACTTGTCAGTACCCTTTGGTTAAGTCTAAGGTAGAGATGAACTGTGCATGTCCCAGTTTCTCCAATAGCTCATCTGTGCTTAACATTGGATAGTTGTCTGGGTGAGTTACAGCATTTAGCTTAAGGAAGTCAACGCAAAAGCATATTTCTCCATCTGATTTGGGAACAAGAAGCACTGGAGATGCCCATGCATGCTCAGAGGGGCGAATTACACTGTGACAGCATTGCCTGTGTCAATGGAGTGGTATGCCCGTACAGTCCATCCAGTGGTGGCTGAGAACATTACTGTGAAGCTAGTGCACAGCTCCTTGATATGCTGTCTCTTCGTATGTCCTAGGGTCATGGAGATATCCACCTCTTCCATGCCACCATCACTTATCTTTCAAAGTAGACACCTTCAGGCTACTCAGCGTCATCTCCATCCTAGGCTGTAAACTGAAAAATCTTGAATTCTCTGGAATAAAAGGGATTTAGAGAATTAACATGGTACACTTTGGGCTTTAGGTTTGAGGTGGGGGACACTATGAGATAGTTAACAGCTCCTAGATGCTCTTGGACCATAAATGGCCCTTCTCATGATGCTTCCATCTTATGGTCCTCAAGCTCCTTCAAGATCATAATCTGATCCCCTACTTTAAAGGAACGCTCTCTGGCATGTTTATCATATCAGGACTTTTGTTCTTTTTTAGTATCTTTTAGGTTTTCTTTAGCAAGGCTAAAGAGTCTTGGAGGGTGTTTAGTAGGTTGTTTACAAAGTCCAGAATGTTAGTTCCTGGAGAAGGTGTAAACAGCTCCCATTGCTGCTTCACCAACTGTAATGGCCCCTTAACCTCACGGACATACACAAGCTCAAATGGTGAAAAATCCAGACTAGGATGTGGTATAGCCCTGTAGGAAAAGAGCAACTGCTGTAACACTAGGTCCCAATCATTGGAGTGCTCACATATGACTTTACATATCATGGTCCCCAAAGTTTCATTAAACTTCTCCACCAGGACATTTGTTTGATGGTGGTAAGGGGTGGAAACCATGTGGTTTACCCCATGAGCTTCTCAAAGGTTTTTCGTGGTCCCTGCCAAGAAATTAATTTCCGAATCTCTAAGGATGTCGGAGGGCCATCCTACCCTGGCAAAATTGTGTGTTAATGCCTGGCACACACTTTTAGCCCTGATGTTGCTTAGAGTTACTGCTTCTGGAGTTGCAGATGGGATTGCAAGTGCTGGATTCAGTGTTGGCAATGGTTCTGGTGCTGGTTGCTCCATCAGTTCTGGTTCTAGGGCTGGCTTTGTTTGGGTCTCTGGGACTGGATCCGCTACTGATTTGCAGTCATTGGCATGAGATCCAGTTCCACCACATGAGTCTGGGTCTCTGGTAACACAGATGGGGCCCTTCTAGAAGGCTCAGGAACAGGGATAGGTGTGGAGGCTTGCTTAGCCTGGCTGCAGGTGACCATTCCCACCCTCTTGGCTAGCTTCACATGGCTGGCCAAGTCTTCCCCCAGCAGCATGGGCATGGGAATGGGAATGGGATAATGCACTGGACAGGAACTTGGCTATAGACAAGTTTAAAGAGTTTGACTTAAAGGGTTTAATCATCACTTGGACTCCTGGGTTGATGAATTTGGGGTCCACTAAGGATTGATGGATAGCTGGCACCTGTATTCCAATATCCTCTGCCCACCCACCCTCACAGTTTCCCTTCTTTCTGATGGTAGCTGGGAGGAATCAAGGCCTGAGGACCTTTGATGTGATTCCAGTGCCATGAACTGCAATCTGTTGAGGTTCTTATGGAAGATTGCCTTCACGTGCCCCAGCTCATTACATTTAAAACATCGCCCAACTGACTGGTCACTGGGGCAAGGTGAGTTGCTGGAGAATGGTGTGGTGGGATGATAAGGTGTCTGAGGTTTTCTTGTGGTGTAGGTGGGGCCTTGGGCTGCCCCTGGTTGTAGGGTGTTGTATTAGGTTGCCCTTTCTGCTATTTGCTCCAACTGCTACTAGCTTTATTTTTCTCCACCACCTCCACTCATTTGGTTCTGATTTCTCTCCACCTTGATTACAGTGTTAGGCTTCCCATCTAGTATGTATCTTTCTGTTTCTCCAGGAGCACCCTCTAAGAACTGCTCCATTTGCATTAGGAGAGACAGATCTATAAAAAAATGAGTTGTATCACCCAGAATTGCCTCATCTGTCTACTGATGGCAAGAGAAATCTTGGAGCAGCATCCTGTGCCTCAACCTTATGAAGCTATCTTTGTGACTGGTTCAGGCTCTCTGCAGACTCAGGCAGGTGTTGTATTGGTTAACACAGAACACCTCCCTTCTCTCCATGAGTGATTGGCTCATGCAAGACTCAGAGGGATGTTGCTCTACTGGTTATGCTTGGCTTTTGTCTTAGTCTCGGGTAACATTTTCCAGTTTCCATTCTCAACCACAAAGACTAGGAAATTGCTATAGTTTAGAAAATAGAAGCTGAGATTCTACTGTAATGCCATGACTCCTGCAGCTGAGACCCTAGATACTGATTTATAGTGTATAATCTTTAACCTAGCCCTGAAGGCTTTTTGATATCACGCTGCCATATACGTCGTTGCTGTAGATTATGTTGGGATATTGTGTGAACTTGAACTGGCAAGGGACATGGTCTCTATAATCGTGTCTGGATGGAGAGGCAGTTGCTGAGATGATGAAGGAGAAGGGACCTGTTCACAAGGCAATCTCCACACTTACTGGTCTATTAATCTTAATAAGATGCAGTATATCCTTAATAGAACAGTAAGAGTGGAGATGAATAGAAAAAGTAACACCTGAAAAGAGAACAATTGCTTGTATAGTGTGATTAACGATATAAATTATAACCTTAATGATTATGTTAATTTTAAGATAATGTAAAACAAATGGTTCTGCTAATAAACCAGCTGAATAATTAAAAGTTGTGAGAGGCAGAACCATTATGAAGAATGATTACATTATTAATAGTAGTGAAGAACGTGAAAAAAGAATGATCAGTAAACAGGAGATCAGTAAGACAGTAAGCAATGCGGTACTAATATTAATACATATATATGTATGTCATCATTTTCATTGGTACACTACACTGAGTTGTGCTTCTTAATACAGGAAAACTGGTGATGAAATGTGACAGCCCCACAAAGTAGTCGTTGAGTGATGGGAGATGGGGCTGGGAGTCAGGCCTCCTCGGTTCTTGCTCTGGCTCTGGGAGTGAGGTGTCATCCAGCGATTAGAACAGAGGGATTGTGCATCAGAACTCCTGGCTTCTGTACCCATCTCTGGAAGAGGAGTGATGTCTCGTGGTTAGAGCAGGATGGGGCAGCGATGCTGGAAGTCAAGACTCCCCCTTCTATCCATCTTTCCTACCTTGGGGGTTCCAGGATCAGCCCTGATTCACTAACAAGCCCTGTGGTGCAGATCAGCAACTATGCTCCCCAGGGCCCCAGAGCTCTGTCCTCCCACCCCCGGTGCCAGCACCCTCCCAGACAGAGGGGATATAGCCAGGGGCAGCCGGAGGGAGGGCTGGAGAGGACAGAGATGGAACCTGACTGAGGGCTAAGGCAGTGCAGGGTGAGTTCTTTCTTTCATTCTTTCGTTCTTTCTTTCCAGTCCTGGGTTTCCCCCTCTCCAGCTTTGCCAGAGCCCCTCAATCCCTGTTAACCCAGCCTTGGATTTTCCACACATACAGCTCTGCCAATACCCATCAATCCCAACCTGCAGCCCCTGGCTATCCCAGACATTCCCGAAGAGATCAGAGTTTGGGATTTTCAGGGAATACAGTGGGAAGATGTAGGAGCATTTCTAATGTCACTGTTCACGCTTGGCCATGGTGCGTATTTATTAAGACTATTAATGCAGGAGAATGAATAACTGGGGAATGAATGAATAAAAGGAAGGATAAATACAGGATTATCTTCGTTACTAAATGGGTAGAGTAGGAACTAAGTCACACTCACACACACACACACACACACACACACACTGCTGCAAAGTGTGTGCTGAACTTTATGTTGCTGAGTCATCCCAGTGATTGACAGGAGGTTGTAGGATGTCTGCACAACCAGGACCTAAGACTTAATAAGTGAAGAAGAAAGGAAGGAAGGAAGGAAGGAAAGTAGAAATAAATAATTAAAATGTAAATAAATTCATACATTAATTAGTAAATAAAAGAGCAAGTATTTGTTATAATGAATTAATAAATGTCTACACATGAACATGAAGGGATTGGGTAAAGATAATTAATAATTAAGTGATAAATACTTGTATAAATAAATCAATGAAGCAATCAGTGAATGTTCAGATAAATAAATAAAGGAATAAATATATGATTATGTAAATAAATAAATGAATAACAGAATGTACACATAAATGAAGAATTAGAGGAAAGACAGAATCCATGACTGGATTGATATATAAGTAAATAAATAAGTCGAGGGGGAATGCATAAATAAATTAATGAAGGGACTGATACATGATTAAATTGATTAGTCATTGAAAATATAAGTAATTTTTTTAAAAAATACAGTAATGCATGAAATAAATAAATGAATACGAATACATGAAGGAATATATACATATAATGTATATATAATATGTTAATCGAATGTATAACTAAGTGAAAGAATAAAAGACTGAATGAATGACTAAACTAATGAATAAATTAATGTTTAAATAAATTAATGTTTAAATTAAGAATAGAATGTATAAATAAATAAGAAAGTGGATAGATGATTAAATTAATGTATAAATAAATGACTAAACAATGGAAGGAAATAATAAATGCATGTATAACGCATAAAGAAAAGAATGAAGACATGAATGAATGAACAAATAGTGGAAGAATACAATAAAAACATAAATGGTGTATTGAACAAATACACGAATAACAAACAATGAATGAACATTAAAATAAATGAAGAAATGAATGTGTTAATCAGTGCCCCCATTTTGTTGATTAAATTACATTAATAATTTCAATTAATTTGTAAATGAAGGGACAACTAAGCAAATGCATGCATAAGAAATTGGAGGAATACATACATAAATGGGGATGAGATAAAAGAATAAGTGAATAAAAAAAGGAAGGAAGGAATATCAAGACTTTACCACTCACAGTAACAATTCCCACATGCTTCTCCTTTACCTGCTCCTGTTTCCCAATGTGCCCTGTCCCCCTTATCTCTCTGCTTCTATGGCTCTGTCATTTCCTTTATTTGATTATCTGACTAACGTGTCCTCACTAAACCCCATCCAAATTCTTTTGGTGACATGCATACACACACATGCCACTATCATTCCCCTGCCAAAAAATCCCCAAAGATTAAAATGAAAAGAAAAGGTCTTTTGGGTCAAAATTGTTGAGGGGGGGGGTGGAATTTTTGACTTTGCATTGAAAATCCCCAAAATTTCAAAGTGAAAGGTTTGAGTTTTTCCAAGGAAAAAAACATTTTTTTAATTACAAGGGAAGCTGGTACTTCTCACAAAAATGTTCACTTCATTACCATCTAAACATTTTGATGGAAAAATTTCTAATCAGCCATAGTCATAGCCTTGTATCTTACATCTTGGCCAGCGACTGCCTCTCGCTGAGTGTCTGTGAAGCACTTGGTATGATGGGGGCTCTTATCTCAGTTGGGATCTTCGCAGCAGCTGGTACAATGGGGGCCATGATATAAGTTGCACCTCACCACTACCATAATGTGCACACTAAATTTTACAATAACATTCACCCTGTTTTCTATTTCAGGATCTCATGCTGATGGAATGGAGCATGGGAGCCACACAGAGGTGACAGAGTTCCTGCTGCTGGGACTATCCCAGACCCAGGAGGTCCAGCTTTTCCTCTTTGTCTTCTTCTTGCTTTTCTACATCATCATCCTCCCAGCCAACATCCTCATCATCCTCAGCATCTGGGGTGGCCCCCATTTGTCTCCCCCATGTGTTTCTTCCTGGCCAGCCTGGCCTTCCTGGACATCTGCTACTGCTTTGTCATCCCCCTGAAGGTACTAAGCCACTTCTTGTTCCACCACAAGACTATCTCCTACGGGGGATGCCTGGCCCAGCTCTTCTTTCTCCACCTCCTAGGAGGGGCTGAAATCAACATGCTCATGGGCATGGCCTTTGATAGGTATGTGGCCATCTGTCAGCCTCTGCGCTACACCACTGTGGTGAGCAGAGGGGTCTGCTGGGCCCTGGTAGGGGCTGCCTGGGCCATGGGGTTCATGTACTTCATTTATCCAGGTCATCCCCATTGTTCAGCTCCCCTTCTGTGGCATCAATGAGCTGGACAGTTTCTTTTGTGACATCACCCAGGTGATCAAGCTGGCCTGCACCGATGTGTATGTGCTGGAGTTCTTCATGTTCTTCAACAGTGGCCTGGTCACTTTGCTGTGCTTCATCCTCTTGCTCATCTCCTATGGGGCCCTGCTGGTCCGGCTGAGGGCAGGTGGCTCCTCAAAGGGGATGAGCAAAGCAGCCTCCACCTGCATCACCCACATCATAATCATCATTATCATGTTCAGCCCAGCCACCTACATCTACTGCCGGCCCTTCCGCAGCTTCCCCCTGGACAAAGTGTTGGCTGTGTTCCACACTGTAGTCTTCCCCTGCTGAACCCCATCATCTACACACTCAGAAACAAGGAGATCACCAGTGCCATGAAGAGGCTGCTGGGCAGATACGAGCTGTGGAGAGGGAAGAAGAAGAAGAAGAAGAAGAAGAAGAAGAAGAAGAAACTGAGGGGTCAACAAGCATGTGGCAAGGGGAATCCAGTGGACATAGTGTACTTAGATTTTCAGAAAGCCCTTGACGAAGTCCCTCACCAAGAGCTCTTAAGCAAAGTAAGCTATCATGGGACGAGAGGGAGGTGTCACACCCCAATTCCCTCCTTCCCGTAGGGAGTCCTCTAGGAAAGGCAGATCAGCATTGTATGTGATTAACTCTGCTGCAAGCATTGCAAAGCATTTTGGGGAAGGTCAAAGGTGTGTACGTGGAGATTGGAAGTTTACTTTGTAGGTAAGAAAGGCCGAAAGGGGAGGAGAAAGAGAGCAGAGAATGGGTTAACTCAACCCAGCAGCTAGCAAGCTCAGTCCGAAGATAAGATACTGGCCTCCACCCAAGGACTCTGCTCACAGCTGAGACTTGTCGGACAGATGAGAAAGACTGGGGCTTGAAAGTTGCCTGAGAGGCTGTGGGAAACCAGCTACACTGACCTGCACCTGCAGGACAGCAAGGCCAGAGGAGAGGAAAACAAAGCCCAAGGCTGCCAGTCTGAAAACACAGGTGAAACAACGAGAGGGGGCACCGAGTCAGGCGTCCCTGAAGCTAGGATGTTTTGGTAAAGGGAACCATAGCAAGCCTGTTTGGACTGGTACAAAGAGCACCAGGAACAGAGGGCTCTGAACGAAAACACTTCAAAGCAGCCCAGGACTTAAAACCTTCCTGAGAGCTGGGGCAACTTGGAGAGCACAACAGATTCTTGGACAGCCTGGGCCAAGGACAGCACTCCTGTCCACCTTCCCCCACTCTTCTTCTGACGTTAAACCATGTATGTGTGAGTATGAAAGTGAGTTAGGACCTGGGGGCATTAACACTTTCTTTCTTCCCCTGAGTGACATGGGAATGGTACCAGCAAGTGTCCTGTTATTTTATTGTTTTATCAATAAAGCTTTAAAATTTAGACCCTTGGTGTGTGCCTCGTCATCTCCTCCCCAAAAGAGCCTGTGGACACAGCCTGGTCAACTGTGGTCGTGAGCAGATTGGTAATTAAAATCTGTCACGAATCAGTAACTGGTTAAAAAGATAGGAAACAAAGAGTAAGAATAAATAGTCAGTTTTCAAAATGGAGAGACAGAAATAGTGGTGTCCCCCAGGCATCTGTTTTGGGACCAGTGTTGTTCAATATATTCCTAAATGATCTGGAAAAAGGGACAAACAGTGACAGACAATACAAACAGACAATACAAAATTAGTCAGAATAGTTAAGTCTAAAGCAGTTTGTGAAGCTTCACAAAGGGATCTCACAAAACTGGATGACTGGGCAACAAAATGGCAGATGAAATTCAGTGTTGATAAATGCAAAGTAATGAACATTGGAAAACATAATCTCAGCAATAAATGCAAAATGATGGTGTCTAAATTAGCTATTACCACTCTAGAAAGCGATCTTGGAGTCACCAGAGATAGTTCTGTGCAAACATCAGCTCAATATACAGAGGAAGTCTAAAAAGCTAACAAAATGTTAATAACCATTAGGTAGGGGATATATAATAAAACAGAATATACCTTAATGGCACTGTATAAATCCATGGTGTGCAGTTCTGGTTGCACTATCTCAAAAGTGATATATTACAATTAATAACTATAGTATCTATGGAGTAATTCTATAGTGCATATGGAGTACGTCTGTAGCAACTCTAGTGTCTAAGTAGTAATGTTGTAGTATCCATGCAGTATTCATTGTTATATATGGAGCAATATAGTCGTAACATCACAGCATCTTTGGAGCAACTTAGTTGTATCTCTGTAATATCTATGGGGAAATATATATTGTAATTGTACAGCACATGGAGCAACTCTGTTTTATCTATGGAGTAACTCTTCACTTTTTATATAATACCTATAAAATCTGTTGGATAATAGTGTTTTAAATCTGTAATATCTATTGAGTAACTCTATTGTAAGTATGTAGTATCTATGAAGAAATTATATAACAATTATGCAGATTTTATCTACTAAACCCATATAGTCTGTGGAATAACTTTGCAGCAAATCTCTATTATCTATGCATAGACATAGGAGGAATAGATTTTTATCTGTAAATGTTGGTAAAGGTAAATTTCACTGTACACACAGAAACTAACAAAAAGAATATTTACATCGATAATAAGTGAAATTTACAGTTTGGCAAAGTAAAAAAAAATGCTGCTTTAGCAGTTTTTAGAGTTTGATTTAAAGATATTTACTTTGTATATATTTACATGTGATGTTGACAATGTGTGTTTTAACAGTTATAAAGCTTTACATTTTTGAATCTCAGTCTACTGCCATTAAAAATTTTTTTGACCCCGACATAATTTTCCACAATAGTGAAAATTTAAATCAATAAAAATTGAAAAAATGCTTAAAAATAAATATCAATATTATCCATTCAAATTACAAAAATAAAAGTCACATTCTGCTGACCGTATCTATGTGGTATCTTTGTTGTAATACTGTAGTATCTATGGAATAATAGCAATGTAATAGTTCTGTAGTATCTGTTGATTAACTCAGGTTTGTCTATGGAATAACAATGTACTGTTTTGTTAGTATCTCTGGGGCAACTCTGGAGTATCTCTTGAGTATCTTACAGGTAAAACGATTGTTTACACCAGGTTTAACAAAGAACACAGATTCTTTTTCTTCTATTTATTTGTACTGACTGTGCAATGCTCATTTTCATTCACATAAGTATTATTAGACCAAACATTGTGAGGAGGTTTGTGTTATTAGTGTTCATTATGTTAAAACTCAGAAGGAGATATGTATCAGGCAATATGCTTGAGTAGGAGAAAGTTGATGCATTAGATAATCAGCATGAGCACTGTATGTTCTGAGATAGGTTTAAAAAGAACTATGCACATCAACCTATTTTAAAGCAAATAATGAAAAATAATCCCTTAAAATGTAACCTTTACTCTTCCTCTTGTGCCAATTTCTATCAAAGTTTCAAAATTCTGGAGACTGAAGCTGTTTCTTTTTGTGTTTTTCCTTCTGAAATCTTCCTACTTGAAAACCTAGGAAAATCCATGACACAATTATGCATTAGAAAACACAAAAGCTACACAATAATGGACGCATTTCAGGACAATGTTGCACTCATCACCTTAGCTCTGCCCCCTTGTGTTTACAGATACAGATTTTCAAAGTCATTTAGGGATTTGGCTACCCAGCTCCCAGTAATATTAATAAGATTGGGGCATCTGTCTGCTTTAGAGGGCTTTGAATATCCTACCAATGGAAAATATTGTTACAGGACCAGATCCTCAGCTGGAGTAAACTATCCTAGCTCCAATGAAACCATTATTTGTATTATAGGTAGGGCCCTACCAAATCCATGGTCCATTTTGGTCAATTTAACGGTAATGGTATTTTAAAAATTGCAGCTATTTAAATCTGAAATTTCACAGCATTGTGATTGTAGGGATCCTGCCCCAAAAAGGAGTTGTGGGGGGGTCACAAGGTTATTGTGGGAGGGTTGTGGTACTGTTACCTATTGGGATATTTTACGGTTAAGTATAACAATAAGCAGCTAATGTGATTACATGATATTAGGCAACAAAGGCATATGTAGGCAATATTTTTGTGTCTAATACATAAGTTGCAAATTCTTCAGTATTTCTTTGTCTAAAATATAAATTGCCACATTCTTCCCTGATTCTAAAATGTAAATTGCCAGATTCTTCCTTTCTCTGTTGCTTACAAAGTTTGATAAGGATGCAACTGCAGAAGCTTCAGGAGAAATGCCCTTTGTGTCAATTAAGGTAAAAGGAATATTATCTTCCCCTCTCTCCCTTTCCCAGCTACTTAAACCAGCCCTGGCTTACGGCCCTTTCCCCCACCCTCTCCTGAGAATTTAGGGCCCCTTCCTCCCTCCCATGAGAACTGCTAATAATGAAGATTTAGGGCAATAAATCGTTGAAAATAAACATATCTTCACGGTAAAAGTAATGTGTAATGCTATGAGTAATAGATAGAGGTGGGTTCACTAATCCGTGGGTGTTTCTGTTACTTAATAAAGGTCTTGGGGGTGTTGTATTGGATGTAGACGTGTACATACTGTGACAGGGTTGGGCCAGATAGCTACAGAAGAGTGATCCTTTTGAGAACTGGGATGTGGGTGAGCACCAGGAACTTGCTGGAACCAATTAAGGCAGTCAGGCTAATTCAGGCCATGGCTACACTTACAGTTCTGCAGCGCTGGTAGTTACAGCTGTGTTCGTACAGCTGTGTAGGGCCAGCGCTGCAGTGTAGCCATACTGACAGCTACCAGCGCTGCAGTGTGGCCACATTTGCAGCATTTGCAGCGCTGTTGGGAGTGGTGCATTGTGGGCAGCTATCCCAGCATTCAAGTGGCTGCAACGTGCTTTTCAAAAGAGGGGGGTGGGGTGGAATGTGACAGGGAGCTTGGGGGAGACAGAGAGAATGGATTTTTGGAGCTGACACTGTCCTCAGCTCCCTGCCTTGCAAGTTCTAAGGACTGGAAGACACACAGTGCCTACCTTCAATCATTTTAAAAGTTCTGACCCCTTCCCCCACCCCTCTCTCAGTCACTAAATGCAAATTATGCACTCCTAAATAGCTGTCAGACCAGATAAGCATCTGCTCAACATGGACTTCCCCCTCCCCTTCTGCCGTGTGAGCGTGCTGTTTCTCTCTTCAAACAAACAGCTGTGAACATTCCAAAGTAATTCCCCTGCCTGCCTCCGCTTGCTCAGCAAACAGGAGCTGTGTTTCTTTTTTAAATAAGCAGTTTGGCTGAACTCCAAGCTCCCCCTTTCTTCCGGTTTGTTGTGGACAGGAATTCTGGGATACCTCCTTATACCCCGGAGGTCAATAAAAGTGCTCGTGGGGTCCACACTTGCTGACCAGCACTGGATCATCAGCGCTGGAATCGCTACACCCGTGGCACGACCAGGTGTACAGTGTACAGCCAGCGCTGCAACCAGGGAGTTGCAGCGCTGGCCGTGCTTTGCAAGTGTGGCCACATCCTAAGTTGCAGCGCTGTAACCCCCTCACCAGTGCTGCAACTCTCTAGTGTAGCCATGGCCTCAGACACCTTGAGTCAGTTAAGAAGCTGCTAGAATCAAATAAGACAGACGAGCTAATCAGGGTATCTGGTTTGAAAACGACCTCAGCTCAGTCAGTGAGGGGCTTGCAGGGAGCTGAGAGTGAGAGGGTGTGTTGCTGGAGGACTGAGGAGTACAAATGGTATCTGGCATCAGGAATAAGGTCCTGTGGTGAGGATAAAGGTGTTGGGAGTCGACCATAAGGAAGTAGCCTAGGGAGCTGTAGCTGTCACACAACTCTTACCAGAAACACTGTAGACAGCTGTGATTCACAGGGCCCTGGGCTGGAACCTGGTGTAGAGGGTAGGCCTGGGTTTCCCCCATCCTCCCAAGTCCCTATTGGATACAGGAGGAGTTTTCCTGGACTGTGGATCCCACCAAAGGGTAAGGTCCCTGGCCTGTCCCCTGACCCCATAGGTGGATCAGCAGAGACCGTGGGGATTGTTCTCCTTCTGTTTCCCCAAGCTGGCCAGTGATGAGGTTAGCTGAGTGAATGGCAGGTTTGAGCCACTAAAAAAAGTGGCCAAACTCAGGGTTGCCATGAATCTCTGAGGTGAGCAAATTTGCCAATAAGTGCAGGACCCACCAAGGCAGAGGAGGAACTTTGTCACAGTACTAACCTAAACAAAAAAAGTGTGCTGTAACTAATTCAGTGCTTATTGGAAAATTTGGTCCAGGGGAACAAGTATCACAATAAAGAAGCCCATACTCAAATCTGCCTCTGGGTCAATCTGCCCCTTTTTCTTCTAACACTACCCTTATTTCTGCACTGCTGCTGGTGGCGGCACTGCCTTCGGAGCTAGGCAGTTGGAGAGCGGCTGCTGCTGCTTGGGAGCCCAGCTCTAAAGGCAGAGCCACTGCCAGCAATAGTGCAGAAGGAAGAATAGCATGGTATGGCATTGCCATCCTTACTTCTGTGTTGCTGCTGGCGGGGCAGTGCCTTCACAGCTGGGCACCTGGCCAACAGCTGCCGCTCTCTGGCTTCCCAGCTCTGAATGCAGAGACTCTTAGTGACTCCCTCTGCAATTCTTTTTTGGGTCAGGACCACCAATTTCAGAAACGCTGGTCTCTCCCGTGAAATCTGGTCTTTTGTGTGCATTTACCCTATACTATACGTAAGGTACTATGTATATAGTATAGGGTAAAAGCACACAAAAGACCAGATTTCATGGTCCATGATGTGTTTTTCATGGCTGTGAATTTGGTAGGGCCCTAATTATAAAACCACCTAAAATCCTCAACAAAGACTGAGGACCTATTATACCCAATCCTGCATAGACCTCAACTGAGATTAGGGTCTCCATCATGGTAGGCACTGCATAGGCACAGTGAAAGACAACCCTGCCCTGAAGAATTTACAATTCAAATAGAGGAAGGAAGGATTGTTTTCCCCATTTGTACAAATGGGGAAACTGAGGTCAAGATGCACTAACTGCAATCCCAACAGTCCATAGAGCTTGGGCTGAGATTTGAAAATCTGTCCAGGGGATTTACATGTTCTATCAGTTTTAATGAGACTCAGGAGTCCAAATCTTCTAGACAGCCATCAATAAAGATCCCATGAGAGACACAAGAGGAACTATCTTCTTTTGTACAGCACCTAGCACTGCTTGGCTTTTGAACCTCTAATACTAACAATGTTCCCCTTCTTTGGACACCAGGGTCACCCCTTTGCCCCATAGTAACAGATGCCAGGGCCTCAAAGGTCAGTTTCCCAGTGGAGGAGTCTGGGTATTTTCTTACATTACTTCTTATGACTTACGAGGAGAGGCTGAGGGAACTGGGATTGTTTAGTCTGCAGAAGAGAAGGATGAGGGGGGATTTGATAGCTGCTTTCAACTACCTGAAAAAGGGGTTCCAAAGAGGATGGATCTAGACTGTTCTCAGTGATATCTGATGACAGAACAAGGAGTAATGGTCTCAAGTTGCAGTGGGGGAGGTTTAGGTTGGATATTAGGAAAAACTTTGTCACTCAGAGAGTGATGAAGCACAGGAATGGGTTCCCTAGGGAGGTGGTGGAATCTCCTTCCTTAGAGATTTTTAAGGCCAGGCTTGACAAAGCCCTGGCTTGGATGATTTATTTGGCATTGGTCCTGTTTTGAGCAGGGGGTTGGACTAGATGACCTCCCGAGGTCCCTTCCAACCCTGATATTCTATGATTCTATGATTCTACACTATGAACTGGAGTGCAAAGGGAAAGAGAAGGAGTGAATTAGTCAAAACAATTCTGTCTCCTGCTATAATTAAAGGCCTGTGTTAAGCTCATGCCTAGTAAACAAGGAAAGGGTGGGACTGGGAAACTATTAAGCCAAATTGTTGTGTCAGAAATTAGGCCTAACTGTTGGACAAATAAGGAGAAGATGTGCTGGCCCCTCCACCACTACCTTTTAGGGTTCTCCAAAAGAAACTTTGGATGGACAGATGTGAATGCTAGCTAACCAAAAGATGAGAGAAGGGGAAGTAGTGAGCTTCACCATCATGGCTGCCACCCCCACAGTCTCCTGGGTCCCTAGACCTTCTTCGTTCTGATCCTGAGAGGAGTCCTGACCAGACTGGGCCAGAAAGAGTATGACGTTGCAGTCTATATGCTTTATAGAAATGTTTATGTGTGTGAATATGATGTAACTGGAACATGCTTTATGCAAAAGGTCTCTTGTAAGGTATCTACAAAGCTTATGATCTACTGAGTGTGTTCATCTCATTTGTTTGTATGTATTATTTCTATGTCTGTATGTATGTACAGTACAAACAAGTAGTACAAGTACAAACTTGTACTACTGATGTAAACATGTTAAGTTGAAGCCATTAAGGGTGCTTCTGAATTAATCACCTGTAAATGGCTCTGTTTATATGCAATCCTTCCAGAGTACATGCTGACCAGCCAAAGGTTATACTGGCACTAGGGGTATGGCTACACTTGAAATTTCAAAAAGCTGCCATGGCAGCGCTGCGGGAGCGCTGCCGCGGTAGCGTTTTGAAGTGTATGTGTGGTCGGAGCGCAAGTGCTGGGAGAGAGCTCTCCCAGCCCTGCACGTAAACCACATCCCTTATAGGTGTAGCTTGCAGCGCTGGGAGCCGCGCTCCCAGTGCTGCAGCACTGATTATGCTGAGGCTTTACAGCGCTGTATCTTGCAGCACTCAGGGGGGTGTTTTTTCACACCCCTGAGTGCGAAAGTTGCAGTGCTGTAAAGTGCCAGTGTATCCAAGCCCTAGAAAAGGTTCAGAGAAGGGCAACTAAAATGATTAGGGGTTTGAAACTGGTCCCATATGAGGAGAGATTAAAGAGGCTAGGACTTTTCAGCTTGGAAAAGAGGAGATTAAAGGGGGATATGATAGAGGTATATAAAATCATGAGTGATGTGGAGAAAGTAAATAAGGAAAGTTATTTACTTATTTCACATTTCAAACAGCCAGGAGCGGAGCCAGGGTTTTTGGCGCCCTAGGCAGGGGTCCTTCCGCGCTCCCGGTCGGCGGTGGCAATTCGGCGGCAGGGGGTCCTTCCACGCTCCGGGTCTTAGGGGCACTTCAGCGGCGGGTCCCGGAGCTAGTTAAAGACCCGCCGCAGAATTGCCGCCAAAGACCCGGAGCGCGGAAGGACCTTCCGCTGCCGAATTGCCGCCGAGGGTGGCAAAATGCTGCCCCCCAAAATCCTAGCGCCCTAGGCGATCACCTAGGTCTCCTAAATGAAAGCGCCAGCCCTGCAAACAGCCTACAATCCGAGAGTGTTTAGATGGGAGATTTTGAGTCAGCCCAATGTGAATTCTAGGAGGCAGTTTCTGGTTCACTGGCTGTGTGTGTGTTGTAAGACAGGGGTAGGCCACCTATGGCATGAGTGCCAAGGGCATCACGCAAGCTGATTTTCAGTGGCACTCAGGCGCCCGGGTCCTGGCCATCGGTCTGGGGGACTCTGCATTTTAATTTAATTTTAAATGAAGCTTCTTAAACATTTTAAAAACCTTATTTACTTTACATACAACAATAGTTTAGTTATATCAGTGGTCCCCAATGCAGCGCCCGCAGGCGCCATGGCGCCCACCAGGGCATTTATGTGTTCCTGCCTAGTGCCCAGCAGGGGAGAGAAGCCGTGGCCCCACGTCTGCCAGGGACAGAGAACACCGGGGCTGCAGGAGCCGGCGTTCTCTGTCCCTGGCAGGTGCCGGGCTGCAGCTTCTCTCCGGCTTCTCCAGGGCTGCAGGCTGTGGGCACTGGTGTTCTCTTTGCCCGGCAGGTGCAGGGCCACAGCTTCTCTCTGGCATAAAGCCGCCACCCAGCCCCTTCTGGGGACAGCAAACTCCGGGGCTGCAGGCTGCAAACACCAATGTTCTCGGTCCCTGGCAAGAGCGGGGACCACCTAGTGCCCAGCATGAGAGAGAAGCTGGGGCCCCGCGCCTGCCGAGGACAGAGAACTCCAGGGCTGCAGGCTTCATTCTATGTTAAAGTAAAAATAATAAATACATTTGGACCAGCAGTTCAACAATGTTTTACTTTTTTTAAATAAATAAGATGAAAACTGTTTATGATATTTATTTTGTAAAAACGCCTTAATTTTTCTTACAAGTAGATTAAAAAAAGAGCAAATTCACATAGTAAGGTGAAAGTAATTGCCAAATAATTTAATTAATACCTTTTACGTGTAAAATTACTCTTTTTATCTTATGGATTCATATATTATGTAATAGTAAATATTTTTTTGTATTATTTAATGTACAAATACAAAATAAGCCTTGAAAAATTACTGGCACTGCCAATAAGACAGGAGAGAATAGATGGATACAGACAGATGGGAGAATGCAAAGCAACTATGAAGCAGTATTGATCAGCATGAGAGGCAGTGATCTCAGCAAACCAGTGGCCTAACCATAGTCACATTTTTTATAGGCATCACGGGAAAGGAGAGCTTCAAGGAGCATTTTGAAAAATGATAATGAGGTTTCTGGCTGTTTACCAGTAGCTTCTCCTAAGCATGAGTGGCAACATGAGAGACAGCACAACGGGTCTCGTTTAAAGATGTAACAAGCAGGCGCTGAAGGAGGACATCCTGGGCCAGTCAGAGGTGGGCCTCAACATCAAATTAAAGATAACAGGTTGGGCAAGGTTAGGCCAGGCCATGAAAGGGGAGACAAGTAGCTTGCCCTAACACTGTATCTATGACTCAGAGCACTAACATGCCTGTTCAGTTTTGAGTCTGTCTGATCATTCTTCGAAGTAGCAGCTGCCTGGGAGTCTGCTGGAGGATGTATTGCATCAACACCTGAGTTCATATATTTGGGGCTTGAACCTTCAACTCTGGAGGCCCCAAACTTAATCCTATGTTTACATTGTGGGTCTTCACATAGGGCTACATTTTGGCTCCTGGTGAGGAAGTATCTAACTTGAGTGCTTAGCACTAAATGCTGATTGGCCAACTACATATTGATTTTCAGAAGTGCTGAGCACTCCCACTCCCATTGAATGAAGTGGCCCTCTGAAAATCAGGCCCCATATTTAGAGATTTAAATTTAGGCCCCTAACTAGAAAATGTCAGGCCTGGTTTTGGAAGATGGTGAACATGCAGAGCTTCAGTGCAACAGTTTTGGCACCCCAGAAAAGAAGGTACCCAAATTCAGATGACAATTTAAAACATTCTGACTAGTTTATGCAGGACCTGGAATCATAAGCGTTGACTCCATGAGTATTCCAGGGCTGGAGTACAGATGGAAAAATAAATCACAACTAATCGGTGGTGCCAGCAGAGAGCTGATCGATGCCACTGCCAAACAACTCTTTGGTGGCTTGAGGGGGGACCTCAGGGAGGGTGGAGAGCAGCGAGCAATGGGCAGGCAGGGGTCTTGGGGGAAGTGGTGGAGTCAGGGCAGGGCCTCAGGGCAGAGTAGGGGTAGAGCACCCCAAGGGAAAAATAAAAGTCAGCGCCTAGGCCTGGCATTACTATTTGACGTGAAGTCCGGTGATTTTGAAATCTGCTTTTGTTTTGCATTGGAACAAACCATCAAATTTTGACATTTCCTGCCAAATGAAATTTTTGAAATAACTTTGTTTCAGGTCAATGGAACACAGAGGCAAATTTAGATTAGAATAGAAAATAAAACAAATTGCTAAACATTTTTTTATACATGTTTATCAGAATTGACACTCCTGTGGATTTCAGTGAAATGCCCATCAGAAATTTTTCAACCAGCTCGAATTTTGACATGTGTTTGTGAAAGACAAATCCTTCTATGGGCATTGGGGAAATAATCAGGGGCAGCAGCAATTTCTACATCTACAGCAGAAGATCACTTGTCCTGTACGGGCCATCCCTACTGCTTGTGAATATGCAGAACTGGGGCAGTCCAAGCTATACCTCCTGCACACCTAGACATGGCCCTTTTGGGATATGAAGCACTTCATAACGGATGCATGAGCAGTGGATTACGGTAGCTTCCTGCTTGGATGCACTATGAATGGGAATGCAGCTCTGTTCACCCTCTCCCCATCCAAGTGGAAAAAATTCAACTGCTTCCAGTTGGCAGCCAGATTTTGGAAGGGAGCAATTGATCTAGTGAACTTAGGGACTCCAGTGCTACAAATAGGCTGGCAGAAGCAGTTCGAGCCCAGCAGAGGCCGGAAGATCACAGCTGTGGACAATAGAGAAAAGCAGATGCCAGCATAGACTAGCAATGGCTGGTAGAACCCAGGGATGAGCTGTGGGACCAGTAGGGGCTGGTAGAACCCAACTGTAGCCAAAAGAGAGCAGGAGGGGTGGAGGGAGACCAGCAGGCCAAAAGACTCCAAGAGAGAGCAGTAGAGACCATCAGAGACTAGGTCAGTAGGGCCCAGAGGATGATGATCAGGGAGCAGTGGAATGAGGATAATTCAGCTGTTAGAATTCCCAGTAGTGGTGTCCCCAAGCCTCTCTCATGCAGTAGCAGCTATTGTGTTGGCCATAAGCTGGAGACTTGCTGGTGGCATAAGCCCCCCAATGAGACCATCCTGGCAACTCTCCCACAGGCCTTGCTCACTTCCTGGTTCCTCAGGCTGTAGACGAGGGGATTGAGGAGTGGGGTGAGCACTGTGTAGAGCAGGGAGAGCTCTTTTCTGGGGTTCAGCTCCGTGCTGCCCCTGGGGAACATGTACACAGCCACCAACGTTCCGTAGAACAGCATAACCACAGTGAGGTGGGAGGAGCAGATGGAGAAGGCTTTGCGCCTCCCTGAGGCAGAGGGGATCCTCAGCACAGCCCAGGTGATGCAAATGTAAGAAGTGACTGTCAGAAATAATGAGGAGGCTGGGATGAAGGACAGGAAGAATGTGACTGTCTGGACAATGGAGGTGTCGGTGCAGGAGAGCTCCAGGAGGGGCTGGAAATCACAGAAGTAGTGGTCTAACTTGCAGGGCCCACAGAAGCTCAAGGTTATAAGTGACAGTGAGACAATCCCCATGAATAGGAACCCGCCCACCCAGGACTCAACCACCAGCTGCCTGCAGACCTTGCCGTCCATAAGGGAACGGTAGTGAAGTGGGCAGCACACGGCCAAATACCGGTCATAAGACATGGCTGCCAGCAGGAAGCACTCCACGGTGGCCAGAGAGCCGAATAGATAGAGCTGTGCAAAGCAGCCACCCAGAGATATTGTCACATTGCCTGCCTGAAGACGATCAAGAATCACAGGGGAGATGTTGGAGGTGGAGATCATCTCCAGGCAGGAGAGGCTGGAGAGGAAGAAATACATAGGGGTCTGGAGATGCGGATCCAGCACCACCAGCACTACCAGGATGAGGTTGGCAGCCATGGGTATGATATAGACAGCTAGGAATCCAGTAAAGAGAAGGATCCACAGTTCCTTGAGGTCCCCAAATCCCAGGAGGAGGATGTGGGAGATGGTGGTGAGGTTTCCACTGCCTGTCTCCTTCATAGGGAGGGTCTGAAGGAAAGATAGTCAGCAGATAATTATGAGACAATTAAAAAAATATCCATAAAACCTGTAGCTATGCGTCCTTGTGGGAAGTAGCGCTGTCTAGTGTTTACAGCAGTGAAGGAGGGGAGTGATGTCTAGTGTTAGAGCAATGGAGGCCAGGACTCCTAGGTTGTATCTTAGCTCTGAAAAAGGCCTGGGGTCTAGTGGGCTAGAGAATGGGTATCTTAGCATCAGGACTCCTGCGGTCTAGCCTAGGTCTAGAAGAGCAATGGAGTTTATCAAGTTAGAGCAAAAGTATTGGCCCTCCACTCCCATTGTGAATAAGAAGAAGTTTCTTGAAGCTGTGCTTCATTTATTTCTCTTCTTTCAATGATGTGACCTGGCCAAAACTCAGAATGTCCATTTAATGAGCAATCCTGACCTTCTGAAATTGCCTTTCATCCCAGATCATAATGAAACAGCAACATTTCCAGCAAAATTCTGACAAATTTCATTTCAGAGAGAGTTAAAGAACCTTATCAAAATGTTGACATGCTTTGTTGGGCTAACGATAAAGCACTTCCTTTTTACTTTATCATTTCTACTCGGTTCTATTCTAGTCTATTAAACTCGAGATGATAGTTGAATCTACGTGTTTTGAAATTACAGAAATAAAATACCTCACTTATTTGTCATAAAAAATGTGCCAAAATTGGTATGTTCCCGTGAAACATTTACATTTTGTTGAATCAGCAAACTGAGAGGAAAATTGATCATTCAGTAAATTGTGGACTAGCTCCAGCCCCAAACTTTGCTGTGAACCGTGAGCATTCGGGACACAATGGATAATAACTGATGAGAGGTAGCACTGTGTCAAGGTAAAAGCATGCGACTGTGTGCCAGGATAGACTTCTCCTATAAAAATCTCGATTTTGGTTTTTGCCTCTGACTTGCTGGTGACCTTGAGTATGTCTCTTAATCATTCCTTGCCTCACTTTTGTTATTTATTAAGTACAAGACACAACAATGAACCAAGTCCTTTCCCTGAACAGTTTACAATGTGAAGGGTCTTCACTGGGCATATGGTCACACCCCAACAGAGGGAAATCTTTAGCACCAGTGAGACAGGGAGTCTTCAGCAGTTAACATGGGGAAATAAATTTAAATACCATTGTCCCTTGGCTGGCACAGGTAGCACAGATCTGTGATAAAAATCAGAGATATTTGTAGGGAATCCTGTTTATTTACAAAGAATGTGCAAAGGGCACTTTTCTCATTCAGCAATCCAAGTCTGCCTTTCCATTGGGTCCTGTGCCCAAAAGTAGCTCTGTCTCTTGCTTTTATCCCAAGGCTATGCTAACCCCTGCCTCTCTCGTTTTCTGCTTCTTTCTGCCTCTCACATGCATGGATACAAAGCTACAATAGATCAGGTCTCACTGTTTAGATGTAAAATACATGCTCACCTCTTTCTGGAAATCAGGCCCTTTTAGAGTGTCTCAAAGTGGGCCCTTTAAAATCCTGGCAAATATGTATTTGACAAATAATAGTCCAGCAGTTTTTTTTTCTATCACTGGCATCCATGCTTCTTTAAAGACTATGCACAGGACCATACTACAGTTCTTAGCTAAACTGCTTCCTGAAAGAGCCACACAGAGCAGAAAACTGGAAAAAAATTTCTCAATGATGTTCAGCAAATGCAACTGCCACAGTTACAAACAGAGCTGGTTGGATGCTCTTTGATCACAAAAATTCTTCAGCAAATGTTGTTGTTCTTCACTGAATAATTTATACCAAGTAGCAAGTGACTAGTGATTTTCAGAAGGTGGGCGCTCAGCACTTTCTGAAAATCAAGCCCTTTTAAAATGTCTGCTGTTGGGCATTGAAAAAAAGAAGCTTACAAAAACACGAATCAAGTCTGAAAATCTTGGTCTTATCCAATTGATTTTTTTTTGCATATATGGCTAAGAACATAAGAAAGGCCATACTGGGTCAGACCAAAAGGTCCATCTAGCCCAGTGTCCTGTCTTCTGATGGTGGCCAATGCCATGTGCTTCGGAGGGAATAAACAGAAAGGCAATCATCATGTGATCCATCCCATCACCTATAGAGTGGTAAGGGGTTATGGCTAAAATGCTTTAAAACTCCTAAGTCCCATTTTCAAAAGCACCTTATTAACTTAGTAACCTCCTAATCAAGGGACTTAGGCACTTTTGAACATTTTGTCCTCTGTCTCACTATGCATTTACAGTGCACCGTGGAAGTCTGAATGGAGAAGGAAATTATTGTAGTTTCATATACCATAAATGTTATGTACCAGGAATGTAGGATTATTATCCTTATTTGGGTCATGAAACAGATAGCAGCTCATGGGATCGTGTCAATTCATCTTTGTCTTCAGTTCATCAAGTCTGCTTTCAAGTGATCCAGAGTTTGGTTGGAAGGAGACCAGCCACTGGCCAGAACCTGTGTCATTCTGGAAAAGCAGCATCAGAAATGATGTTACCCTTTTCCTATTCTCTTTATAGGAGATAGAAACCTCCCCTAAGTGAGCTTGTAAAAATCTCTTCTAAAGGGAATCATTACAATGTTGTGCATTATGAGCATTTTTTTTAATTAAGTACATGCCTTGGGGGACCAGCATTAAAAAAGAATCTTTTATATGTTTGTATTTAGTCCATTACTGAGCATATTAACGAGAGGGCTTCATTTTACATCCGTCAAAATGATACATCCAGCAATAAGCAACCCTACTAAGTATGGTTACTCTTACTATATTGCTATGAGCTGGGAGAAAACTTGTTACAGGTTGAGTAAAACCTCATTCAAATGGATGTGTCAATGGGCCCTTCATTTAAGGTAGTTGTAAGAGACAAGAGGCCAACAAGCTCTGCACAGAAAGTAGCACCACATGGGCATTCAAGATTCTGTGGGTATAGTGACCAGGTCTGTGAGAGAATACACAGAAAATGAGACCAGACAAGAACAGATAGAGAGGTAGAGGCAACAAAGCGAAGCAGTAGCCTGTGAACACAATGAAACTCTGACAAAATCTGAGGAGAACTTGTGGATCTGTTGGATAGAGAGGCTTGGGGCCATGAGCTGAGGAACTGCTCCTTTTGTTACTAGCTCCTCATGTGCTTAGAGAAGCAGGACTTGGTACATCCCTTGTAAATAAACAAGACTGCATCCGAGCTAACACCATCCTCCATTGGCTTCTGTTTCCAGCTGGGAACTCCCCTAGGGTCCCGAACTATGACTAGCTGCTTGGGTCGGAAGAAGCAACAGTATTATTGTTGCCATAGTGCACAGAGGCCTTGTCATAGAACAAAAGGTCCTGCCCCCCATGGCCGGAGCCACAAGGACCTCACCTCCCCCAGCCACATGGGCCCCAGGCTGGCCAAAACCCTCAGGACCCCTCATCTTGGCTGGAGGAGCCCCAGGTTGGCCAAAGTCCTGAGCATTCCCCGTCTTGGCCAGAGGAGTCCCGGGCTGATCGAAGCTCTGAGCACCTACCTCCCACCAGAAGCCCTGGCCTGGCAGAAACCATGTCGTGCCTCCCCTCCCGGGACCCAACCCTCCCAGGGAAAAGCCAAAGCATCTGTTAAAAGATACTTTTGATATGCTCTATGCAGGTTCTAGGGGAGCTGAGGAGGTGGCATGTGCCTCCTCAGATGCCCCAGAACCTGAATGAGGCATAATAAAACAAAAACATTGCCACCAAACCCAGGAACTAGGGTCTGGCGGGTGTGGCTGTGGCAGCACTGAGGGTGGCAGAGCCTCCTCTGGCCTATTATACCTACCGCCCATGGCTGACAATCTAAGGAACCCACCACAGTGCTCACTGAGTGACAACGCAGTAGTAAGTGAGGCCTAGGGCACAGAGCCACAAAGGTATTTAGGCACCTAAACCCCAGCTTTCAGCACTTAAGGCCCAGTTTTAGGCTCCACCATGATCCACAAAATTCCTGCTTGGCTGTTGCCTCACCCTGTAGGTGTCTAAGTGTTGAGGGTAAAAGTTCCCTCGGCATCTGAGCAGTTTATACCCCAATTCCACAAAGTACTTGAGGACATGCTTAACTTTCAGCACAAGAGAATTCCCAGAGTTCCATGGAACAACAAACATCCTTAAAAACTAGGCATAAGTTTAGATACTTTGCTGAATTGAGGCCATAAAGAACAGGCCTCAGAAAGCAAATTCAGTTGTAACTGACATTTTGATGGAAAATTACATTGAAACGGGTCATATCACTCTCAGTGTAAGTCAATATGTGAATTTGGAAAAAAAAACAACAACTACAAAGCTTTTTATTTTAAATCCATATTTGAAACTGAAACAATTTGACTCAGTTTGATCTTTTAAAACAAAAATGCTGTTTTCTTTTTAATGTCACATCTAAATTAAACATAGTTTGATTTTCCAACAGAAAAAACAAGGTATTTTGTCAAAATTAACATTTTTCCTATGGAAAATTTTGATTTCAAAGAAACCACATTTTGTGATGTTAAAACAGTGTGTGTGAAAGATAGTAACTAGCTCTTCCTGGCTAGCCCATCACTTCTGCAATGTAATGCTGATTTTTACAAAAGAATCCAGAGGCAATCCTAGTAATTAAAGGATGGTAAACTTAACTTCAGCACCAGGAAAATTGGTTGAAAATGTAGTAAAGAACAGAATTATCAGACACAGAGATAAACATGACATGTTGGGGAAGAGTCAACTCAGCTTTTGTAATCATGCCTCACCAATCTATTAGATTTCTATGAGAGGGCAACAAATATATGGACAAGGGGGATCTGATGGATATAGAGTACTTGGAATTTCAGATAGTCTTTGACAAGGTGTCTCACCAAAGTCTCTTACACAAAGTAAGCTGTCATGGGACAAGAGAGAAGGTCCTCTCATGGATCAATAATTGCATAAAAGACAGGAAACAAAGGGTAGGAATAAATTATTAGTTTTCACAATAGGAAGAGATTTCCCCACAGATCTATACTGGAGGTCTGCTATTATCATATTCATAAATGATTTGGAAGAGGGGGCGAACAGTGAAGTGGCAACATTTGTAGATAATAACATTTACTTATGATAGTTAAATCCAAAGCTGTCTGAAAAGAGTTACAAAGGGATCTCACTAAAATTCAGTGAGTGGGCAACAAAATAGTAGATGAAATTCAGTGTTTGTAAATTTAATGTAATGCACATTGGAAAAAATAATCCCAGCTATACATACTGTGACAGACCCAGGCCAGTGGGGTACAAGAGTCTGGTAGAGGGCAAATATATTGGTCTCTGGGTGAGTAGTTTTCTGTTCTCCGAGTGACCAGAGCAGAGGCTGCACTCGAGTAATCAGGAACCTGCTAGAACCAATTAAGGCAGACAGGCTGATTAGATCACCTGCAGCCAATCAAGGCAGGCTAATCAGGGCACCTGGGTTTAAAAAGGAGCTCACTTCAGTCAGGCAGTGAGAAGCCAGAGGAAAGGAATGAGTGTGAGGAGCTGGGAGCAAGAGGCAAAAAGAGCTGAGAGTGAGAGGGTGTGCTGCTGGAGGACTAAGGAGTACAAGCGTTATCAGATATCAGGAGGAAGATCCTGTAGTGAGGATAAAGAAGGTGTTTGGAGGAGGCCATGGGGAAGAAGCCCAGGGAGTTGTAGCTGTCATGCAGCTGTTACAGGAGGCACTATAGACAGCTGCAATTCACAGGGCCCTGGGCTGGAACCTGGAGTAGAGGGTGGGCCCAGGTTCCCCCCAAACCTCTCAACTCCTGATCAGACACAGAAGAGGTTGACCCAGACTGTGGGGAAGATCACTGAGGTGAGAAAATCTGCCAAATAAGCGCAGGATCCACCAAGGTAGAGGAGGAACTTTGTCACAATACAAAATGATGGGATTTATATTAGCTCTTATCTCTGGAGAAATAGATCTTGGAGTCGTGAATAGCTTTCTGAAAACACCTGCTCAACGTGCAGCCACAATCAATAAAGTTAATAAGATATAGGAACCATTAAGAAAGAGATAAATAATAAGAGAGAAAATATAATACCACAATGTAAATCCATGGTACACTGGACACTGTGTACAATTCTGGTCTCCTCATCTTAAAAAGACATATTAGGATTGGAAGAGGAACATCTGGGAATCTATTTATTGTTTGCCTTTACTTGTTTGTCTATCTTGTCTTCTGGATTGTAAGATGTATGAAGTAGGGATGGCTTCTATGCTATGTTGTTACAGTTCCTAGCATGATGGGCTCCCACCCATAGGTGGGACCTTAAGATTCTACCATAAGGCACACAATAAATTAAAAAATAGTAACTGCTAGTTTCTAATGTTGTTTCCTTATTATTGAGAATTGGAGGTTGAAGGGGTGGGGGAGTGTAAAAGGACAAAGCAGATCTGGCCAGGAAACAAGAATTCTATTTTGTGAAAAATTTCCAGGTTTTGCACTCACTTTTCATTCCAGTAAGGAACAAAAATGAGGCCTTTCACTTTTTCTTAAGGAAAACAAATCTACCCCAAAATAGGCAGATGGATAGGGCAGTCCTAAGGGATGGGGGAGACTCATAGTCCCCATTCTACCTGAGCCAGAAAAGGGACTCAAACCTCTCTCCCCTACATTACAAATGAGTGCACAAACCTGCAGAAGAAAGAGTTAATTTTCCTCAGGTTTTTCGTTTTGATTCAGAATTCCATGATGGGCCTGAGGCATCAAATTTTCAGCCAAACCCAATATGTTCCTTGAAATATTTCTGGTTTATCGAAATAGAGTTTTCAATGGGAGAAAATAGCCTACTTTAGGGGGAAAAATGCACACTTCTACACTGAAATAAGAAAAGGCCCATTGAAAGTCAGAAGAGTGTAAGGGACTTAGGAGTAGGAATCCTGTCAACTTTCAGTGGGACTTGTGCCAAAACTCCCACTGTGTCCTGAACAGAGAGCAAAGTTAGCTTGAAGGTAAGCCATGAATAGAATGGGCCAGAACCTGATGCTGCCTCAGGGGTGGATGGAGTGGGGTTAATGGGCTAGACCATGAAGACAGAAAAGAAACCATAGGTTTAGCCACCCACTGCATCCTTGTGGGTCTTGTAAGAATGCTGAGTAGAGCTCTCTTGTCTCTTGTGGAGTTGGAAAGATGCACAAGGCAGAGCACTGTTCAGTAGCACTCATTTTCCCTTTTTTTCCTCGGGTTTAGCAACAGATTTCTGGGATCTGAACTTTGCACATCCAAATGTATGTATAACATGTTTAAATGACTTATCATCTCTCATGTCTTGACAGATGGACATCATGGCTGGGACAGAAATAGGAAACCAAGCCAGCATGCAGGACTTCATCCTCCTGGGCATTCCCAGCACTTGGTATTTCTGTATGTCCTTTGCTGTACTGTTTTCTGTTATGTACGTCAATAGTATACCTCTCGATAGTATTCATCAGCATGCATTTTTGACAAGTTTCCACGGTCCTTTTAGGGCTTCTGTCCCACCTTCCCACCCCATTTCCGTTGGCACTAAAGTGTGGCGCCATCGGACATTTTGAAAAAATGTGTGTGTATATGAGTTTGACTAGGGAAAGAGTTGTGTATATTTGTGCTTCGGTACATGGAGAGAAAAAGGTTAAAAGAAGAGAGTGAGAGAGTGTAAAGATGAAAAAGAGAGTTTGAGTAAGGTTTAGAGAAAAAAGGAAATTTGAAAGAAGAGAAGTAAGTTATTGAAGAAAAGAGGATGGTAAAGGCAGGTTATAAAAGCATTTGATTTAAATTTCCAGATTGTAAACTAGGGTGGTGTAAAGTGCTGGAATATGTTTGACATCATTGGTGCTTCTTTCATTTACAGCTGAGTTCCGGGCTCAGAGGCTGTCTGCCTTAGTTTTCCCGTATCCAAAGATCTCAAAGCTCTTTGCAAAAAAAAGGACCATATCATCATCCTTATTTCACAGATGGGGAATCCGAGGGGAACTCAAATGAGATTATCCACCCCAGTGGCAGAGCTGGGACTAGAAACCCCAAGTGATGGCCAACAATCTCTGCCACAAAATGCTTGCAATTTAATTAGACAAGACAGACATAGGGAGGGAAGGTGGAACAGAGCCACAGGAAGAGGGGAAGTGATTTATTCAAGGTCATTCTATATAGGGGTGAATTCCACCTACTGGAGACTACACCAGACTGTGCAAACAATATAAGCAAGACTCAGTCTGGAGCCTGCTGTACTCCTCTGAAGCATGTGGTGCTTGTTGCTGTTGGAGATAGCTAGAGTTTGAAGATCTCTGTGCTTGGAGCTCCTGTAATGCCTGCCTCTAGGTATGTGGGACAGTCAGTGTCCTACCAAAAAGACAGGGGGCTGGTGTCGCACAAGACTGTACCCTGTAATCCTGATGTATGTGTTCCCAATAGTTTAAAAATAAAGAATAGAACCCAACTGAACTCTTGAAGGGTTGAGCCTCTGGGAAAGTTACAGATCATTGGATTCAGCAAAGGACTGTGAATGATACAGTAAGTGGTAGAATTGAAGATTTTATTTTAAATAAAATAATTAGTGAAATCAAACAGACATTACAATACAGCCATATACTGCATTCATGCTCCCATTCCAGGATGAAATGGTGCATATGGGGGGATATGGGTGCATATGAGTGAGAAAGATGGGTATAGAGTCCTTCCTCTAATGTTACCTTGATGGTGGATAAGCGCATTAATCTAAATGTAGCACACTTGGCCTTTTATAATCACCTATAATAACCTAACTAAACTTAAATCCACCTTTTAACCATATCTATTCCTCTGCTACCATATCCAAACTTCCATACCCTCAAAACCAAATATCTTATATTTCTTTATTGGCTATGAATATCAAACTTTGTTCTAATTATATTTGCATCAATGCAAATGTTGCAGTTAACAATAGTTTAAAACATTTCCAAATCCCCGTACAACACCTGCTAAAACCAATTGAAACAAAAGCTTGTTGACTACATGACCCGAGGTTCTCCCTTGACTCACTTCTATGAATAACACTTGCTCACTCATGCTAACAACTGAATTTTAGCTAATATGAAGCCTTAACTTTTGGCCTAATAGCCTGCTCATAGACTCATAGACTCTAGGACTGGAAGGGACCTCGAGAGGTCATCGAGTCCAGTCCCCTGCCATCATGGCAGGACCAAATACTGTCTAGACCATCCCTGATAGACATTTATCTAACCTACTCTTAAATATCTCCAGAGATGGAGATTCCACAACTTCCCTAGCCAATCTATTCCAGTGTTTAACTACCCTGACAGTTAGGAACTTTTTCCTAATGTCCAACCTAAATCTCCCTTGCTGCAGTTTAAGCCCATTGCTTCTTGTTCTATCATTGGAGTCTAAGATGAACAAGTTTTCTCCCTCCTCCTGATGACACCCTTTTAGATACCTGAAAATTGCTATCATGTCCCCTCTCAGTCTTCTCTTTTCCAAACTAAACAAACCCAATTCCTTCAGCCTTCCTTCATAGGTCATGTTCTCAAGACCTATAAACATTCTTGTTGCTCTTCTCTGGACCCTCTCCAATTTCTCCACATCTTTCTTGAAACGCGGTGCCCAGAACTGGACACAATACTCCAGTTGAGGCCTAACCAGCGCAGAGTAAAGCGGAAGAATGACTTCTCGTGTCTTGTTTACAACACACCTGTTAATGCATCCCAGAATCATGTTTGCTTTTTTTGCAACAGTATCACACTGTTGACTCATATTAAGCTTGTGGTCCACTATGACCCCTAGATCTCTTTCTGCCATACTCCTTCCTAGACAGTCTCTTCCCATTCTGTATGTGTGAAACTGATTGTTCCTTCCTAAGTGGAGCACTTTGCATTTATCTTTATTGAACTTCATCCTGTTTACCTCAGACCATTTCTCCAACTTGTCCAGATCATTTTGAATTTTGACCCTGTCCTCCAAAGCAGTTGCAATCCCTCCCAGTTTGGTATCGTCCGCAAACTTAATAAGCGTACTTTCTATGCCAACATCTAAATCGTTGATGAAGATATTGAACAGAACCGGTCCCAAAACAGACCTCTGCGGAACCCCACTTATTATACCTTTCCAGCAGGATTGGGAGCCATTAACAACTACTCTCTGAGTACGGTTATCCAGCCAGTTATGCACCCACCTTATAGTAGCCCCATCTAAATTGTACTTTCCTAGTTTATCTATAAGAATATCATGCAAGACCATATCAAATGCCTTACTAAAGTCTAGGTATATCACATCCACCGCTTCTCCCTTATCCACAAGGCTCGTTATCCTATCAAAGAACGCTATCAGATTAGTTTGACATGATTTGTTCTTTACAAATCCATGCTGGCTATTCCCTATCACCTTACCACCTTCCAAGTGTTTGCAGATGATTTCTTTGATTACCTGCTCCATTATCTTCCCTGGCACAGAAGTTAAACTAACTGGTCTGTAGTTTCCTGGGTTGTTTTTATATCCCTTTTTATAGATGGGCACTATATTTGCCCCCTTCCAGTCTTCTAGAATCTCCCCTGTCTTCCACGATTTCCCAAAGATAATAGCTAGAGGCTCAGATACCTCTTCCATTAACTCCTTGAGTATTCTAGGATGCATTTCATCAGGCCCTGGTGACTTGCAGGCATCTAACTTTTCTAAGTGATTTTTTACTTGCTCTTTTCTTATTTTCTCTTCTAAACCTACCCTCTTCCCATAAGCATTCACTATACTAGACATTCCTTCAGACTTCTCAGTGAAGACCGACACAAAGAAGTCATTAAGCATCTCTGCCATTTCCAAGTTTCCTGTTACTGTTACCCCCTCCTCATTGAGCAGTGGGCCTACCCTGTCCTTAGTCTTCCTCTTGCTTCTAATGTATTGATAAAAAGTCTTCTTGTTTCCCTTTATTCCCATAGCTAATTTGAGTTCATTTTGTGCCTTTGCTTTTCTAATCTTGCCTCTGCACTCCTGTGTTATTTGCCTATATTCATCCTTCGTGATCTGACCTAGTTTCCATTTTTTATATGACGCCTTTTTATTTTGTAGGTCACGCAAGAGCTCAAGGGTAAGCCAAGGTGGTCTTTTGCCACATCTTCTATCTTTCCTAACCATCGGAATAACTTGCTTTTGGGCCCTTAATAGCGTCCCTTTGAAAAACTGCCAACTTTCCTCAGTTGTTTTTCCCCTCAGTCTTGATTCCCATGGGACCTTGCCTATCAGCTCTCTGAGCTTACCAAAATCCACTTTCCTGAAATCCATTGTCTCTATTCTGCTGTACTCCCTTCTACCCTTCCTTAGAATTGCAAATTCTATGATTTCATGATCACTTTCACCCAAGCTTCCTTCTACTTTCAAATTCTCAACAAGTTCCTCCCTATTGGTTAAAATCAAGTCTAGAACAGCTTCCCCCCTAGTAGCTTTTTCAACTTTCTGAAATAAAAAGTTGTCCGCAATGCAGTCCAGGAACTTATTGGATAGTCTGTGCCCCGCAGTGTTATTTTCCCAACATATATCTGGATAGTTGAAGTCCCCCATCACCACCAAATCTTGGGCTTTGGATGATTTTGTTAGTTGTTTGAAAAAAGCCTCATCCACCTCTTCCGCCTGATTAGGTGGCCTGTAGTAGACTCCCAGCACGACATCACCTGTGTTTTTTAACCATTTTAGCCTAACCCAGAGACTCTCCACCCTTCCGTCTCCTATGTCCATCTCCACCTCAGTCCAAGTGTGTACATTTTTAATATATAAGGCAACACCTCCTCCCTTTTTCCCCTGTCTATCCTTCCTGAGCAAACTATACCCATCCACACCAACATTCCAGTCATGTGTATTATCCCACCAAGTTTCAGTAATGCCAATAATGTCATAGTTGTATTTATTTATTAGCACTTCCAGTTCTTCCTGCTTATTACCCATACTTCTTGCATTTGTATAAAGGCATCTAAGATACTGGTTTGATCTTGCCTCCCAGCTTTGCCCTGACCCTCCTTCCTCTCTGCCATTATAGCCCATGCTCCCTCCTGTTTCCAACCCATCTCCCAGGTCTTGTTCCCCACTTACCTGTGGGCTTTGCTCACCTGTCCCTGTCGAACCTAGTTTAAAGCCCTCCTTACTAGGTTAGCCAGTCTGTGCACAAATAAGGCCTTTCCCCTCTTCGAAAGGTGAATGCCATCTGTTCCTAGCAGTCCTTCCTCAAATAGCATCCCGTGGTTGAGGAAGCCAAAGCCCTCCTGGCGACACCATCTTCGCAGCCAGGCATTCACCTCCACGATGCATCTGTCTCTGCCTGGACCCCTACCTTCAACAGGAAGAATCGAAGAGAATACCACCTGCGCTCCAAACTCCTTAACCCATACTTCCAGAGCCCTGTAGTCACTCTTGATCTGCTCAGCGTCACACCTTGCAGTATCATTTGTGCCCACATGGATGAGTAGCATGGGATAGTAGTCAGAAGGCCGGATAATCCTCGACAAAGCCTCTGTAACATCTCGGATACGGGCCCCTGGTAGGCAGCATACCTCCGGGGATGAACGGTCAGGGCGACAGATGGGTGTCTCCGTCCCCCTCAGCAGAGAGTCTCCAACCACCACTACCCTACGTTTCTTATCAGTGGTGGCAGCAGACCTCCCAGCCTTAGGGGTACGAGGCTTCACCCCCTTAACTGCTGGGGGTGATTTCTTCTCTCCTGTATCAAGAAGAGCATAATGGTTATCTTTTACCACAACAGGAGGGTTCGCAGCAGTGGTGGAGCACTGCCTGCTGCTAGAAGTAACCAGCTGGCTGTGTCCACCCTGAGCCTCCTCCTCCACTGGTGTGTCAGATACACCTTGAGGCATCTCCTCCTCCACTGGAGTGTCAGTAGTCCTGTCAACTGGGACAGGACCGTCAGCTGTCTCCACATGGATACTGTCCAGGAATTGCTCATGGACATGGATGTTCCTCAGCCTGGCCACCTCCTCCTGTAGCTCTCCCACCTGCTGCCTGAGAGATTCCACCAGTAGGCACCTTTCACATTGGATGCCACCCCCAGCCTGGATATCAGTAAGTGGAAATTGCAAATTACAGTCTTTGCAAGCCCACACCAGAATCTGGGTAAAAGCATCCATGCTTTGGTGCTCTGTCTGGCTATAGGCGCAGGTGGAGGAGACAGAAGCAGTGCTGGCACAGGTGTTGCGGGTCCTCCTCACCATTGTAGGCCTCCCTCTGTCAAACTGTCTCAAATTCCCGTCTATAGCTCCCTGTACGCTCCTCTCTGCTGTAAACAGAAAGGTTTTCAATGTGGCTCGGGTTATGGGTTCAGGGGACCAATGGGTCACAGATCAGACCAACAAGGGACCCCCCCTCCCTTCCTACTCCCCTTCCAAACTCCCTTGCAAAACTCCCTGTTAGCAGCTCCTGTTCACTAAGCTCCCTGGTCGCTTGTGCGCAGCTTTATAAAGCCCTGGCCTGAGTGAATGCCCCTGTCATAAACAGATAGCTAAGGGTTAATGTCTCTTTCACCTGAAGCACCTGACCAGAGGACCAATCAGGAAACCGGATTTTTTCAACTTTGGGTGGAGGGAACTGAGTGTCTAAGTCTTTTGTGAGCCTGCCTGCTTTCTCTGAGCTTTGGAGAAGTAGTTCTACTTTCTAATTTTCTGTTTCTAAGTGTAAGGACAAAGAGATCAGATAGTAAGTTCTATGGTTTCTTTTCTTTGGTATTTGCATGAATATAAGTGCTGGAGTGCTTTGATTTGTATTCTTTTTGAATAAGGCTGTTTATTCAATATTCTTTTAAGCAATTGACCCTGTGTTGTATCATCTTAATACAGAGAGAACATTCGGATGTATTTTTCTTTCTTTTTATATAAAGCTTTCTTTTAAGACCTGTTGGAGTTTTTCTTTACTTCAGGGAAATTGAGTCTGTACTCACCAGGGAATTGGTGGGAGGAAGAAATGGGGAGATCTGTGTGTTGGATTTGCTAGCCTGATTTTGCATTCCCTCTGGGGGAATAGGAAAGTACTTTTTGTTTCCAGGATTGGGAACAGAGAGGGGGAGTCTCTCTGTGTAGTTTCACAGAGCTTGTGTCTGTGTATCTCTCCAGGAGCACCTGGAGGGGGGAAGGGAAAAAGGATTATTTCCCTTTGTTGTGAGACTCAAGGGATTTGGGTCTTGGGGTCCCCAGGGAAGGTTTTTCAGAGGGACCAGAGTGCCCCAAAACACTCTAATTTTTTGGCTGGTGGCAGCAGGTACCAGGTCCAAGCTGGTAACTAAGCTTGGAGGTTTTCATACTAACCCCCATATTTTGGACGCTAAGGTCCAAAACTGGGACTAAGGTTATGATATGGTGTAGCAGTGGTGGGATATAGACAGAATCAAGAAGCCAGTAGGAATATTATATTTTTCTTTTCTCTGCTAAGGGCTTTTTAGCAGAGAGAAACAGTTGGTTTTAAAAGGGAACCAGAGAGAATTTTTTTTTCTGCTCTCTCTGGCAGTTTGTGGCTTGCATGTTAAGCGAGAAGCCATTACCAAACTGTTGAGGGTCTTTTGTCATGCAATAGCCCTCCCATTAGGAGGCAAGTACCAGCACTTATATGCATGCAAATAAAGTGGTTTTTCTGGTTTCCCTTCATTGAACATTAGCTAGAGAGAGAAAAGGAAAATTAGCTAAAGGCACTGTTGCTAGGCAGACTTCAGGAGGCAACAGAGAACCTGCAGTTCAGAAGATAAACACCGGAGGGCACCCCAACACAAGAAAACAGGAATCATGACTTCTAAGGCAAAAATTGAGGCTGAAGAACAAATCAAAGAAGCTGAACACAGGCGACAACTGGAAATAAAACAAAAAGAGATGGAGATGAAAGAAAGAGAAGAACAGATCAAAGAGGCAGCCTACCAAAGAGAACAGGCAGCCTACCAAAGAGAACAAGCAGCCCAAGAGGCAGCACACAAAAGAAAACTAGAAGAAGAAGAGGTAGCCTACCGAAGGAAACAAGCAGAAGAAGAGTTGGCCCACAGAAGGAAGCAAGAAGAAGAGGAGGCGGCCCACCACCGAGAACTGGAAAAACAACAAAAAGAGAATGAAGAGAAGGAAAAACAGAGAAAACATGAACTGGACTTGGCAAAAGCTGGGCTGCCTGTGCCAGCCAACCCTAACAACCCGGCGCCAAATATTGCTCCACAGCACAGGAAATTTCCCACCTACAAGGCAGGGGATGACACCGAGGCCTTCTTGGAAAATTTTGAAAGAGCCTGTCTTGGGTACAACATCCCCGAAGACCAATACATGGTAGAATTGAGGTCACAGCTCAGTGGACCTTTAGCAGAGGTGGCAGCTGAAATGCCTAAGCTGCAAATGAATGACTATAAACTTTTTCAAACCAAGGCCAGATACCGAATGGGGATAACCCCAGATCATGCCCGTCGGCGCTTCAGAACTCAAAAGTGGAAACCCGAGGTGTCATTTCCCAAACACGCCTACTGCATTGCAAAAAACTATGAGGCCTGGATAACAGGAAACAACATTCAAACCTTGGAAGAACTGAACCTCCTCATACAAATGGAGCAGTTCTTGGATGGTGTTCCTGAAGACATCACACGGTACATACAAGATGGAAATCCCAAAGATATCGCTGAGGCGGGGGAGATTGGAGCCAAATGGATGGAACTGGCAGAAAGCAAGAAAGCTACTGTCAAGGGGAACGATTACCCCAGGGGGCACACAGACCATAAACCCTACAACCGAGGACAGCCAAAGACCCCACATACCACCCAAGTAAAGCCACAGATACCCTACCCTTCAACCTCACCAGTCTCCAGTAACTCACCTCGGCCCAGTGACCCATCAGATGGAAGATGCTTTAAGTGTAATGAACTGGGACATATCAAGGCCAACTGTCCCAAGAACACCATGCGAGTGCAATTCATTACACCACCATCACACCAAAGATCCCCAGGCCCGGATGCCTCTCAAATACCCTTGGAGCGAAGGGAAAATTTGAGAGTGGGCGGAAAGAAGGTTACTGCGTGGAGAGACACGGGGGCACAAGTGTCAGCTATCCACCAATCCTTCGTTGACCCCAAATTCATCAACCCAAAGGCCAAAGTTACAATTTACCCCTTCATGTCACAAGCTGTAGACTTGCCTACAGCTCAACTGCCTGTCCAGTACAAAGGCTGGTCAGGAATGTGGACTTTTGCAGTCTATGACAATTATCCTATCCCCATGCTACTGGGGGAAGACTTGGCCAACCAGGTGAGGCGGGCCAAGAGAGTGGGAATGGTTACACGTAGCCAAACCAGGCAAGCTTCCAGACCCATTCCTGTTCCTGAACCGTCCACAGAGGCCCCGTCTGAGTTACCGGAGACCCAGACAGAGGTAGTGGACCCGGATTCCATGCCTACCACTGAACCAGCCACAGCATCTCCAGTCCCAGGCCCGGAACTGGAACAGCAACCAGCACCAGCAAGTGCAACCCCATCTTCAAACTCAACGCCAGAGGGCGCCAGCGAGCCAGAACTGGCAGAAGCAAAAGACAGCCATACCCAAAAGGCTCAGCCAGAGCCTGAAATACCCTCAGGTGCACCAGCGGAGAGCGGTTCACCAGCAACGGAAACAACCCCATCACCTACATCGCTTCCAGAGGGACCAAGCCCAAGTCCACAGTCTGAGGAAGAACTGGTGACCCCAGCCTCAAGGGAACAGTTCCAGGCTGAGCAGGAAGCGGATGACAGCCTTCAGAAAGCTTGGGCGGCGGCACGGAGCACCCCACCGCCTCTCAGCTCTTCTAATCGATCCCGGTTTGTTATAGACCAAGGACTTTTATACAAGGAAATTCTTTCTGGTGGACACCGGGAAGAATGGCAGCCGCAAAAACAGTTGGTGGTTCCAACTAAGTACCGGGGGAAGCTCTTAAGCTTAGCCCATGATCATCCCAGTGGCCATGCTGGGGTGAACAGAACCAAGGACCGGTTGGGGAAGTCCTTCCACTGGGAGGGGATGGGCAAGGACGTTGCCAAGTATGTCCGGTCTTGTAAGGTATGCCAAAGAGTGGGAAAGCCTCAAGACCAGGTCAAGGCCCCTCTCCAGCCACTCCCCATAATTGAGGTCCCATTTCAGCGAGTAGCTGTGGATATTCTGGGCCCTTTCCCAAAAAAGACGCCCAGAGGAAAGCAGTACGTACTGACTTTAGTGGACTTTGCTACCCGATGGCCAGAAGCAGTCGCTCTAGGCAACACCAGGGCTAACACTGTGTGCCTGGCCCTAACAGACATCTTTGCCAGGGTAGGTTGGCCCTCTGACATCCTTACAGATTCAGGGTCTAATTTCCTGGCAGGGACCATGGAAAAACTGTGGGAAACTCATGGGGTGAATCACTTGGTTGCCACCCCGTACCACCATCAAACCAATGGCCTGGTGGAAAGGTTCAATGGAACTTTGGGGGCCATGATACGAAAATTCATCAACGAATTCTCCAATAATTGGGACCTAGTGTTGCAGCAGTTGCTGTTTGCCTACAGGGCTGTACCACATCCCAGTTTAGGGTTTTCACCATTTGAACTTGTGTATGGTCATGAGGTTAAGGGGCCATTACAGTTGGTGAAGCAGCAATGGGAGGGGTTTACGCCTTCTCCAGGAACTAACATTCTGGACTTTGTAAGCAATCTGCAAAGCACCCTCCGACACTCTTTAGCCCTTGCTAGAGAGAATCTAAAGGATGCTCAGGAAGAGCAAAAGGCCTGGTATGACAGACATGCCAGAGAACGTTCTTTCAAGGTAGGAGACCAGGTTATGGTCTTGAAGGCGCAACAGGCCCATAAGATGGAAGCATCATGGGAAGGGCCATTCACGGTCCAAGAGCGCCTGGGAGCTGTAAACTACCTCATAGCATTTCCCAATTCCTCACTAAAGCCTAAAGTGTACCATGTTAATTCTCTCAAGCCTTTCTATTCCAAAGATTTACAGGTTTGTCAGTTTACAGTCCAGGGAGATGATGCTGAGTGGCCTGACAGTGTCTACTATGACGGGAAAAAAGACGGTGGCGTTGAAGAGGTGAACCTCTCAACCACCCTGGAACGTCTGCAGCGGCAACAAATCAAGGAGCTGTGCACTAGCTTCGCCCCATTGTTCTCAGCCACCCCAGGACGGACTGAACGGGCATACCACTCCATTGATACAGGTAATGCTCACCCAATCAGAACCCCACCCTACCGAGTGTCTCCTCATGCCCAAGCTGCTATAGAACGGGAGATCCAGAACATGCTACAGATGGGTATAATCCGCCCATCTACCAGTGCATGGGCATCTCCAGTGGTTCTGGTACCCAAACCAGATGGGGAAATACGCTTTTTCGTGGACTACCGTAAGCTAAATGCTGTAACTCGTCCGGACAACTATCCAATGCCACGTACCGATGAGCTATTGGAGAAGTTGGGACGTGCCCAGTTCATCTCTACAATAGACTTAACCAAGGGGTACTGGCAAGTACCGCTTGATGAACCTGCCAAGGAGAGGTCAGCATTTGTCACCCATGCGGGGGTGTATGAATTCAATGTCCTTCCTTTCGGCCTTCGAAATGCACCCGCCACCTTCCAGAGGCTGGTAGATGGTCTACTAGCTGGACTGGGAGAATTTGCAGTTGCCTACCTCGATGATGTGGCCATTTTTTCAGACTCCTGGCCCGAACACCTACTACACCTGGAAAAGGTCTTTGAGCGCGTCAGGCAGGCAGGACTAACTGTTAAGGCCAAAAAGTGTCAAATAGGCCAAAACAGAGTGACTTACCTGGGGCACCAGGTGGATCGAGGAACCATAAACCCCCTACAGGCCAAGGTGGATGCTATCCAAAAGTGGCCTGTCCCAAAGTCAAAGAAGCAGGTCCAATCCTTCTTAGGCTTGGCCGGATACTACAGGCGATTTGTACCACACTACAGCCAAATCACTGCCCCATTGACCGACCTGACCAAAAAGACCCAGCCAAATGCCGTTAGGTGGACTGATGAGTGTCAAAAGGCCTTTACCCAGCTTAAGGCGATGCTCATGTCTGACCCTGTGCTCAGGGCCCCGGACTTTGACAAGCCATTCCTAGTAACCACGGATGCATCTGAGCGTGGTATAGGAGCAGTGCTCATGCAGGAAGCAACAGATGACAACTTCCATCCTGTCGTGTTTCTCAGCAAGAAACTGTCTGAGAGGGAAAGTCACTGGTCAGTCAGTGAAAAGGAATGCTATGCCATTGTGTACGCCCTGGAAAAGCTACGCCCATATGTTTGGGGACGGCGGTTCCAACTACAAACTGACCATGCTGCACTAAAGTGGCTTCATACTGCCAAGGGGAACAACAAGAAACTTCTTCGTTGGAGTTTAGCTCTCCAAGATTTTGATTTTAAAATTCAACACATCACAGGAGCTTCTAATAAAGTTGCTGATGCACTCTCCCGTGAGAGTTTCCCAGAATTCAGTAGTTAAAAAGTGTTCTTAAAATGTAGAAGTCTGTTAGTTATATACTTAGGAGTATATGTAAAGGTGTATGTGTTGTATTAATCTGTTTATTTTCAAGTTCTAGAAGGAAATCGCCGCCAGTGAGCTTCCCCACTGTCTGCAATTTGGGGGGCGTGTCATAAACAGATAGCTAAGGGTTAATGTCTCTTTCACCTGAAGCACCTGACCAGAGGACCAATCAGGAAACCGGATTTTTTCAACTTTGGGTGGAGGGAATTGAGTGTCTAAGTCTTTTGTGAGCCTGCCTGCTTTCTCTGAGCTTTGGAGAAGTAGTTCTACTTTCTAATTTTCTGTTTCTAAGTGTAAGGACAAAGAGATCAGATAGTAAGTTCTATGGTTTCTTTTCTTTGGTATTTGCATGAATATAAGTGCTGGAGTGCTTTGATTTGTATTCTTTTTGAATAAGGCTGTTTATTCAATATTCTTTTAAGCAATTGACCCTGTGTTGTATCATCTTAATACAGAGAGAACATTCGGATGTATTTTTCTTTCTTTTTATATAAAGCTTTCTTTTAAGACCTGTTGGAGTTTTTCTTTACTTCAGGGAAATTGAGTCTGTACTCACCAGGGAATTGGTGGGAGGAAGAAATGGGGAGATCTGTGTGTTGGATTTGCTAGCCTGATTTTGCATTCCCTCTGGGGGAATAGGAAAGTACTTTTTGTTTCCAGGATTGGGAACAGAGAGGGGGAGTCTCTCTGTGTAGTTTCACAGAGCTTGTGTCTGTGTATCTCTCCAGGAGCACCTGGAGGGGGGAAGGGAAAAAGGATTATTTCCCTTTGTTGTGAGACTCAAGGGATTTGGGTCTTGGGGTCCCCAGGGAAGGTTTTTCAGAGGGACCAGAGTGCCCCAAAACACTCTAATTTTTTGGCTGGTGGCAGCAGGTACCAGGTCCAAGCTGGTAACTAAGCTTGGAGGTTTTCATACTAACCCCCATATTTTGGACGCTAAGGTCCAAAACTGGGACTAAGGTTATGATAGCCCCGCCCACTGGTTAAGGCTCAGCCAATTACCAGAGGCTTCTAGCTTTCAAACCTTCCTAGTAGCTCCACCTCCAACTGCCAGCTACAGCACACGGTCCTTCAAACAAACAAACCAAACAGACTGACAAACACAAGCTCAGCGCACAAGACTCTCTACTTGTGTTTCAACACATTCTAATCAACGTAAGCAAACATTATTCTCATGGGGCAGGGACCATAATTTGGTCTGTGTTTGTACAGTGCCTAGCACAATGGCATCCTGGTCTATGACTAGGGCTCCTAGACAATACAGTAACACACCTACTACTAAACTACTACAGTGGGATCAGAGCGTTCTCCTGACTGGGCCACAAGAACAACCATCCCTCAGGGGGAAATTGGAATCTTGCATCAACCTTTCAGGCTTTTGATTGGATCCTGAAGCCCAAAATTCCCTGGGATGGTGTTTTCCTTGAGTTAAACTAAAATCTGACAGGTTTCGTGAGAAATCAAATTAATGTATGTCCTCTGATGAGTAGCCCTGAATGGCCTGTCACTCACACACTTTTAGATGTTATATACACTTTGGAGGCACTGTGGTGTGTAGTGGCGCAAGCAGTAGCCTGGGCCTTAGAAATCCTGGGTTTTAGTCCCGTCTCTGCTACTAGCTTGTCGGGGGGCCTTGACCCCCACAGTGTGTAAAAGGGGGATAATGCTAGTGCTTTCCTTTGTAAAGTGCTTTGAGATCTACTAGGGAAAAGTGCAAGCTACAAATGATTATTATTACCCTTGCTTTATGCTGCTGTCAGCATGACTCATGTCCCTAATGCCAAGGAAAGTCAGTCCTGATTTAGATCTTTGGAAGCGAGAGCAGAATCAGGTCCCTTTGATGTTAATTTTCCTCCTCTACTTGTGGCTGTACTGAGGCACCAGCTGGTTCAATGGCAGAGCTGAGCATAAATCCCACTTCAGCTAACTACTAGTTGTTCCTCCAACCTAAAGTTGGAATAGGAACCGTCAAATGCTCCTGTCCAGCACCCCTCTGGTGAGACCCAATCCCATCAGCGTCCATGGAAAGATACCCACCTCCTTGCAGATCAGTGGATGAAACCTGGGAGCTGGGATTTTCAAAGGTTATTGGGCACCTGAAAATACACAGCAGTCCCTAGTGGAATTTTCCAAAGCACTTCAGGAGGTTAAGTGTCTATCTTCCATTACAAATCAATAGGAGTTAGGAGTCAGATTTTTAAAGGAATTCCGTGCCTAACTCCCATTGTAATCAGTGGGAGTGAGGATCATAAATGCCTTTAAAAATCTGGTTCTGGGATCCTAACCAGTTTAGACAGTTTTGTAATCCCACTTGGCACCTATCTGCATCTATAGATGAATAAATAGCTTTGAAAATCTGGCCCTTAGACTCTCTGCTCAATTGACTTTCAATCCCTTAAGCCCCTTGGGAAATCCCGGCCTTGAGGTGTATACTCCATTCTTTGATCTTCATTAGGAATGTAATCTTGGATGGTGAACTCCAGAAATACAGAAACTCAGCTGCCATGAAGATGGGCTTAGCTACATAGATAAATCTACATATGGGGATGTGATCCCAAGCCATCCTGTTATCATGCTGCTGGATGCAGCTACTTCAGCAACTCTATAAACCAACCAATACTATACAGAGTGAAAGCCAGTTCCAACTTTGCCTAGTAAGTGATGGCAGTATTCTGCACCTTCATATCATGGCCCTGATATTGCAAAGGAAATGCACAGATCTGATGGCCCAGAACCTTTGTATAGCCCTTTGACATCTGAAACTTGTACCATGTGTGCTGTAACAGGCCACTGGGAATAGGGATGGTGTGGGTCCTTTTCACAGTCATGGACATTAAATTTAATTTAAAAATATGTAATGATTTTTAGTAGCTAAAGAATATTTCTTTGGACTCTGAGGGCAGCTAATGTCACAGGCAAAGCAGGTGGGAATTGGAGCTGGAAAGGGGCTTGCAGTGGGTCTGTGACACTCTGTTAAGGGCAGCAGTGGCAAGGGGGATAGGCTGTAACAAGATCTATCTCAGTCCCTGGCTGCTGATGAGACAAGTGGCAATGAACAGTCTGTCCACAAGGTGTAAAGTGCTTGACCTTAAGGATGCAGCTGTTTCTATAGGTCTGAAAGCAGATCTGCACTGACAGACCCCCAGCATGAAGGAACCCTGAGCAGTGTCATTTGAAACATGTTAATTTCATTGATTCTTGTTTAGGATAAAAATAATAATTAAATAAAAAATCCTTGCTTTGTTATGTGCTCATTAAAATCATCCCCGTTAGCAACACAGCTACTAAAGAGAAATCTCTCCAACTAGCCATGCAGCACCTGTGGCCCTATGGGGATTTGCAGGAGGACACTGAGGTCATTATAACTCCTCATGTCTTAATCAGCACTCTGAGAAATGTTATGCCCAGCTGAGACCTGGGCACTGCCCGGGGATCTGACAAACCTCTCAAGGAATTAAGGGCCAGTGGCAGAAACAAAGTTACTCATCATTTTAATGGGTCTCAGGGAGGCCATTAGAATGGAAACACTATTGGGAAATGCAGGTTGTGGTGACAGTCCCATTGGGGCTGATTAGAAAGGAAAGTCAGAGCCACTGATTGATGTTAGACAAAGGAAGGAGAGGGTTTGTTCCTATGGCAAGGAGCCCCCTGATGTGTAAAGTGAAAGGGGTCAAGCCAGTTTGACCAGCTCCTGTGAAGGGTGATCGCTTCATTCATGAATTCCACCAGAGTCTCACCTAGCTAGGGGATAGGGTGACCAGAAAGCAAGTGTGAACCTTGGGGACAGGAGGTGGGAGATAATAGGAGCCCATATAAAAAAAAAGCCCCAAATAACGGTATTATCTCTATAAAATAGGGATATCTGGTCACCCTACTAGGGGACGTAGTTGAAGGGGGGTGTGTGGATTGGAGTAAAACTGACATGTAAACAAACCAGACTTTCCCACTGGGTTAGCTGAGGCAGCAGGGCCCAGGTGCAATGAGTGAAAGGCAATTCCAGGTGTCTAGGCCTCAATGACAGAGATCAGCCAAAGTACCTGGATTGTGACAGGCTTTGCTGTCCTGCCCATGACACTCAGTGCTGCCAGTGCCCCTCAGTCCTAGCCCACAGCCCCTACTCACAATGCAATTCCATCTCTGGGCCCACACGCACACACATCTCAATCCCGATACTATAATCCCTGGCTGTCACAGCCCTGTGCTGCCCCGACCCCACAGCTCTGCCAGTGCCCCTCAGTCCCAGCCCTGAACTTCTCCATGTCCCCTAAAGCTCTGTCAATGCCCATTAATGCTGATTTCAGTCCTCACCTTCTATCGCATTTCTGGGCTAACACACACAACACACACAGCTCTGCTGCTGCTGCACCTCAATGCTGACTCACAGACACCCTGCTGTCCTAGCCCTGCCCCGTGTCCCCCTCCCTCCACCTCTGCCAGTACCTGGGACTAAATTATGCGGTCAGTTGCTTGATCACACTTTGGTTCAGTATGAAATAGATTCAAGAGACCAATTCAGCAACAAGTGAGATTGATTGCTATAAACCAGTGGTGCTGCAACGGGGTAGGAGGGCCAGAGACCCCATCCCCTTCCTCTCCTTTTCCCCCCAAGGCCCAACCCACTGGCCAGGCCAGCAGCTAGTGGAGCCTGATCAGGGAGCCTAGAAAGTTGTGGGAGCTGTGTGGACCTCCCATCCAGTCCAGGATGGACTGAGGCCGAAAAAAGTCCCCCTGCCCGTGCCACCACCCCGCGGGCTCCCCACCCAGCCCAGGGCATGTGGAGGGTCTGTGACTCTGTGCCAGTTCCCCACAGCTGCCCACGTGGCTCTGTCCCCGACTCGGCTCTCTCCAGCTGAGTGAGGGCCTCGGAGCCGTAGCCCTGCCATGGTAAGATCTGCGAGGGCAGTTGTGGGGAGATGGTACAGACCCTCCACCTGTCCTGGGGGGGAGGCAGAGGCCGGGGACACAGTTGGCGGGGAGACTCCCTGGATCTGCTCTGGCTTTAGTCTTGGGGGAGGGAGGACCAGAGGCCGGGGACTCAGTCGGGGGGGGGGGCAGACTACTCGGCTCTTCTCCGGCTTCCGCTTGGCCAAGGGCGGGGTCTTTGGGGAAAGAGGAGGAGTGGGAGCGGAGCTGGGGAGCCTGTGAGTTCCCCCATTTTGGGGAAGTCTCTGATATCCTTGCTATAAACTAATAATCATATAATACAGGGCAAAGGTTCAATATGATACCAGTCTCCGGGAACTCATCTCATGCAGCATCATTATAAAACCCCTGTTCTAGTCCTCATCATCTCCCCACTCTGTCAATGCCTATTGATCCTGACCTGCAGCCCCTGGCTAGGTCATCTCTGTCTCACACACACAGCTCTGCCAGTGGCTATTAATTCCAGCCAGCAGGCCCTGCGACTCCAGCTCTGGCTCCCTTCACAGCTCAGCTGAGGTACCTCAGTCCTGACTCACAATACCACTACTATTCCCTGCCCTAAACTACTTCCCACTCCACCAACACACCACAGTCATGAGTTACCACCCCCTCTGTCCTGGCAGTCCTGCCCCAAACACACAATGCTGACAGTTCCCCTGGATCCTGACCCTATGCTAGTCATATTCACCCCATCACACACACAGGTCTCTCAATGCATCACTGGTGAGACCTGCAGCTCCCCCTGGTGTTCCAGTCCTGGGATGGCACACAGTCTTAGTAGGGTATGTCTACAGTGCAATTAGATACCCGCGACTGCCCCATGAAGCCAACTCGGGCTGTGTGGAGCTTTTCAGTTGCAGTGTAGATGTCCTGGTTTGGACTGCAGCCCAAGCTCTGGGACCCTCTCGCCTTATAGGGTCCTAGAGCCCAGGCGTCAGCCCTAGCTTGGACATCTACACTCCAGTTAAACACCCCCACAGCCTTAGCCTCGTGAGCCTGAGTCAGCTGTCACGGGTCTGCTGTAGATTTTTAATTGCAGTGTAGATATACTCAGCAAGCTCTTGCTGGCCCAGGCCTGGCATCCTCAGAGCTCAGGAATTTCTGTTTAATTCTGTTATGTCACACAGCCTGCCAGCCCAGTACTGGGCCAAAACTGAGCTGTCTCAATGCATCAACAACAGCTTGCACCCCTTCAGCCCCTACACACACACATAAACACTAATGAGGTTTCATTCCTTCCATAAGGGGACAGCACACACAAACATCCCAACACACCCACAAGGATTCCTTCCTTCCATAAGGGGAGGGCATGCATGCACACGTGCACACACACATACACCTATGGAATAATCACATCTCATTCTCTTTATAAGGTGGCAGCAGTAACAACCAAAACACACACACACACACACACACACACACACACACACATACCTTTTCACTCCTTCCAGAAGCAGGTAGCAGGGATATAAGCGCACACACATACACACAAAAGAAGCAGGTCTCATTCTCTTTTTAACGGGGTAGCAATGACAAACACACAGACACAGACACAGACACAGCCTTATTCTCTCCTGAAGGAGAGATACACATATATACACAAACGCACGTACATACTGAACAAGGTTCCTTTTTTTTTCTCTCAGCAGCAGCAATCACACACAGACATGTGTTTTACACACACACAGACACACACACACAATTAATATGGCTAAATGTAAATATATACTGCTAGGCACACAAAAGTAGGCCTGCTTACATAATGGGGGACAGTATCCTAGGAATTAGTGTCTCTGGAAAAGATTGGTGGAGAATCAGCTGAACATGAGCTCTCAGGATGATGCTGTATCCAGAACGGTCTAATGTGATCCTTGGATACATAGAAGGGAATCTCAAGTGGGCACTGGTGCATCTGCTACTGGAATCTTGTGTCCAGTTCTGTAGGTCACAACTCAGGAAGAACGTTCTTTGGAGAGGGTTCAAAGAAGAGCCATGAGAATGAATTAAAGGATTAGAAAACGTGATAGATTACAGGAGTTCAATCTATTTAGCTTAAGAAAGAGAAGGTTTAGCAATGACTTGATCACAGTCTATAGGTATCTACATGGGGAACAAATATTTAATAATGGGCTTTTTAATCTATCAGAGAAAGATCTAACATGATCCAATGACTGTAAGTTAAAGCTAGGCAAATTCAGACTTAAAATCAGGTGTACATTGTTAACTATGAGAGTAATTAATCACTGGAAAAAGTTACCATGGGTCATGGTGGATTCTTCATCACTGGCAATTTTTTTCAATCAAGATTACATGTTTTTTTCTAAAACCTCTTCTCTAGGAATTATTTGCAGGGGGAACGGGACGTTGTCTCACCTGTGCTACTATACACAAGGTCAGATTAGGGATCACATGATTCCTTCAAGCCTTGGAATCAATGAAAACATACACAATGGTCAAGTCCCCTTCCCTCCAGCAGTGGACAAAAGTGACACAAACACTGTAACGATGCTGCCCTTTTGAGAGTACCAATTCAGGACAAATTGCTTAGAGCAGGGCAGTTACAACCCAAGGCTGGGTTTTCTCCACTTCTAAGGCAAACCAAACCAGACAGACAGAGAAGACTTTGGTTTTACCCCACTGGCTAACCACAAGTCATACAAGCAATTTCCTTAGACACTTCAGTTTCCCAGTATCACCACCAGTGCCACTTGTTATGGAGACGAATGGTTATGAAAACCAATATCTCAGTAAAAGAATCCCAAAGGAACAAGCCCCATACCCAAGTTAACAAACAAAAACATGCAATCTTTATTGAAAAAAATTACCAGTGATGAAGAATCCACCATGACCCATGGTAATTTTTTCCAGTGATTAATTACTCTCATAGTTAACAATGTACACAATGGCCACAAATCACACTGTTGCCAATCCTTTAAAATCTAAAATGTAAAGGTTTATTTATAAAAGGAAAAAGATATAGATGAGAGCTAAAATTGGTTAAATAAAATCAATTACATACAATAATGGCAAAGTTCTTGGTTTAGGCTTGTAGCAGTAATAGAATAAATTGCAGGTTTAAATCAAGTCTTCTGAGTACATCCACAGCTGGGAGGGGTCATTCAGTCCTTTGTTCAGAGCTTCAGTTTGTAGCAAGGATCCTCCAGAAGTCAGAAGCAGTACGTAAAACAAAATGGAGGGGTTTCCAGGGCCTTTTATATTCTCTGCCCATGGAAGAACACACCTCTATTCTTACTGTGGAAAAATCACAGGAGCAAGATGGAGTTTGGAGTCACATAGGCAAGTCACATGTCTATGCATGACTCAGTTTGCAGGTAAATGCCATTGTTTACATGTTAGTTTGAACATTCCCAGGAAAACTTAGATGTGGATTGTCAGTTAAGTGTTTCTTGATTGGGCACTTTCTGAGACTAGTCTTTTCTTAGGAAGCTTACCAAAAGCTTCACTGAGGCTACTTGGAATTAAATACATTTGAGATACAAGTATATAGCCCATATTCATAACTTCAACTACGAAAACAATACACACATGCAGACAGCATAATCATAACCAGCAAATCATAGACACCTCACTCAACAATCTTTGTACAATATTTGGTGACACTACAGGATCTTGGTTGCAACAATGATCTGTACAGTCACAGTTTATATTGATAACATTACACACACTAACATGGAGACGGAGCAGACCTCACTCAGTCTAGCAGACAGCCAAAGCTCAACCTCTTGCTCTCTCTTTTTCTTTCTCACATGCATATACACCGTCAGGGCTCATGTCCTCCAGCAGAGGTAGCCAGGACACACAAACTGATACAGAAACACTCACATTCAGCACAAGACATTGCCTTCACCAAGGGCCAGCAGAATAAATTTATTATCAAATGTTCAAGATTCAAGTGATAGTGAGTAAGAAGACTAGAAACAAATATTTATATATAACACAAAATCATAACACATTTTCTAGAGACTAAACTTAACTTAAAGAAGGAGGGGGTTTAAAATGACTTTATTCTGTCCTATGCAAAATGGGAATACTCTTCATCAACCTCATTTTGAAACAGCACTTTTCATCAATAGACCTCAAAATGCCTGAACAAACTAAGTAAATATCAGTATCCTCAACTTTAGATACAGGGAATGTGAGGTAGAGAGAGGATAAAATGATTCATCACGCAAGCGGCAGAGCCGGGACGGGATCCCCCAGACCTGGACTCCAATAATTCTTTAGTAAAATATCGTTGCAAAAATGAAAAGATGACAACAGATTAAAAAGACTCAAACACAGCTGGGTGCCATATGCTAATGAGAAATGTTCACCCTTTCTTGTAGCTTTTGGACACATACAAATGAAAACACTTGTCTCACTGACCCACTGCAAAAAGACATTCTTATGCACTGGGATGTAGGCTCTGGCTTAGTAATTAGAGGAGGAGTCACGTCTAGTGGACGGAGCAGGCATCCGGGTTGGGGAACCCCAAAGTTCATTGTACTCAGAGACAGTTTAACTGCCCGTGGCTTGTCCCCCCCCACACACTACTTTTTTCCCTGCTGACTTCACATCTCTTTGATAACTTCATATGTAAACAGGCATCCATTGTGTTAGCTTACAATGTTTAATTTACTTCTGACAGAGATCAGGTCAATACACATCTTTTGCCTGTTTTCTTCACTTCTGCTGGTGACTCAGACAGTGGTACAGACTCAAGGACTGTGTTTTTGTCATATTTACATAACTCATTACAGTCTATCTGTATGTACATTTCACAATAATATTAATGACCAGTGCGACCCCAGTTTTTATCTAAGGCCTCACATTATGATCTTTGGTGATTCAGAATGTGCATACGAGAATAAGAACATTCCTGTAATCTTCTTGTCAATTGGAAAGGAGTTTTGATGTCATAACCTTCTTGAATTAAGTTAGATTTTTTTGAATTACATTTAACATATTTGGAGTCCATTGTATTACAAGTGCAATTGTTTACGCGTTATTGTAGGACTATATGTAACTTTTCTAGGAGATGTGACTAATGTGAAAACTGGGGAAATGTTGTAACTTCTAGGCTATGCCTTCAGCACTGTCGTCATCATGTCTGCTGTCCTCTTTGCCATGGCCTCTTACTTCCAAATCATAGCTACCATACTGACGATGTCGTCAGATGCTGCTCACAGGAAGACTTTTTCCACCTGTGCCTCACACCTCTCAGTGGTCACCATCTATTTTGGGATCCTCATTTTCATGTGTGTCCACCCTGCAGTGAAGTATGAGTCAAACACAGGGGTAAGCAACCTATGGCACAGGTGCTGAAGGCGGCACACAAGCTGATTTTCAGTGGCACTCACACTACCTGAGTTCTGGTCACCAGTTGGGGGGGCTCTGCATTTTAATTTTAAATGAAGCTTCTTAAACATTTTAGAAACTTTATTTACTTTACATACAACAATAATTTAGTTATATATTATAGACTTACAGAAAGAGAACTTCTAAAATGTTAAAATGTATTACTGGCACACGAAACCTTAAATTAGAGTGAGTAAATGAAGACTCGGCACACCACTTCTGAAAGGTTGCCCACCCCTGGTCTAACATCAATAAAGTGGTATGAGTCTTCTACTCGGTGATAATGCCACTGCTGAATCTGATCATATACACACTGAGGAATATGTATGTGAAAAAGGCCCTGAGAAAAACATTCTTGAGGAACAAGGGTTAGGTTTCAGACTACCTAACCTTGCTTCCTCATCGCTTCTCTCAATGTCCTGTTTCTCTCCATTCCACCACTTATTCCTATCATCCTATACATCTTCCCCTCCATGACGCCTTCCACTGATGTAACAGAGAGACATAAGACATTTTCAAACATATCCAGTGATTTTCAGTACCTCAATTTTGGGGTGCTCTTCTTGAGACACCTTAAAAGAGCCTGGTATTCAGAGGATTGATGATAAGTTGGGCACCCCAAAATCGAAGGCATCTGAAACTAGTTAGAGAATGTAGGGCATAGTATCTTATAGAGGAATGACAACTCTGCTATAGTTAAGGTTGACAGTTAACTGCTTTAACACATGATTTTTCTAAGTGTTTTAAATCTATATGCTTAGTGGGATTGTCTTTAAAATTGCTGAACCTCAAAGAGTCCCAGTGTAGGGTTAGTGGTCAAAATGTGGGGTTGTTAGAGCAAGGGGTTCCTGAGATGACATGAGATTAATAAGACTGAGACTTTTCAGCTTGGAAAAGAGACAACCAAGGTGGGATATGATAGAGGTTTATAAAATCAAGACAGGTGTGGAGAAAGTAAGTAAGGAAGTGTTATTTACTCCTTCTCATAACACAAGAACTAGCGATCATCACATGAAATGAATAGGCATCAGGTATAAAACAAACAAAAAGAAGTATTCTTCACACAATGAACAGTCAACCTGTGGAACTCTTTGCCAGAGGATGTTGTGAAGGCCAAGACTATAACAGAATCCAGAAAAGAGCTAGATAAATTCATGAAGGATAGATCCATCAATGGCTATTAGCCAGGATGTGCTGGGATGGTGTCACTATCCTCTGTTCACCAGAAGCTGGGAATGGACAACAGAGGATGGATCACTTGATGATTGTCTGTTCTGTTCATTACCTCTGAAATATTGTTGGCCACTGTCGGAAGACAGAATACTGGGTTAGGTCGACCTTTGGTCTGACTCAGTATGGCTGTTCCTGTGTTTCTTATGAAATAAAAGTCCCTAAAAAGTCATGAGATGGAATATTTTTTCTTGATTCTTCCAATATTTGTTCCTACACCTGGTGATCAAATCTTTGATACACTAACTCTGTATATCCTGGTTTTAAGCTTAGCCACTTTCCATATTCTGGAAGGGCAAGAGGCAACCCTGAGAAACATTAAGTGTGTGTTAATTAAGTTTTTGGCATTTGGTAAATAAAACTGGAGAAAAAGAGCTATGAGTGAATAAATAGAGCCATAAACTAGGCTGGTGTAAAATGGTGTCACTGTATTGCAGTCCAGGGCCAGCCAGAGGATTCAGGGGGTCTAGGGCAAAGCAATTTCGGGGGCCCCTTCCATAAAAAAAATTACAATACTATATTCTCATGGAGGCCCCTGCGGGGCCCGGGCAAATTGCTCCACTTACTCCCCCCCACAGGCAGCCCTGGGAAAAATAAACCTTTCACATCTCAGCACAAACCCAGTTTTGAGAAAACTTCTTTACAAGGTATCACTGGTTCTCAGCATCAGCTAGTGCTAAAAGGCACTAAAGATCATTAAAAGGGTTGGACAAATATTTTCTATCAAAACTTTTTTTGGATCAAAAACTAAGGGTTTTTAAAAAGCAGAAAAAAATCATGGACAATGTCTGCTTTCCTTCAAAATTTGTTGTGTTTTTTTGATTGAAAAGCTGAAATTAGTCTGCCAAAACCTGAAGATGGTTTGGGGTTTCAGAAGTGTGTGGCCAAATATTTGTTGTTTGCTGTGTTTGATAGTTTAAAGAAACAATAAAAAATTCTGCTTAAAAAAAATCCAAAACTTTTGAACCACCTCAGCTTGTGACCAAATGCCTGAGCCCATCCAGTCAGAGATTTTTGCAGGTTTCTGATACTCTGCTGACTTCCTTGACTCATATCTGTCTCCATAACTTTGGGTTCATTTAGCTTAGAACATAAGAACAGCCATACTGGGTGGGTCAAACCAAAGATCCATCCAGCCCAGTATCCTGTCTACCGACAGTAGCCAAAGCCAAGTGCCCCAGAGAGAGTGAACCTAACAGGTAAGAATCAAATGATCTGTCCCCTGCCATCCATCTCCACCCTCTGACAGAGGCTAGGGACACCATTCCTTACCCATCCTGGCTAATAGCCATTAATGGACTTAATCTCCATGCATTTATCTGTTTCCTAGAGAGTGGCTCCATGGGGTCCCTCACATACTGAAGACAGTTACTGTGGGTTTGTTTTTAGTATAGACAATGTACATACTCCACGAACTGAGCATTTGAGCTTGTTCCAGAATCTGGGATGAGCCTATGTTGTGAAAACTGACATGCTCAAAATAGCACACGCATGTGAATGGACATAGGGTGCTAAAACTAAATTAACCCAGGGGTTCTCAAACTGGAGATCAGGACCCCTCAGGGAGTCACAAGGTTATTACTGGGGGTCGCGAGCTGTCAGCCTCCACCTCAAACCCTGCTTTGCCTCCAGAATTTATAATAGTGTCAAATATATAAAAAAGTGTTTTCAATTTATAAGGGGGGGGTCACACTCAGAGATTTTCTATGTGAAAGGGGTCACCAGGACAAAAGTTTGAGAACCATTGAATTAACCCCTCTGAAGCCTTAGGGAATGCAGGGAAGGGAGGGGAGCTCTCCCTTGGTAGGGTTGGGAAGGAGGTAGGTGGTGTAGGATATTGCTCTTCTCATGTGATCCCTCCCCCAGTAGCTAATTTTAAATGAAGCTACCCTTCCCTGACATGAATCTTGCTATGGCACTGAAATTAAATATAGACTATAATTTGGTATTTGAGAAGCAAAAAAGATGGTAGCCCTAATGGAAATGCTAACAGCTTGGCTCTTCTGCAAGCCTCAAACTGCTGAATGAGCTTTAGGGTAGGAAAGGCTGTGCATCCCAAATAGCCTGGCCCTGCCCCCTATGTGACCTCCACCCACTTCTTGCCCTTCAACTGCCTGCCCCCCTCAGAATCCCCAATCCATCCTGCTCCTTGCCCCCTCACCGTCCCCCAGAGACCCCCCCACAACCACCATCCGGGACCCCACCCCTGCTCCCTGTCCCCTGACTGCCGCGACCCCTATCCACCCCCCCTCTGAGTCCTGACAGATCCCCAGAACGCCCACGATCCAACCCCTCTGTTCTCTGTCCCCTGACTGCCACCCCAACCTCTGCCCTCTCCCTGTCCCCTGACTGTCCCTGAGACTCCTTGCCCTTTATCCAACCCTCCTAGCCCCGGCCTCTTACCCCCAGCTCCCCCCTCACACAGAGCCTCAAGGTGTCCTAACCAGGAGCGTCCCTGAACAGCGGTGCAGCACTAACCCTAACTCTAACCAATTGGAGCTCTCAGCCCCACCCCCTTACCACACGGCTCTGAGCAGGGCAGAGCTCAGGCCCCGCCGGAGCCATGGTGCACCGCTGTTCATGGATGCTCCTGGACATGATGTGCTGAGTGAGGCTCCAGGAGAGGAGCGGAGGCAGGGTCGAGCAGGGACCGAGGCGGGAACCTCACCCATTCTCTTGGGAGCCCTTGCAGAACCCGGACCCTGGGGCAAATTGCCCCACTTGTTCCCCCCCCCAGGTGGCCCTGGGTTTTACTCATCCCTTCGTAGTATGTTGGGGAAATGAGGTCAGCAATGACTCAGCAGATGACTTAATAGGTGACTAATGTCCATTAAGTTTGACTCCAATGCCTCACTTTACATTTCGGAAGCTTTGTGCTGAAGAAACTGGTGAAGTTGAGTTATTCATTTGGAGGCATTTTGTTGTTTCTTCCCCTGCCTCCACATGTATATAATTTAATATAAACACTGATTTCTGTCTGTGTGACAAGAAACAGGGGAGAGGTGAAGGGAAAGGAAAGCAGTCTAACATCTATGCCCCCATTTCCTATTTCTTATTTCCCCAAAATTCCTGTCTCGGACCATAGCACAATCTCACTTCTCACCCCTCCCATGGGGTACAAAATGGGTGGGACTGTAGGTGTTCATTTCAGGTATATTTGGTCCTGCTAAGAAGGAGGAGGTGGGAATGGGGACACAGGCAAGGCTCTGTGGTTTCAGAGCTGGGAACAGAACACTGGGAAACAGACTCTGCCGAGGTGTAGAGCTATGGATATGCTTGCTTGGAACTAACCCCAATAAACATTGCATTGCCTGCACTTCAGACTTCTGGTCTTCTGCCTTCTGTCTGCGTGACAAGAACCAGAGGAGGGGTGAAGGGAAAGCTCTCTAACATTCCTATCTTCCCTCAGTTCATAAATCATACTGGGGCTTAGGTGTCTGGCCACACGAAGTGAGTCAGAGGTGGACATGCTCAGACCAAACAAAATTAATTAATTTATTACTGAAATAATTTAACAATCAGAAAGTTTACAAGGTGTTTTCAGTACAAAGTACATGAGATATATGCTACTAAACTTTCACAGCAATGTCTCATGAGTCTAGAATGATCTCACAAGATCAGAGTCATGGATGGAATGGTGCCTCTCTTGTGGATGTGGTGGCTGGGAATATTTTAAGCACTTAGATTGGGTGAGTGGGATTATTGTAATAAATCAATGTCTTTGGCGAGTGGGAATGGCCAGGTACACTGCCATAATGGATGGGAATGTCTTTGGTTGGTATCTATGCTAAATGGGAATGCACCAGACTTGGAGCTGAGGTAACTGAAGAAAAAGTCAAGTTCCCTGCATCCCTACTATGGATCCTGGTGCTCAATCAACTGCCAGATAATTTAGGAAGACTTTTTTTTATGGCAACACATTGTTACATTCACAGAAAGAACTGGCTCCCTCTTCATGGCTATTTCCTACTCCTTCCCATGGCTTTCTTGAAGGCAGCTTGCACATCCTTTTTCCTGAGGCTGTAGATCATTGGGTTCAGCATGGGTGTGACTGTGGTGTAAAACACAGAGACCACTTTCCCAGTGTCCATGGAGTAGCTGGAGGAGGGGTGGAGGTAGGTGAAGAAACCTGGGCCATAAAACAGCAGGACAGTGAGGAGGTGGGAAGCACAAGTTAAGAAGGTTTTGCATCTGCCCTGGGTTGAGCGGATTTTCATGATGGTGGATAGTATGTAAGCATATGATGTGGAAATCAACAGGAAGCAACTTCCACCTACTACTCCACTGAGCAGAAAAATCAACACCTCATTAAAATAGGTGTCCATGCAGGCCAATTTGATCAAAGGAGGGATCTCACAGAAGAAATGGTTGATTTCATTTGGACCACAGAAAGGTAGCCTGGCTATGAAGCACATATGTAACATTGAGTAGACAAAACCACCTATCCATATAGCAATGGCAGAGCACATACAAGTCCTGTGGTTCATGATGAGTGCATAGAGCAAAGGCTGGCATATTACCATGTAGCAGTCATAAGCCATCAGGGCAAGAAAAAAAGATTCAGATCCAGCAAAGGAGATGAGAAAATACAGCTGGGCCATGCAACTGGAGAAGGAAAGAGATTTAATCTCGGCAACCAATGTCACTAGCATATTGGGGAGAGTGACGGAAGAGTATGAGATGTCTAAGAGAGACAAGTTGACCAGAAAAAAGTACATAGGAGTATGGAGAGTGGTATCCGTCCACATAGCCAAGCAAATGGAGAGGTTGTCATCCAAGGTCAGCAGGTAGATAATCAGGAAGCACATAAAGAGTAACTGCTGTATTTCTGGGAAGCTCGAGAGGCCCAGGAGTCTGAATTCTGTCACAGTGCTTTGATTGTCCATGTTTATCATTTTACCTGCATGCAGGAACAAATAAGGTGAATATACTCAGTTGAAAACAACATGTGGATAATACAGGATGGTGGAGTGGAGAGAAGGTATATGTATGCTAAACATAGGCTCCACCATGTCTTCGTTTTCAGACCACATTCTGTAGTTCAGGGAACATTTCTGTCTATCAAGCTCTTTCGAACATAAGTAAGCCTTAAGCACTAATGTTTATTATTAATTATTATTCTTATTACTTCTAGATATATTCCCATGTAACAACCTAAATAATAACACTTGATGCTCAATATTTCTTCTGGCTGCACAGTCCTAATTTACATCAATCCATCATGGAAATTCAGCATCTATCCAAAGTTTATATTCTATGTTTCAGTTTTTTTCCATCTTAATGACAGATTCTTTTAAAATAAAGGTTTAAAGCTTCTGTTGAAATGGTAACTTCTTATCAGGGCTGGTTGAAATTTTTCTGCCCAAAAAAATGTACAAGCACATGCTGGAATCCATCTTGATTCAGGAGAGAAAGTGCATGCCTAAAGTTAAACAAATGTTTAGGTGTTTTCCTCAGTATGGATGGATGAATTCCTGATTCCCCTGGCAACCTGGGCAGCAGTGACCCTGAGATGGTTGAGTTCAGGATCCTCACAAAAGGAAGAAAGGAGAGTAGCAAAATACAGACTCTGGATTTCAGAAAAGCAGACTTTGACTCCCTTAGGGAACTGTTGGGCAGGATCCCCTGGGTGGCTAATATAAGGGGGAAAGGAGTCCAGGAAAGCTGGCTGTATTTTAAAGAAGCCTCATTGAAGGTGCAGGAGCAATATGACAGATGTTTTCAAAAAAGATGAAGTACTCAGTGCTTTTTCTGCCTTGCTCTTCACAGACAAAGTCAGCTTAGACACTGTTGTCCTGGGCAACACAGGATGGAGAGAAAGTGAGCAGCCCTCAGTGGTGAAAGAACAGGTTAAGGACTATTTAGAAAAGCTGGACATATACAAGTTCATGGGTTCAGATCTAATGCATCTGAGAGTGCTGAGGGAATTGGCTGATGTGATTGCAGAGCCATTGCCCATTATCTTTGAAAACTAGTGGTGATCGGGGGAGGTCCTAGACAATTGGAAAAAGACAAATATCATGCCCATATTTAAAAAAAGGAAGAAAGAAAACTCAGGAAACTACAGCTTCACCTCAGTCCATGGACCAGATCCTCATGGAAACCATTCTGAAGCACTTGGAGGAGAGGAAGATGATCAGGAACAGTCAACATGGATTCACCAAGAGCAAGTCATTCCTGACCAACCTGATTGCCTTCTATGATGAGATAACTGGCTCTGTGGATATGGGGAAAGAAGTGGACGTGATGTATTTTGACTTTAGCAAAGCTTTCGATACAGTCTCCTACAATATTCTTGCCAGCAAGTTAAAAAAGAATGGATTGGATGAATGGACTATGAAAGGCTCAACAAGTAGTAATGAATGGCTTGATATCTAGTTGGCAGCTGGTATCAAGCGGAGTGCCCCAGAGGTTGGTCCTGGGGCCAGTTTTGTTCAACATCTTTATTATCTGGTTGATGGGATGGATTGCAGCCTCAGAAATTTCGCAGATGACACTAAGCTGGGTGAAGAGGTAGATACGCTGGAGGGTAGGGATAGGGTCCAGAGTGACATAGACAAATTGGAGGATTGGGCCAAAAGAAATCGGATAAGGTTCAAAGAGGACAAGTGCAGACTCCTGCACTTAGAATGGAAGAATCCCATGCACTGCTACAGACTGGGGACTGACTGACTAAGCAGCAGTTCTGAAGAAAAGGACTTGGGGTGTGCCCTTTTTGCCAAGAAGGCTAACGGCATATTGGGCTGCATTAGTAGGATCATTGCCAGCAGATCGAGGGAAGTAATTATGCCCCTCTCTTCGGCAGAGGTGAGGCCACGTCTGGAACATTGCATCCAGTTTTGGGCCCCCCACTTCAGAAAGGATGTGGACAAATTGGAGAGAGTTCACCAGAGGGCAACAAAAATGATTAGGGGGTTGGGACACATAACTTACGACGAAAGGCTGAGGGAACCAAGCTTGTTTAGTCTGCAGAAGAGAAGAGTGAGAGAGGATTTGATATCAGCCTTCAAATATCTGAAGGGGGATTCCAAAGTGGATGCAGCTCAGCTGTTCTCAGTGGTGGCAGATGACAGACACAGAACAATGGTCTCAAGCTGCAGTAGGAGAGGTCAGGTTGGATGTTAGGAAACACTATTTCACTAGGAGGGTGGTGAAGCATTGTTATGGGTTACCTAGGGATGTGATGGAATCTCCATCCTTTGAGGTTTTTAAGGCCCATCTTGACAAAACCCTGGCTGGGATGATTTAGTTGGTGTTGGTGCTGCTTTGAGCAGGGGGTTCAACCTGATGACCCCCTGAGGTCTCTTCCAACTCTAATCTTCTATGATTCCTTTAGTTCCCTTTGAAAATTTCTCAGCATTGGTACCTCACTTTGCCATCTGTACAATGGGATCTACCATTTCACACCTTGCAGAAATAAATCTAAACATTAATTGAAATTCTAAAGCAAAACTTGTTTTGTCTTTAAAATTCAAATTTTTAAAAATATTTTTCATATGAAGGTGGAACAATTTTAATCTTTGCCTATGTGAAAATTGTTTCTATCTTACTTTTGAGAAAGAGAGATTTATTTCCTCTTTGTTCTTTTAAAAATGTTTTTAAAATCCTTTCACACGCACAGAATATTTTTAATTACACTGAAAATGTAAAAAATGGAAAATCACACCATAAAGACAAAGAAATGAATTAACAAAAATCTTTTAAATTATTCATTTCCTCACAATGTTTTCTAATTTTTGATAAGCTCTAATTAATTCATAAAATATTTTAAATATGTTCAGATAAATCAATGGGAAAATCAAACAGATTTTTCAGAGTTTGTAAAGCAAAGCACCTAACGTCTTTGCATGACTGGGTTCTTAAATACATATTCTCTGCAAAATTATGAACTGCACTTGTACTTCTTCAAATCTATTATTTTTCATCCCACGTTGTACTTTTTTTGTCAATGAAACTATAAATGAAATATTAATTACTGTCTGTTCTTTTCACAGAGAAAGGATAGACACTGTTCTGCACTTAGGTGTTTTCATGCTGGGTGTCACATATTCCGATATTAAACAAGTTATTTCTTTCTGACATGCACTTACCTACATGCTCCAGTCACCATGCACTTTCCATGAGGCAGCAGATCTCCAGAAGAAAACAGACCTTGAAAAATTCAGTTTCTGAAAACCTTCTGCTGGTTGTCCATTCACCCAAGTCTTGGAGATGTTCTAATTGGTCTCCTCACCTTTCTGATGATACAGATTGCTGCAGGATACTTGTTCTGCTTAATCTGCAAAAAGTTGATCCAAGGAGTATTTATAAATTATAGACCCACAGACGTAAGTGATGATTAAGACCCCCTTGAGTGTCTTGCCTGTTCTCTTGACTCAGTAGAAGGATTGTTTCCTACAGAATCCTCATGTGCTTTCTCCTATCTAATTATAAATGGCAACAATCTTGATCATGTAACTTTCTAAGGTTTCCCAGTGGGCCTTGTGAAAAAGTTAGTGGTATTTCACCATCAAGGCTTTGAGCTTTCTTTTCATTGAAGTCTACAGCATATCTTCCAGTGCTTTGAACCTGAGAAGGAACACACCTGGGGTTGTGGTTAAAGTACTGGAGTGAAGCTCTGAAAACCTTACCTCAAATTCTATCCATCTGAAGCAGATCCTCTTTGTGTCTTTGAACAAGTCATTCAGGCAGATTTGTAAAGGTATCTAGGCACCTAGTGGGATTTCAAAAGTAACTAGGTACCAAACACCCATTGGAACCAATGAATTTTAGGCACCCGGATGCTATTGAAAATCCCTCCAAGTACCCAAATACCTTCTATGACTTGGTTTACTCTTCTTTAAAATGGAGACAATCATCTTTCCTTTCTTTCTTATTTATTTGGACTGGTATTTTTTAAGGACCCTAAGGGAGTTAAGCACTCAGCTCTTTTTACAGTTATATGCTCTATCTTAACCACAAGTAATAAGCTCAGTGAAGGAATTTCTTGGTGAAAATCTCTAGTTTGTGCTTTGAAGATGGTCAGAAGCAGATGATTTAATGATTCCTTCTGACCTCAAAATGTATGCATCCACAAAATCTAATTTATTTTCAATAGCAGCTGGGCACTTAACTGCCCTAAGCGTCTTTGATAAATCTTAGATTAGAAGGTTTTTGGAGTATATAAAATATGTATATACAATGACTAGGAGAATGGACTCCTGACCTCATTTGGGACTTTTAAGTGTATATAATAAAGAATAAATGTTTCTTTCACTAGATGTTTATTTCTCTGTCAGCAGATCTATATCTGTGCCAACAGATGGTGGCTACATTCTTTTTGCTATCTGGGGAAATTTCCTTAGGCTAAAGTTTCCAGACATGAAGATCTACAGTTAAGCATCCAGGTGCTTAAGTGACTCACAATGTGATTCAGTCACCTAAATCCTTGTTTTAGCATTCACTGCAACTCAAAAGTGTGGCCAAAAGCTTGGTGCCTATGTCTTCAGGGTCAAATTTCCCTAGGCATCTCTATTTCTGCCACTGGGTATGGACAGTCCTGGCTCACTCTAGCTGTTCCACTGTGCGCTAAATAAATGAAGAGTCACTGGCCCAGAAAGAAACTGTCAATATGGATGATTTCATAGCTTGGTGGTTTGGGCCTTCATCTCTGAGATGGGAGACCTGGAGTCTAGTCTAGTTTTTCTGCTTCAGTGACAGTGGAGCAGCTTCAACAGCAGAGACTGAGGGAGGTCTACATTAGAATATTACACAGGTCAGTGGTTTGGCCACACTTCCAAGAGTTGGGACACCCCTGTATAAATACTTTCTCTGCTCAGGCATAGGGGGACTGTGACACTCTGCCCCAAAGCAACACCCTGGCACCCCCACATTCACCATTGTCATATAATTATGATATGTTTTGTACAAAAGATGCCTTCTGAGATATAATTCTAAAAGTCTTGATCTGTTGAACATAAATATCCTGTTGGATTGTATGTGCTGTCATTGTACATGAAGTTATGAAGTTTTGTGTGTTACCGAAAGATGTTGTGAAGTTGGAAACACCCACCACTAGCCTTTCAGATACAACTGTACTAATGGACCAGCAACAAAGACAATGGACCATGGAAGAGCTTATCCTCACCTGTGGATGCTTTAGTCATCTTATTGACAATCCCTGCCATGACTCATTGGTAGCAGGCAAGGGCATGTGACGAGATCATATGATGCTGAACTCCATTTTGGTATCTATATTTTTCCATAAACTAGGCTGGGAAATTGGCTTGAAACCAAGGGATTTCTTCCATATGGAATAAACTATAAGGGGATGAAGTGACATTGCCACAGCAGCCCACTCCCCACACAAGAGAACACTTGGAAACACCTGAGGAAAGAAGACTGGACTTGGGGAAGTACTGGTGCAAGGCTAAAGGGTTTTTCTAGCCTGCGTATGTAAGCTTGATGGACTGTTGTCCTATCTAACAGGGCGAGACATTGCTTGATTCACATCATCATTTTTGCATGCACTTGTGGGATCATAGATCTGGATGAATTTCAGGGTGCTGTTTCGGTTCAATCAGAGGTAGAGCACCCCGATACATGATGACTTCAAATGGCATGAGGCGATTTTCAAAGACCATTCCTTGAAATCGATTACTTTCTGATCGATAGACGACGCATTATGCAGGATATTTCAGTAGTGCCATCATTCAATATTGGTAGAGAACGTCGCCTACTGAGAGCCAGACTCACGTTCATTGTGAAGGTGGAGAAAAAAATGCTGTGTATGGCGAACAGAAGGCACCAACCGGTAGCTTTCGATGAGGCAATCCTGAAGGAAAAGATTTCTAGGGAGGATGGAGTCTCCTGGATGACTGTAATGACAATTCTAATATGTATTCATTATCTACTGCCCTGTTTTCATTTGTTATGCTTATATTTTTGTTTCTGTTTTAACAGCAACTTTCACTGCCCCTCTGAGCCAAGATGAGGCTTTTGACCAATGTTTTCTTCTTTCAAAAATGGGAAATGGTGGCTTTTTTGGCAACTGAGTAAACCTTTTTTAACAACTCCTAGTTTTGATCCACTGGAGTGTGCAGCGCCCGCCCCCCGCCCCCCATCTGTAGCTCTGCTTTACCATGTTATATCCGAATGTGTGTTATATTGGGTCTCATTATATCGGGGTAGAGGTGTATATATTAAAAACAATAAAAGAACCCAAGCTTATGCTATAAGCTCATCAGAGATCACCCCGACTCCATCAGTGGCTCTGGCTGGAGCAATCCTTCCAAATCTCATCCAAGGGGTTTCCTTGTGGATTCAAGTTCATCACAGCTTCAGCTCAGAACAAGCTTCCAGGCATATGAAGCATCAGTAGACCCAGTCCTTCCAACCTTACCCTAAGAATTGGGGTCCTCAATGGACCATGGGTCCTGTCCATTTGCTGGATCAGGAAGAAGGCCCTGAGCCAGTTTAAAACCAGGCTAATTATCCAAAGATCCTATTTGTCTGCTGGTCCCTGGAGAATCCAATTTGAACTAGTGTATCTGAACCTCTCCGGGGATGGTGTCCAAGGGCTGAGAACAGAGGAATTACATGAGATCCTAGAAGAGCAACACACAATTCCACCACAGTATACACACTACTGTATTTTAATGCAATGGAAGATATTAAAGCTAAGTCAACAAGCGTTTGTCTTAATTCCATAGGTTTGTCTAGCACATTGCGAGATAGTGTTGGTCTGTCACAGCAACACAATGGCTGATGGCATCCAGTGATGGCCATTGCAAGGCCTGGCCCATTTGAGGGGATGACTGGAACAACTCACACATGCCTGGGATTTTCAAGGAGACAAAGGAAATTAGATGTCCAAATTCAGTATAATCTCTTATGATTCCTTGAAATTCCCAGCCAAAATTAGCACTGGCCGCTCTCAGTTCCCTTGAGCCCCTTGGAAAATCCAGTAGTCACAAAAGCAAGTGTTAAATAATGTCCTGATGCCATTGTGTAGATTGGCGGGACCACAACATGCTTACTTTTATTTTTCCTGGTGGGTGCTCCATCTCCACTCTGCTCCAAGACCCTCCCCCACTCCACCCCTTATCTTGAGGCCTTGCCCTTGATCCACCTCTTTCCACCCACCTCCCCAAGGACCCACCCTGTTTGTTCACTTGTGTTTTTGTTGTTATTCAGTTGTTTTTCTCACCACATGTTTTACTCAGACATCTGACACACACAGGGGAGGAAATCTGCCTCTGTTAAAGATTCACTGCTTCATGCCCCTTCTATTGAGTGACAGACCGATGCCAACACATTGCTGTATAACTCAAAAGTCTGACATAAACTTTGGAGAAAAGATCTCTGATTTACAGATTCAGCCACCCAACTCTTCAGATTTTGACCATCAGCATGAAGGTTTCTTAACGTAGGAGTAAAATATTACTTAAGAATGCATACAAGTCCTCTGATTTTGCATCTCAAATGTTGTTATTAATATTTGTATTACAGTAACAGTAAGAAACTCCAACTAACCGAAAGTTCCCAGCCGGTTGTATTATTAGTCCCATTTGAGAGATGGAACAATGAGACACAGAGAAATTAGATCAACTCTACCTCCCCACCCACTAGGCCACACTTCCCTCCCATGAGTCCAGATTTCTAGTCCCTCTTCCCAGCACTAAGCACTGTTATAGGACAGGCAATACTTATGTTTCAGGAAACATATCTCTTTGGGTCTGATTCCTCTTGACACTTTAATAATTCTTTTCTATTCTATTCAAGTTCTCCTTACGGAATGAGAGTCAGGACTCCTGGGTTCTACCCCCCGTCCCCACAGCTGTGGAGTGGGAGAAGAGCAGGATCTAATGGGTTAGAGGAAGGGGGCTGGGAGTCAGGACTCCTGGGTTCTATGCACAGCTATTGGGGAAGAGTGTAGTCTAGTGGGTTAGAGCAGGGGCCTGGGATTCAAGATGCCTCAGTTCTCCTCCTTGGGTCAATACCCTCTCATCTGATCAATGCAAAGATGTCTTGCTCCTCTATTAAGCATAATACAATCCAGCTTAAAAACCCTAGTGAATTGTAGGGTGTGTTATTGTTTGTGATCAGCATTTCTAAACTCAGTGCTGGTGTGCAAACCTTCGGGAGAGTCCATCCCTGCACGCTAATCTCACCCACATGAAATAGCTCAGCCAGCGCATCAGCCTCAGGAGAGAGAGAATTTGACTTGTGCTGTTTTGACGATCTTCTGCCTGCACATCAGTGGAAAGAGCCCATGGCTGCTTCTTCCATCAGGATATTACCAGATCCACTGGCATACAATGGGTTAAATCCCCTCCTCTCTTCACCCAGCCTGCTTACCTCTGGAGAAGCTAGGAGCAACTAGATTGCAGGGTAGAACCTCATACAAACACATCTATGTCTCGCCATACCCCTATTTCACACTCGCTCACTTTCTCTCCTTGTATCTCAGGCATGTGTTCCAAACATTGATCGTTCTCATGGCTCTTCTCTGAACCCCCTCCAATTTTCTCAACTTGTTGGCACCAGAAGTGGACACCATATTCCAGCAGCAGCTGCACCTGTGCCAAGTACACAGGTAAAATTTTTGTTATATATAGTTGATTTTCAGTGAGGGAGTTATTATTTTTTTAAAGTTGCTTGTGCTTCCCCTGTAAGCCAGGCTCTTATTTTATCATGACTGTGGGCTTCTGTTTCAGTTGTGAGCTTGTGGTCTTTTGGACATTTAGTAAAATATTCTTAAACAATACCCTGTGATCAGTCACATTTTTTTATGTTCATTCTTTCTCCCAGCTGATTTGACTTATGATTATTTTCAGCATTGTGCAACTGGCCTTTTTAACGCATGATAGATAGATAAATAGATAGATTAGATTGATCGATTGATCACTGGTCTGGATTTTATTCTGCTTGCACATTGTAAATTGGCCCTTTTAAAGCATGATAGATAGATATTGGGTACTGAAGCTGATTTAAACAACAGGTTACAAATCTTAGTTAATAGTTCTGCAACTTCACATTTGAGTTCTTTCAGAACTCTTGGGTGAATGCCATCTGGTCCCGGTGACTTGTTAATGTTGAATTTATCAATTAATTTCAAAACTTCCTCTAGTGACACTTCAATCTGTGACTGTTCCTCAGATTTTTCACCTACAAAAGCCTGGTCAGGTTTGGGAATCTCCCTAACATCCTCAGCCGTGAAGACTGAAGCAAGAAATCCGCTTATTTTCTCCGCAATGACTTTATCGTCTTTAAGCGCTCCTTTTGTATCTCGATCATCAAGGGGCCCCACTGGTTGTTTAGCAGGCTTCCTGCTTCTGATGGACTTAAAAAACATTTTGTTATTGCCTTTGGAGTTTTTGGCTAGCCGTTCTTCAAACTCCTCTCTGGCTTTTCTTATTACACTCTTGCATTTAATTTGGCAGTGTTTATGCTCCTTTCTATTTGCCTCACTAGGATTTGACATCCACTTTTTAAAGGAAGTCTTTTTATTTCTCACTGCTTCTTTTACATGATGGTTAAGCCCTGGTGGCTCTATTTTAGTTCTTTTACTGTGTTTCTTAATTTGGGGTATACATTAAAGTTGGGCCTCTATTATGGTATCTTTAAAAAGCGCTGATGCAGCTTGCAGGGATTTCACTTTAGTCACTGTACCTTTTAGCTTCTGTTTAACTAACCCTCTCATTTTTGCATAGTTCCCCCTTTTGAAATTAAATGCCACAGTGTTGGACCATTGAGATGTTCTTCCCACCACAGGAATGTTGTATGCTATTGTGTTATGGTCACTATTTGCAAGCAGTCCTGCTATAGTTACCTCTTGGACCAGCTCCTGCGCTCCACTCAGGATTAAATCTAGAGTTGTCTCTCCCCTTGTGGGTTCCAGTACCAGCAGCTCCATGAAGCAGTCATTTAAAGTTTTGAGAAATTTTATTTCTGCCTTCCTGAAGTGAAATGTTCCCGGTCAATATGGGGATAATTGAAATCCCCCACTATTATTGGGTTCTTAATTTCGATAGCCTCTCTAATTTCCCTTAGCATTTCATCGTCACTATTACTGTCCTGGTCAGGTGGTCAATAATAGAACCCTAATGTTATATTTTTATTAGAGCATGAAATTTCTATCTATAGAGATTCTATGGAACATGTGGATTCACTTAAGATTTTTACTTCATTTGAATCTACATTTTCTTTCACATATAGTGCCACTCCCCCCTCCGCCCCCGCCCAACCTGTTCTATCCTTCCGATATATTTTGTACCCCAGAATGATTGTGTCCCATTGGTTGCTCTCAATCTACCAGGTTTCTGTGATGCCTATTATATCAAAATCCTCCTTTATCACAAGGCACTCTAGTTCATCCATCTTATTATTTAGACCATAGCTTATGTTACTCCAATTGAAATCTTTAGTGATTACGCAGGGGTTTTTTTTTGCTACACATCATTGATAGTTGTTCATTATTGATAGCTGCAATGATAGCATTAAGGAGCTGTTCATCTATCAGTCAATCTATCTGTCAGTGTTGATGGCTATTTGCTCTTCTGCAACTTCAGGGTTGACTAAGCCCTGGTATTAATTAATGTAGGATTGTAAATGCTTTAATTACTAAAGCACTCATACCTGAAAAGCAAAATCTTTATCTGTATTGCAGAGTTCTGCAGTGGAAAGAAATTGCCATCTCAGCACCATGGATTCAGCAAATTTCACTCTGTAAGATACCAAATTTAGCTGTGTGTGTATATATATTTGTATTAAAAGGGTGAGGGTGAAGTTTAAATGCAGGAAGTAAGAAAAATAGTGTATGAATGACTGGATGGTTGCAGATGGATGGATGGATAGATATAGACGGATGAACGAATGGATATATGTAGATGGATGAACAGATAGATAACTGGGAAGATGTGGGTGGATGGATGGAAAGATGGAAGTATGCAGATGGATAGATGCATGAAGGATCTCTCTACCCATCAATCAATTCCTTTATCTAGCCTCTATCTCTCTAAGCACTATCTCTCTGTCTAAGCTCTGACATTCTGCCAGTGTTTAGTTCTCTTTGTCTCTAGGTTGTCACACCCCTGAGGTGTCTGGGGCTCTTACTAAAGGCTGTCTAGTTGGTTCCCTAGCAAAGGTCAGGGGAATTGTCTGTCCTGCCAGGCCCTGTAGACCTCATGACTGGGCCAACAGGGAGACCGGCCAACATCCAATAGCCAAGGCATTTTGCTCTTTTCTCTGTGCAGATCCAATGACCCACTGAGACCTAGCAACACAGGTGCAGTAGGTGAGATGGTCTTGCTGGGCCTCTCACAGGTCCTTAGCCTGGCTTTGGCCAGCTTTCTCCTCCTCTCCTACTCAGCCGTGCTGCTGGGGAACCTGTCCATTATCCTGACCATCCGCGCTGAGCCACGCCTGGCTGCTTCCCCCATGTACTACCTTCTAGGCAACCTCTCCCTGGTGGACCTGTGCTACACCTCAGTCACCACCCCCCGGATGGCCCTTGGACTGCTCTCTGGCCATGCCACCATCCCCTTGGGAGAGTGTCTGGGCCATCTCTTCTTCCTGCACTTCTTGGGCTGCACCAAGATATTCCTCCTCACCGCCATGGCCTACGACCGCTACGTAGCCATCTGCCAGCCTCTGCACTACACGACCATCATGGGCTACCGCACCTGCGCCGGGTTAGTGGCCGGCTCCTGGATGGGGGCCCTGGCCCACTTTTTGGTACAGACTCTACTGGCCGCCACATTGCCCTACTGTGGCCCCAACCGCATCGACCACTATTTCTGTGATGTGGCCCCACTGCTCGGCGTTGCCTGCACTGACACGTCCCTAATGGAGATCCTGGTGGTGTCCGACACCGGGGCCATTTCCCTGGGCTGCTTCCTGGTGTTGCTGGTCTCCTACGGGGTCATCTTGGCCACCTTGCGGCGCCGCTTTGCTGAGGGCAGGCGCAAGGCCCTGTCCACCTGCACGGCCCATCTGATGGTGGTGGCCATCTTTTTTGGACCCTGCATCTTCATCTACACTAGGCCCTTCTCCACCATCCCTGCTGACAAGGTGGTGTCGCTGCTGGCCACTGTGGTGATACCTGTGCTCAACCCACTGATCTACACCCTGAGGAACACAGAGATGAAGGGATCCATGAGGCAGCTGTGGGGCAAGCAGGTGAGAGCAGAGAAGTGACTCAAGGGCCTCTATGAGTGGCTTGCCACTTTGCTGTTGTTCTGCAGTTTAGTGCCTTGGCCTTAAAGCTTCATGCACCTGCTGGGGTAAAGCCAGCTCTGGGGTGGGGCAACCAGGTAAGAGCTGTGCAACAATGCTGCATAGGGTTGGCTCTCTCAGTGCTGGGATGCAGACAGCTGTGGGGCTGGGAAGCTGGTTGACAGCCACACAGCAACATCACTTGGAGATGGCTCACCGAAAGCTGAGATGCAGCTAACTCTGGGATGGGGCAGCTGGGTAACATCCACACAGCAACACCACTTGGGGATGGCTCACCCAAATCTGAGATGCAGCTAACTCTGGAGCAAAGCAGCTGGGTAACATCCCCACAGAACACCACATGGGGATGGCTCACTTGGGGTGGGGCAACTGGACAACAGTGACCACGTGGAAAGTGGCTACACAGCAATTTAAGATTGGAAATACAGATAGACTCAGGCCCATCTCCTCAGAGGCATGGAGGTGCCTAATTCCCATTGGTTTCAGTTAGGCACTTAAGTACTTTTGAGGATATGGCCTCAGTTACCAATTGGCACTCTGTAGAGCTTTGTGAATTAATAAATGATAACAAGAATTGTGTTTTCTGCATTTTCTCCTCCTGCTGCTAACCACAAAGAAAACAGACTTTAATGAGGACACTGGATCTAACTTAATGCCCCTCCAAAGCAATCATCAGATGGTCTCTGATGACTCCAGCACAGCTCCCTTTAGCACTCGAGGTGGCTCTGGAGTCAGTGCTCATTCTGAGGAGAGACCGCCCCTACTGAGCCCTCTGCCCTGCTCCCTGCAGCACAGCACCCCATAGATCCTGGCAGAGCTGCAATGCCCCATTACACTGCTAGGGGGCGCTGTGCTGCAGGAAGCAGGATGGGGGGTTAGTAGGGGGCACTCTGCCCATGCTGCCTCAATACCCCAGCATGGTGCTCGGGGTAGGGGGGAAAGGGGGTGCTGTGCTGCAGGGTGTGGGGTGGCAGGCTGGGATATAGAGCAATAACTGCCCAACCCAACAGAGACACCACTCTGGATCCCAGCACAGGGGCAGCAGGGGTCCAGGTACTATGTACATGACAGGGAGGAGCTGACCAACTGGCTAAATGGCCTGGAACTGGGACAAAACCTTGGTGATCCCAGGTGACCTCATTAAACAGAAGGTGTCCCTGAGTTTAGGACTGCTGGGTTCTACCCCTAGCTCTGGGACAGAAGTGCATCAGAGTGGGTTAGAGTGGCAGCATTCAGGACTCCTGGGTTCTATCCCTGGCTCTGGAAAGGGAGTAAGAACTAGTGGTTACAGCAGGGGTGGGAGGAAGGGGAGCCAGGACTCCTGGTTCTATCCCCAGGTCTGTGAGGGTAGTGGGGGCTGACAGGTCAGAGTGGGCAGGGCTGGGAGTCAGAACTCCTCCAAGGTTCTATTCCTGGGTCTTCCATTGACTCATTTAGTGACAATACCATTTCCCTGCTTGTGCCTCAGTTTCCCCACCTTTAAAACAGCTTTGGAAATACCCATCTTGCCCTAGGTAGAAGGTGCAGTGTTGTTGTAGATTTTCAAAGCTTTGGATGCCCCTTCAAATTAATGAAAATTGGATGAGTATATCTGTAAGTAGCTTTGAAGATTTTAGCTATGAATGTAGAATGATAGCATTACGCCAGCTGCCAGCATATGCATCCATAACAGGGACATCATCTGAGCTTGAGCTTGGGCCTGCAGCACCTTTCCATGATCCACTCCCACTTCAGCTAAAAGAGCTATTCCCTCAGGAAATAGTAATTGTAGGCTTTTATCCTCCATGTGCACCAGCCATTGGAAAGGGACAAGCTACACAGCTGGCTAAGGAGATAGATACACTCTCTGTAACCTGATTTGCAAGTGCAGATACTCTAGCCATGCTCAGTAATATGAGTGTGCAAATTTCCACACTCAGATGTGTGTGTTTGTATATATCCATTTATTAATCTTAAAAAGTATTGAAATAAACTATTTACAGTACGTCTTACTTTATACACTGGCATTTTTCAAATAAAGCCCTGCTAAAGGCTGTACAGAGATAAACAAGATAGGAGACTGGAAGGTGGGTGGAGGCAGGGATGAATACACATAAGTCATGAACATTTTTGCACCATTCCCATTAAATTGTTTTTAACTCGCCCCGTCCTGCCCAGCACCCTCGAACCAGCTCCCAACTCTTCCATCACGAAAAACCCCAAACACTGATGGGTCCTGAACAGAGCTGGGCAAAATAATTTTAGCAACTGGTAAATTCACTGAAAAATGCACTTTTTGGGGCACCAAAACTATACAGCTAGAGAAGAAGCCATGTCCTTTCTAAGTGGTAGGATACTCAGCTTCTTTTCTGGCTATTTTGTGAATGTTGTCTAAGTTCTGGAGGGTTAGTGGGGAGGGGCAGAAATTGTCCAAAACTATTCACCGATTTGTGTCAAATTCACATATCGTGCATTTTCCAGGAGGAGAAAGGCTATGAAGATAGGTGAGGGTCCCACAGCCTGAGTTAAAACATCTATACCAGGCGTGGGCAAACTTTTTTGAGCCAAGCACCACATCTGGGGAAATTGTATGCAGGGCCAGGGCAGGGAGTACAGGGTGTGGGAGGGGATGTGGTGTGCAGGAAGGAGCTCAGGGCAAGGGATTGGGGCACAGGAGGGGTGTAGGATGTATGAGGGGGCTCAGGGAAGGGGGTTGGGATGCAGGAGGGGTGCAGAGTGCAGGAAGGGGATCAGGGCAGGGGTGTGGACTGTGGGAGGTGGCTCAGGGCAGGGGTTGGGGTGCACAGGGATGCGGGATGTATGAGGGGGCTCAGGGCAGGGGGTTGGTGTGTAGAAGGGATGCAGGGTCTATGAGGGGGCTCAGGGAAGGGAGCTGGGGTGCAGGAAGGGTGCAAAGTACATGAGCGGTTCCGGCTCAGGCCCGGCACCATTTACCTAAGGCGGCTCCGGGGGGGGCCTCGGGGCCAGGGCAGGCTCCCTGCACGCCTGCCCTGTCCCTGGCCCCGCACCACTCCAGGCCTATGGAAACTGTGGGGGGCAGTGCCTGGAGGCAAGGGCGACACACGGGGAGCCCTCTGGCCCCCGCCCAGGGTCACTTCTGAGAGTGGTGCCAGGTCACTGGAGCTATGGGGGACAATCCCGCCAGCTCGATCCAAAGCACTAAGGGGCTGGATCCAGCCTGCAGGCCATAGTTTGCCCACCCCTGATACACAGTAATTTTATAGCCTTGCCCAAGTCAGTTCACATGGGCAAGCTATGGTGTTTTATTGCAGTGTATGTAAAATCATAGATTAGGGTTGGAAGAGACCTCAAGAGGTCATCTAGTCCAATCCCCTGCTCAAAGCAGGACCAACACCAACTACATCATCCCAGCCAGGGCTTTGTCAAGCCTGACCTTAAAAACCTCTAAGGATGGAGATTTCACCACCTCCCTAAGTAACCCATTCCAGTGCTTCTCCACACTCCTAATGAAATAGTGTTTCCTAATATCCAATCTAGATCTCCCCCACCACAACTTGAGACCATTACTGCTTGTTCTGTCATCTGCCACCAGTGAGAACAGCCGAGCTCCATCCTCTTTGGAACCCCTCTTCAGGTAGTTGAAGGCTGCTATCAAATCACATACCTAGAGAAAGCACCACATCCAAAAATCCCATAGACGAGGGTATGATAGGAGACCCAAATTTAAATCCTTTCTCCTCATTAGGCAGAGAGAGAAATTGAACTCAAGTCTCTCACATCAGTGACCTAACCACCCCCCTAACCCATATAAAGGCAGTAACCGATGTCCCCAACAGCTACTTTACATATCAGGCCCTTTAAAAACACCTGGAGACAACATGTTTCAGATTGAATTAAACATTTTGTTTAACCCAAACTAAAAAATTTTCAGTTTGCCAAAATTTCTTTTTGAATTTTCAAATCTGGTTCTACTTAAACTAAGTTTTGTTTGGTTTTAAAAAAATGTCCTGGCTCTCATATTTGGAACTGCCATTATTCACTCAGCTCATGTGAAACATTTGTACGGATACTTGTGGGGAAAAAAATTACTCTTTCCCCTTAACACCCACATCCTTCATAAGGAGAAACCAAAATAATAACTTCTGAAGCCATATGAAAAATGTTGTATTTATCTTCCTGAAGAATATGTTCCCCAGCTCTTCCCAAAAGCTTTCTTCTCCTTTGAGAGCCCTGGAGTCTTGAATCCATGTGAGAAATTTCACACACAACTCCAGGGAAATCTTTCCCACCATTTTCCAACAATGTACTGCAACTGGGTCCTAGCTGAAGGGAACCTGCAGAGTTGTGGAAACCGGCACAAGGAGCTGAATGCTGCATGAAAGGATGTGCATGGATCATCCTGAAAACCTTTTTCACAAATTCCCCTGTTCACCACCAGCAACTTAAATGCAACTGCCCAAACCTACTTTATGAAATAAACTCAAAGCATTAAGGGATCACGTATGACTCCATGATTCTAACCTTGTCCAAATCTTTCTCACCATTACTCCATGACCCTCCATCTCCCTCCTAAAAACAAACCAAAACCAATTAGGGCACTGAGCTAAAAATTTCCTCACTGCTCCCATTATTACATGTGACATTTTGCACCAACCCTCGTGAAAATCATTCCCACCATTTCCTTCCGCCACCAACCTTAGCACGACACCAAAAACACCGAGAGAGTCCAAAAGCCACATACATTTTTTCCTTTGCTCCAGATGTAACAAGAAAACTTTTTCACAAATCCTGCTGAAAAAGATATAATTTCCCACCCACTCACCTTCGAGACTCACTGAGAAGACACTGAAATACAAATGGTGAAATATATATATATATATATATATATATGGAGCTATACCTATCTCATAGAACTGGAAGGGACCCTGGAGGGTCATCGAGTCCAGCTCCCTGCCTTCACTAGCAGGACCAAGTACTGATTTTTGCCCCAGATCCCTAAGTGGCCCTCTCAAGAGTTGAACTCACAACCCTAGGTTTAGCAGGCCAATGCTCAAACCAAAATGTGCAAGTATCCCAGTGTCATATGACAAATTTTCCAGAAATCCTCATTAAAAATATGTCACCGTTCCCCCTGACACCTGCCTAAGAAGAAACCAAACACATTCATAAAACCGTATGATTTTTTTCACATGGGTCCCTATGCCAAGTGCAAAATTTTACACTGATCATTGTAAAATAAATAAATAAATGGATAAATAAATCACTCTTTCTCTCTGCTCCCACTTGACTTCTATGTTCAACAAGGGAGCCAAAGCCTAGTACTCAGTTGCTTCATGGCTTCCTTGATCTCCTGGTTCCTCAGGGTGTAGATAATGGGGTTCAGCACTGGCGTGATGATGATGTAGAAGATGGAGGCCATCTTGTCCATCTGAAAGCTGGAGAAAGGTCGGAGGTAGACGAAAATGCAGGGCACTAAGATGAGGCTCACCATCATCAGGTGGGCACTACAGGTGTACAAAGCCTTCCTGCCGTCCCCATCACCAAACCGTCCTCTGAGGGTCACTAAGATGACACAGTATGACCCCAGCAAAACCAGGAAGCAGACCAGAGAGATCAGGTCACTGTTGGACATTATGAGTATCTCCATCACGTAGGTGTCACTGCAGGCTAGCTTGACTACCTGGGGTACATCGCAGTAGAAATTGTCCAGCTTGCTGGGCCCACAAAATGGCAGCCATGCCACCAACACGAGCTGGGTGGAAGAATGGAGCAAGCCTCCAGCCCAGTAGGTTGCCAAGAGGCCCAGGCAGCGGTGGCGGTGCATGGTCTCAGCGTAGCTCAGTGGGTGGCAGATTGCCACGTAGCAGTCACAGGCCATGAGTGTGAGGAGGAACATCTCAGAGCCACCCAGGAAGTGAAGGAAGAAAAGCTGGGCCATGCAGCCCCCATAGGAGATGGTGCTTCTCTGGCTCAGCAAGTCGCTGAGCAACTTGTGAGCAGCCACTGAGCCGAGGGCCATGTCGATGAGTGAGAGGTTGGCCAGGAAGAAGTACATGGGGGACTGGAGGAGGTTGGGGTCCATCAGCACGGTCACCACAATAAAGAGGTTGCCCAGCAGGCTGGCCGTGTAGCAGGCTGAGACCAGGCCAACGAGGAGAAGCTGGAGAGGGTGGGAGTGGGACAGGCCCAGGAGGGTGAACTGTGAGTCCACTGAACCATTCATCAGCTCAACGCCTGGAAAAGAGAGGAAATAATGAGATCGGGAGGTGGCACACTGGAGGGAATCCAGGAGCTCTGGCTTTCATTCTTGCCCCTGCTCTTACCCATCAAACCTCACCCCCCACCCAGAACTGTGATAGAACCCAGGAGTCCTGACCCCCCCCCCCGATCTTTATTTAAAAAATGGTTCGATTCCACCATAGCCCTTGGTTCAATGGTTAACTTCTCTCGCTTTTAAAATTTTGCACTTTATTTCCACTTTAAATGTGTCTAGCGTCAACTTCCAGCCATTGAGTCATGTTACTCTTTTCTCTGGTGGATTGAAAAGCTCAAATATTTGTTCCCCAGGTCAGTTCCTATAGACTATGATCAAGTCACCTCATAACTTTCTCTTTCTTAAGCTAAATAGACCTACCTCCTCGAGTCTCTCACTCTAAGACAGGTTTTCCAATCCTTTAATCATTCTTGTGGCTCTTCTCTGATCCTTCTCTAACTTGATAACATTCTCCTTGAATTGTGGGCACCAGAGCTGGACACAATATTCCATCCTTACCAAATACAGAAGTAAAATAACCACTCTATTCCTACTTGAGAGTCCCCTGGTTAGTCCTTTTGGCCACAGTATCGCACTGGAAGCCCATTTTTGGCTGATTGTCCATCATGGCTCCCAAATATTTTGGAGAGTCACGGCTTCCCGGGATGGAGTCCCCCACCCTGTAAATATGGCCTACCTTCTTTGTTCCTAGATGTATACATTTACATTTAGCTGAATTAAAACACATTGTGCTTGTTTGTGCCCAGTTTACTAAACAATCCAGATTGCTCTGAATTTGTGACCTGTCCCCTTCAGTATTTATCACTCCCCCAGTCTTTATCAATGATGATTTTATGTTCTCTTCCAGGTCATTGATGAAAATGTTAAAAGTGTAGGGTCAAGATTGACCTCTTAGGGACCACCCCCTGGAAATACACCCTCACTATGATGATTCCCTGCTTACAATTACATTTTGAGTCAGTTTTTAAACCGTTTCATGTGTGTCAGGTTCATTTGTATTCTTCTGGTTTCTTAGTCAAAACATCACACCGTAGCAAATCCAGAAGTCCATGTCTATTACATCAACATTATTACCTGTATCAACCAAACTTGTAATCTCATCAAAAATATATTAAGTTAGCTTGACAGGATCTACTTTCTATAAGCCAATGTTGATTGGCTTTAATTATATTATCCTCCTTTAATTCTTTATTAATCAAGGCCCATATCAGCTGGTCCACTATTTTACCTGGGGTTGATGTCCAGATTGATAGGCCTAGGTTTCCCCTGGTTGTCCCATTTACTCTTTTTAAATATTGTCACAAAGTTACCTGTCTTTCAGTTTGGAGCTTCGCCACTGTTAAAAGGTCATTGGAGCAGGGGGGCTGCCTCCTGGGTTTCTCCAAGGCAGCCTGAGTGCTCTAACCACTAGAATATAGAGTCATTCCCAAGCTTGTTCTTTGGTCCAATAACTCTGTAATTATTTAGCCAGAGTGGAACAACTTCAACAGGAGAGACTGAGCAGACCTCCCTCCCCCAATAGCTTAGTGGCTACTGCCCATGCTCAGGAGGAATCAGAGCCCTGTTCAAACCCCATCTGCCTCTCACTTGGAAGGGGAACTTGAATCCATGGTTTCCCACACCCCAGGTGCATACTGTGATGTCTGGACTGAAATGAGGGAGCTCCTTATTTCTCCCTCCCCCTGCTCCCAGCAGCTCTGTGAGGGATCCCTTTCAGGGCTGGGTCTGGTAGGCAAGCCCAGAGCACACCTAGCAGATTGGGTCCTGCAAGTGAGTTTGGCAGCGGAACGTCTGTACCCCCCGCAGTTTGTGCATCACACGGGGTCTTAGGTGGCTGCCCCCTAGAGCATGGCTGCAGCACACATGCTCAGAGGCAGAAATATAGGCATGGAGGGAACTGTTATTGGGAAACTGAGGCACTGAGTTAAGGCACCTAAAGCATTTGGAGAGGGGGCAGAAATCCCAGTAAAGCCAGATTCTTGTATTTAGGTGCCTAAAGTGACAGTTGGGGCCCAAAATCCCTTGGGGAATCTAGCCCCCATTCACACACAACCACAGTCACACACACAATACAGCCATTGCCATGTTGACTAGCCCCTCTCCCACCAGCCCCATGCCAAGCTGTCTCCGGGGTCACCTCCCCATACCCACCCCTGTGGGCAATGGACAAGTGCCCTGCAATGAGGCATACAACCCAGCCTCAGCCCCCAGATGGTGAGGGGGTGAGCATTACACTCCAATGGCCCTTCAGAGAGCTCTGCTCCTTTGCACCCCAGCCCAAGGATCAGTACCTCTGATCTCTGCTGCTTTCACTCCCTCCAAGGGCAGCTCGGCATCCTCCAGGGCTGGAGACCTTCTTAGGGCACAGATGGTCCCCACAGTGACCAGCAGCAGGGAGCAAAGCTCTGATCCTAGGCTGGAAGGAGTCCCACTTGTTTGCCCAAGAAGAAGCAATAGGCAGGGAGGGAGAATGCTCAGGCTGAGAGCAGAGATAAGGCTAGAAGCCAGGAGTCTTGGCTCCCAGCTCTCGCTGCTTTAACCCACTAGATCCCACTCCCCTCCCAGTGGTGAGGATAGAACCCAGGAGTCCTGAGGCCAACATAAAGAGGCAGCCCTCATCCTTTACCCTATGACAGCTACAGCCCAGACCAGCTGTACAGAACAGTCTATTTCCAAAGCACCAAGACATATCAGAAATATCTGACAAGCCACAGACCCCCATGGAGACATCACCCTGGGGAAACACATCTCTTTATTCAATGGCGGTCCCCACAGAAGAGCTAATCAGAGACTCTGATGTCAGAGCAGGGTGGGGGCTGGGAGACAGGACACCTGGGTTCCAGCCCCAGTTCAGGGAAGGCTAGTGGTTAGGGTTGTGTCTCCATGGTCCGTTCAGTCTTTGGCCTCTCTAGGATGACTAGGATTAAGTTTTCTTCCACAGGGTCAGCTGTCTCACTCATGCAGGGACCAAACAAGGTGCAATGGTAATTATAGGCTTATGACAGAGTCAGAGTTCGAAAAATGGCCCCTTATTTCTTTCCCCTACCACTCTGTGCCAGCCAGTCACCTGCCTGGAATCTCCTAGAGGGGAAAGGCACCATATCCCATTCTCAGTCCCCCCTCGAGCCAGCCAGTGCCCCCTACACTGAGGCCATATGGGAGCCAGCTCTTCCTACAGGAGAGGCCTCATATCCCATTCCCCATACCCCTGAGCCAGCCAGTTCCCTGCCCTGGGGCTGGATTGGAGCTGTGTCCCCTAGAAGGGAGAGACCTCATGCCCTATTCCCAACAGCCCTGAGCCAGCCAGTCCCCTGATTCAGAAGAATAACACTTGTGTAATGGCCAGGTTTCAGTCCAACAGCAATAGGCAGCAGACAGTCTGTACACATACAAACCCCAATAGGTGTGCCTAGACAGTAAGCCTGGGTCTGGGACTCAAGTCCGCAGGCTGAGCGTTTCTAAGTCTGGGCTTGAGCGTCCAAACTGAGTAGTCACCCTGAGTTTACAATCATTAGACCCAGATCTCACAACCATGCTCACGTATTTGCATTAAACAGACCTGAGTCAAACCAGCTTACCCCAGGCTTCGTAGTGCCCTCCACAGCTGTAGCCACTCCACCCCTTTGTTTGTGGCACCCTGTGGGAAAACTTGACTGTCCATCCAGCACTACATTACTGGAAATTGTCTCAGCTCCTCAGCATGTCCTTTTGAGCCATCTTTTGGGTCTGCACACTCCTGACAGCCAGAGCCAGCAACATGGAGGCACCATTTGAAAAGCTTGTCCTGCTTAAGCCTTCACTGCTGTTTCAGGAAACAGGCTGAGCCTCCATGAGACATTTGAGCAGTGTTTTCTAACCTACTGAAGGCACCTGCTGGGGGCGGAGGATGACACAGACATGGTAGACTGCAATTGGCTGAGGCTACTCACAATTCTCCTGATAGCCACTGATGCCTTCTAAGTATATCGGTCTTTCTGGAGAGGGGCCACAAGCGCAGACTGGTGGGATCACATCATCATGAGGACCTGGGATGATCAGCAGTGGATCCAGAGCTTTTGCACAGAGATAGTGACCTTTCTGGAGTTTAGTGAGCTGCTTTCCCTGCCCCTCCCATGCCAGGATACACACATCTAGTATATATCTAGGAATAAAGAATTTCAGTCATACTTACAGGATAGGAGCTCTACCCTGGGAAGCAGGGACTCTGAAAACTATGTCGGAGTCATTGTGGATGATCAGCAGAACATGAGTTCCCAGTGTGTTGCTGTGGCCAAAAGGACTAATGTGATCCTGGGATGCATAAGCAGGGGAATCTGCAGGAGTTACTCTACCTCTGTATTTGACACTGGCACAACCATTTCTGGAATCCTGTGTTCAGTTCTAGTGCCCATCGTTCAAGAAGGAGGTTGCTAAATCAGAGAGGGCTCAGAGAAGAGTCGCAAGAATGATTAAAGGATTAGAAAACTTGCCTTACAGTGATAGACTCAAGAAGCTCAATTTAATAGAGAGAAGGTTAAGGGGTAATTTGATTACAGTCTAGGAGTACCCACATGGCAAACAAATATTTAATAATGGGCTTTTCAATCTAGCAATCTTTTACTTTTACTCGAGCCAATTGCTGGAAGTTGATGGCAGACCAATCCAGACTGGAAATAAATCATACATTTATAATGGTGATAGTAATTAACCAATGGAACAATTTACCAAGGTCATGGTGGCTTCTCCATCACTGAAAATTTTTAAATCAAGATTGGATGTATTTCTAATAGATCTTCTCCAGGAATTATTTTGGGGAAGTTCTGTGGCCTGTGTTACACAGGAGGTGTGAGTAGATTATCACAATGGTCCCTTTTGACCTTGGAATCTGTGAATCTTTGAAAATGTAAGGGTGGCCATGCTGGTCCAGAAGTGGGTTGTTATAACCATCTGGAACCTGGCGACTTCTGACTGCTGCATGTCTGCTGCCAACCAGTTTGGTGCTGGCAAGTTGACTGCGGGGGCTGTGAGGCGATCAGGAACGTGATTTACCGAGTGTGGTGGGCATAAATAGTGTCCTGGAAGTAATTGCCCATTTTGAGAGAATGGTGGTGCCCGAGCCATTGATGGAACTTGTGCTCATAGTTTGCCCATAGCGAGGTACACAAGGAGAGCTTAGACCATATTGGTCACCTCCAGTGTGGTCAGCAGGTATTAGCCTCTTTGTAAGGATCTTGATCAAATACTTATAAATGTTTTGTTATTGTTTGGATGTAGTACCTTGCTTATAATTTAAGTTTTATAGGCATGTGTAGAGCAATTTTATGGCTAAGGTAGTGTTTTGATAATACTGCGCATAAATAATAATAATTCCAACATCCATTTAATTAAAATGCCTAATTAACATGGTGAAGAAAGATACTCTGTTTTAAAATGAGAACCTCATCACCTCTTTGGTGCAGGTTAGTGCTCTTAAACATCTCCCAGTCTGCCCAGTAATGACCCAATAAAAACAGGGAAGACCATACTTTACAGCCTCACCCATTTCAGCCTCAACTGGTGTACCTCATGCTGTGAATTTAAACCAATATAATTAAATGGATGCAAAAGGTGATGTGGATGTTCTTAATTCAGTTTAAACCCGATTATTCTGGCTTACCTGAAATCAATTAGGAATAGGTTTAAGCTAATCTGAAATCAGCTTCTCTGAGACCAAAATAAGTGTGTCCACACACCGGTTTAATTATACCAGTTTAAAAGCCAATTCAAATTGCTGGTATATTAGTTGCTGATGCCTAAATTGTTAATTGGTCACATTCTTACACTGCCTGATCGTTCTTCAGGAAAAAGCAGATTTAAATTTCAGACTGACAGGCAGACAGACAGACATATTTTAAAAAGTAACTGTGAGGATAGATAGTTAGACACATAGACAAAATCTAAATTTAAAAGAAAGAAAAATGTTTTAAAACATTTTGAATGGACCTTCCCCCCACTTTCAAAAAGAAGAAAGAAAAGAAAAGAAAAATTACAATTCCTTTGTAGATCATCTGTAAAAAGAGATTCTGATCTGTTGTATATTCTCTGCACTCAGATTATCAGAGCAGATACTTCTCTACGTTGTCTGGACCTGGAATTTATGTTGGACTATTTTAATCAAATGTAGACATACAAAGAAATATATCTTTATTGATTTAAGGTCTCTATTCTCTTTATTTGAATCTTACCAATCTAATCAATGAATTAATGTAATGTATATTTACTACTTTAATATTTGATTTTAACCTGAAAAATGTGTAACATATTGTTCTTAATCCAATATTCAATTGATTCTGGAAATTTGCCTGATGTAGAATTATTAGCTCAATATTTTAATTGGCTCTGGAGATTAAAAAAATACAACTACAAATGTCATATTTAAACCAAATCTAAAAATATATGTAATTTTAACTGAATATTTTAATAAAATCTAGAAATGTTAGCTTAATATTTTAACCACATCTGGAAAATATAATGTGTCATTATTAAATTAGTATTTTAATCAAATCAGCAAAATGGTAGAAAATGTATTTAATAATTTAATATTTTAAGCAAATATGTAAAAAAGTAATATATAATTCCAAATTTACTATGGTAATGAAAAATGAGACTGTATCATTATTTTGAGCATAATAGGAATTCATGTCCTATATACTTATTAATGTAACATGTTTAACAAATCTGGAAATCATCACAATGTTTACTTATTAATCCAAGGTTTTCATCAAATCTAGAAATTAACATGATATGTAAATATTAATTTAACATATGAAGTGAACATAGAAATCAATACAGCCTTCACTTAATATTAATGACTAACTTATCAATATTAATAAGTAACTATTTTCACTGCATGTAGGAATGAATAAAATGTCTAATTTTTAATTTGTTATTTCAATCAAAAGAGGACGAGATGACCTCTTGAGGTCTCTTCCAACCCTAATCTTCTACGATTCTAGTATATAATTATTCGTTTATTATTTAAGTTGAAGGTAGAAATGGATAGCATACACAGTTATTAATTTGGTTTAATTAAATACAGGAATGAATATCTTCAGTAGTTTTTTTATTTTAATCAAAAATATAATATAGTTATTAATTTTACATTTTAATCAAATCTAGGAATTAACCCAGCACACAATTATTAATTTTTCATTCCGAGTCTCAACATTAATATAAACTGTAACTCTTAATCTGTCATTTTAATCTAATCTGGAAAATATAATGTGTAAATTGTTTGGGACTCTCTTTTGCTTCTGTGTTTGTGCAGCTCCTAGCACAATGAGGCCCTGGTCTGTGACTGGGGCTCCTACGGGTTACCTCAATAATAAATAAACAATTCAATAATCAATAAATAGTATGATTATCAATTGACTCTAAACATTCTTTTCCCATGTAAGAATTGTTTGTAGAATTTAATCATATTGCTATTTTAATACAAATGTTTTTATATTCGATCTAGATTTTCCTTCTGCAGAGACTTTAGGGTTAATCCACAACTGATGTCGTCTTTGGATCTCTCCAAACTCAAAGTCCTCTTGATTCAATTCTGTACCACTTTTTAGTTAGATGAGAGGAAAGGTTTGGCTGCCCTGAAGGTCCCTGGTGGTTCACATCTAATGTTTCCAAAAACTTTGCGGTTTCACCTGCTCACCTGCAGGGTGAGGAAGAGACTCCCACCCACCCAAAAAAATCTATTTGGGAGCTGGATTGTTTGTATTGTTGTCTTCTTGCTCCGAAGCATTGGCATAGCCACAGCTGGAGATGGGACACTAGATAGGGTGGATGCCAAACTCTCTCTCGAGCGCTGGGTTGGCAGTTCTGTCTCACATGCTCAAGGTTTAATTTGTTGCCTGATCCTTTCAATGGTCAATAACACTTGTTCTGGTTGCCAGTTGACCTGATTAATAAACTGAGGATCAGCGGGTTCTTGTTTCAGAATCAGGCTACACAGAACTAAAATCAGCTAATTAAATATCACCAAGGTGTAGGTCAAAGCAAAGACTTAGAAGTTTTTATTAAAATCAGTAATAAAGTCAGAAAAGCTCTGAGCCACATAAACAGATAGAAATAATACAGTATCGGGGGTATCTGTGTATCATTCTTTGCATATGCTCTTAGATTTCCATACCTCCACCCTTCTTTGTGGACCTGGCGGTACGATACAAAGAACTGTCCCTGTCCCTGGCATGCCGATGGTCCAGGTTCCTCAATGCCCAAGATTGATGGTGAATAACAATAGAGCTGAAGGGTCCAATGATGGAAAAGCTCCCCATCCGCATGGGGGGTTGCCCTATTATGGGACCTGAGCGCCATTATGAATATTCATGCTAATGCTCAGCCTTCTATGCCCAAATCGAACTTCCTCGCCCTCTTAACATCAGGGTGAACTGATCCTACAGATTAACATATTAATGCCATTTAACTCCTGATCCTATACGTCATCTCTTCCTCAGACAGATTGGCAGTTATCACCTCCATGTTCCTGGGGTTGCTGTTTACCTGCCATTGAACAAGCTGTCCCTAGTTCCCCAAAATCTAAGGGTAACTGTCAGGCCATTTATCCATGCCAAATGTCACAAGCCAACTATTCTGGACTATACTTCTGCTAATTTAGGGAATCTAATGTCTTACAGGATACAAGCCTGTAGGCTCCTTGCCATTACAGCTGAATATAATGAAGGCAAGCCAGTCCCATGGGCTACAAATTAGTCACCGTATGTGGGGTGAGGCAGGTATTTTTCCCCAGCTCAGATTGGCGGTAACCTTGGGTTTTTCCACCTTCTTTTGTAGGGTGACCAGATAGAAGGGTGAAAAATTGGGATGGGGGTGAGGGTCAATAGGTGCCTATATAAGAGAAAGCCCCAAAAATCAGGATTGTCCCTATAAAATCGGAACATCTGATCATTCTATTAATTTGCTGCATGTGGGTACAGGTCAGTTGCCAAGATGAGCTGGGTGTATCTCCTTTAATCATTTCCCTGCTATTGTGGGGGCCCTGGGGACTGGTGCACATCAGTCCCCGCCATTCTCCGTCAGTGACACCCCACATTTTAGCCTCCTGAGGTTTGTAATATCTTGGTCTAGTTTCAGTTGTTAGGTAGTGTTGGTGGCCTGAGATCTACAGATGTTGAGACTAGGTGATCTGCTGGTCCCTTCTGGCTTTAAACTCTAACCCAGGTGTCCAGATGCCCAACCACACCAGTCTAACCCACTAGATCCCAGTCCCCTACCAGAGCTATGGATACAACCCAGGAGCGCTGACTACCCACTTACCAAATTACTCTGACCCACCAGACCAGGGGTTCCCTAACAGGGGTGGGGACCCCTCAGGGGGTCACAACTTTATCACATGGAGGGGTTGTGAGCTATCAGCCTCCACTCCAAACCCCACTTTGCCTCCTGCATTTATAATGGTGTCAAACATATTTAAAAGTGTTTTAATTTATAAGGGAGGTCACATTCAGAGGCTTGCTATGTGAAAGGGGTCACCAGTATGAAAGTTTGAGAACCACTGCACTAGACCCAAGTGACCTCTGAGAGCTGGGAAAAGAATCCAGGATTCCTGGCTCCCAGACCAGCTCTCTGACCACTAGAGCTCACACCCACTGCCAGGGCCGGCTCAACTATTTTTGCCACCCCAAGCAAAAACAAACACACAAAAAAGCCCGAACTGCCGAAGCAAATAAACCACAACAACCCTCGGACTGTGCTGCCTCAAGAATGGAGGGAATGCGGCTCCTTAGCATGTGTCGCCCCAGGCACGTGCTTCCTCCGCTGGTGCCTGGAGCCGGCCTTGCCCACTTCCTGTGCTGTGTCAACTCTTGGCATTAACAGAGGCTGTCCATCTCTGAGGGGTCCCTGCCCAGTATCTTTCTTGGGGGTTAGAAGCACTTAATAAATCACAGAGCCCAGACTGCAAATCCCTTGCTGGAATTAGCTTGTTTCGATGTCTGAATGCCTCTCGCTCTGGGTATTGATGACCTGGGCTGCTGGTGAAGCCAATTAAAGAGCTGAGCTGAAGTTACCGCTGGCTCCTGCTTGAAAAGCCAGGCAATTAAAAAGAAAAGTTATCTCATTTCCTGAGAGCTGAGGGCAGATGCCAGGGGTGGGGGCTGTGGGTCAGGAATGGGAGGCTATGGGCAGAGAAGGGAGCTGAGTCTCCAGGATCCATTCAGCTCTTGGTCTCTGGTGATGAGCAGAGCTATACTCTCAGGTTCATACGGACCCCTGCTCAGCTGGGAATCAACCCACTCATTACACATGGGACCTACTGCACAGAGCAGGAGGTGTCACTACCGCCCTGGGGTGACAGGATAGGGAAGAGGTGCAGGTGAAAGGGACCTTGATGAGTTCGGTAGGGGTCTCCTAATCTCAGTGAGATTTATTCCCACATGGGTAAACCTATTGGGATAGTTTATTGGGGAGGAAGGGGGAAGAATCTGGGTCTAGCAGAGTGGAAGGGAAGTTGGGACCACCCTAAGCAGACAGAGCATGGGACAAGGGAGATCATCCCATTCTAAGGTCCCATTCTATGCCTCACATCCCAGCAACACCAGTTCCTCTCTGTAGGGGGAACAGCTCTGTTCTGAGCTCCCAATATATGCCCCCCCCCGGTGCCCAAGTCCCTCTCTGTGGAGGGGTCAACATACTCTGAGCTCCCCAGTCTATATCCCCCAGCACGGCTACACAAGCCATACCCTTCTTCCCCACTCCATCCATTACCCCCCAGCCACAACCCTCACCCCCAATCTGCCCAACCTCTCCAACCAGACCCCTCACCCCACCCAGTCTAGTCCAGTCCCCGTCACCTCCACTCCCCCCAGCCCATCAACCCAACTTCATCCAGCCCCCTAGCCTGGCCTGTTACCCCCATTCCATTCAGGCCCTGCCCCCACCAGGCCACGCCCACCACTCCAGCCAGCCCTCAGGAGATTACCCTGTTTATTTTGGTAGAAACTGAAAAAAACTGATTTTAAACGGTGAATTTTTCCAGTTTTCCAATTTTCACCCTCGTCCATTGGGTCCCGACCAGAGTGGAGGCTGGAGATTGACCAGAGTGGGGACAGGGCCCAGCTGGGTGAACAGCTTTGCCTAGAGAAACAGGGATGTGTGCAACCTCCTAGTTAATTAATAATAATGATTAATGAGGTGCCGGCTGAGGATAGGACCCACACAATGGAGATCCCATAAAGAGTTTTGCTCTTCCCTCGGCTTGGCAAAGGAGAGGCACATCATCCCACTGCAGTGTGAGGGCTACACTTGGCCTGGGCTCATAAAGCACCTTCCCCCTTTGACCATGTACATAGCACAGGTGAGATGCAACCAGATCTGGTGCAGGGGAGCTCAGTAACAGCCACACAGTGACATTGCATGGAGATGGTTTGTCTTTTGCTGAGATGCAGCCAGCTCTGGGGAAGAAACAGTAAAGAACATCTCAATGGGATGGCTCGCTTGGCACTGAGGGGTGGGGTGTGGCCCTGATGCTGCCTGCTGGAGGGAATGAAACCTGCACTGTGTGTGGGGAGAGTGAGAGAACCCAGCACCTCCTAGAAGACAGAGCACTGCCTTAGTACTGCCACCCTCTGATCACAATTCGCCATGTGCCCAAGGGGCTGGCACTGGGGGCTTTCAATGTGGCCTCATATTGACACCTGCCAAGTCCTGTTTGTGGGGGTGGGGGGCTGTGCATGTGGTGAGGAGGTCTGTATGAGTGTGTAATATGGGAGGGCTGGGGGGGGATGGTCTGTGGAAGGCTGTGTGTGACAAAGGGTAATGTGGGGGCAGTGAGTATGTGTGAGGGGATATCTGGTGTGGGGTGTTTGTGTTGGGGCTGTGTGGAAGGCACGGGGGCGACTCTCCCCGGCATTCCCCTGGGTGCCCACAGTTCATCCAGGGATCAAATCCAGGTCTGGCTGCTCTTACACACCCCAGAGACCAAGTGCCAAGAGGGACCCAGGAGCTCAGAGAGCAGATATCAACCCCCTCTTGCCCAGCTTCCTTCACAGCAGAGGCCGAGAGAGGATGCTGAGATCTCACAGCCAGGTGGGTTTTCACACACAGTTTCCATTCTTCCCTGGCTGCTGCTGTTCTGCTGCACACCCCTCCCTGCGCCAACCATTAACTCAGCCATGCACAAGTGCAGGCTGGAAATTAGCAGGAGGTTTTTAACATTCAAAGGGGGAAGGTTTTGCAGCAGCCTCCCAGTCAGAGTTGTGGGGTGGGGGTGTGGGGTCGGGATGGACACAACTTCATTAGTTTTAAGAGATGTAGAAAAATGTATAAGTGCGAGTGTATGATGGATTTGCTTGTGATGGTGCAAGGCAGAACTCCACAGTCCCGGGGTTCACGTCCAGTTAATATTCTATAGAATTGTAGAACTGGAAGGGATCTTGGGGGGTCATCTAGTTCAGTCCCCTGGACTCATGGCAGGACTAAGTATTATCTAGACCATCCCTGACAGGTGTTTGTCTAACCTGCTCTTAAAAATCTCCAGTGATGGAGACTCCACAAACTCCCTAGGCAATTCATTCCAGTGTTTAACTCCCTGACAGCAAGTTTTTTCCTAATGTCCAACCTAAACCTCCCTTGTTGCAATTTAAGCCCATTGCTTCTTGGACTATCCTCAGAGGTTAAGGAGAACAATTCATCTCCCTCCTTCTTGTAACATTTTATGTACTTGAAAACTGTTATTATGTCCTCTCTCAGGCTTGTCTTCTCCAAATTAACAAACCTAATTTTTTCAATCTTCCCTCATAGCTCATGTTTTCTAGAGCTTTAATTGTTTTTGTTGACTTCTATGGGCTTTTTCCAATTTGTCCACATCTTTCCTGAAATGTGGAACTCAGAACTGGACACAATACTCCAGTTGAGGCCATATCAGCATGGAGTAGAGCAGAAGAATAGCTTCTTGTGTCTTGCTTACAACACCCCAGCTAATACATCTCAGAATGATGTTCACTTTTCTTGCAACACTATTAAACTGCTGACTCATATTTAGCTTGTGGTCCACTCTGACCCCCAGATCCCTTCCTAGGCAGTCATTTCCCATTTTGTGTGTGTGCCACTGATCGTTCCTTCTGACGTGGAGCACTTTGCGTTTGTCTTTATTCAATGTCATCCTATTTACTTCAGACTATTTCTCTAGTTTGTCCAGATCATTTTGAATTTTAATCCTGTCCTCCAAAGCACTTGCAACCCCTCCCAGCTTGGTATTGTCCGCAAACTTTATAATTGTACTCTCTATGCTATTATCTAAATCATTGATGAAAATATTGAACAGAACTGGACACAGAACAGACTCCTGCAGGACTCTACTTGATATTCCCATCCTATGTTCCTAAAACTCATGCTTCAGGATTTAGCTGGCCATTGGCAGGGTCAAGGAAGAAATTTTTAACCTCTGCACCCCATGTATTCTCCGAGGAGCTTTTGGTGGCTTTTTTTTTTTTTTTTTTTAAATCTGCTTCATATGAAGCATCAGGCAATGGGAGGTGGGCCAGGTCTCTGAGGTAGAGTTTTGGATGAGATATGTATGAGAAAAACTGACTAACTGTACGTGTGCTAGTCATTACTACTGTAACCACTAGACCCCCCTCCCCTCTCAGAGCTCTAGGCAGAACTTTGGTGTCCTGTTGATGGTTTATTTTCAGCTCTGAGGCTTCCCGATAAATCTAGCCAACAACACCGTCACAGTGACCAAGTTCATCCTGCTGGGTTTCCACTCCGTGGGCCAGCTGAGCCGAAATCTCCTGTGTGCCCTTCTCTCCTGCACCTATGTCGGGACACTGGAAGACAACCTGTGCATCGTATGGGCCGTGCTGAGGGACCCCTGCCTCCAACACCTACCCATATACATCCTGCTGGGGAACTTCTCCTGGATGGAGACCTGCTATGTCACGAACACGGTGCCATGGATGCTCTCTGACCTAGTAAACCCTGGTGTCCCCATCTCCTTCCAGGCCTGCTTTTTTCAGTTCCACATCTTCTTTTCCATGGGGACCACCGAGTGCCTCTTCCTCTCAGTCATGGTCTTGGATAGGTACCTGGCCATCTGCCACCCCCTGCGCTACCCCGTCCTCATGTCCACACACAGGTGCTGGGTGATGGCTGCCTTCTGCTGGCTCATCAGCTTCCTGTGGTTCATAGTGCCTGTCACCCTCATCTCCCAACTCTCCTTCTGCGGCTCCACCCTGGATAGTTTTGTCTGTGACCTAGCCCCACTGCTGGCTGTCTCCTGCACCCCAGCTCCCCAGGCTGAACATTCCTGCTGTGCCCTGACAGCCTTTGTCATCCTTGGTGCTGCCATCTTCACCCTGACCGCCTCTGGGCTTATCATCAGGGCTCTGCTGCAGCTGTCCACAGGAGCCGGGCGGCACAGGGCCTTCTCCACCTGCTCCTCACATCTTACCATTGTAGGCCTATTCTGGGGCTCCGGCCTTGTCAACTACATCAGCCCGGCAGCCTCAGGGAGCAGTGGGAAAATGGCAGCCCTCTTCTACGCAGTGGGGACCTCCCTGCTCAACCCGCTGATCTACAGCCTGAGGAACAAGGAGATGAAGGAGGCTCTGAGGAGTATGCTGCTGGGGAAGCGGTAGGGGGTTCTGCTCTGTCCCCAGCCTGCAGGGACTGGCCGGTCATGGGGATGGGCAATGGGATATGGGGCCCTTCTCCTCCAGGGGTGCTGGCCCACACCTTCCAAACAGAGCATTTTGCATGACCTTTAGGGGTCACTCGTAGCATAAAAAATGCCTGTGTGAAGATACAGCCAGAACACAAGGTGAGCAGGGTGTGTGTGTTTGTGTCCTTGCTGGAGGAAACAAGTCCTGCTCAGTGTATGTGTTTGCAGGGGGTAGGAGAGCAAACTGTGTGTATGTGCAGGGAGGCTGGCTCGCATTTCTGCCTGTTTTGTGCAGCTGTATGTCAAGGCGGTTACCAGGATCAATGTGTTCTCTCACATTTAGAGCCAGATGGAAAAGTTCTGCCCACCTTTTCACTGCTGTTCATCCAGAGAAGCTCCAGTGATGTCCAGAGACTGATAGCTGGAACCCAATTCATGGCAATGATATCTTGTAGGTTATGGATTGCACTCCTCTTCCACAGCCAAGGATAAAACTCAGGAGTCCAAACCCCCAAATCTAACCCACTCATCCCCACTTGCCACTCACAGCCAGGGATGGAACCCAGGAATCCTGGCACCCTCTTCTAACCCAATCAACCCCACTCACCTCCCACAGCCAGGGGTAGAACCCAGGCATCCTAGCACCCTGATCTAACCTAGTAACCTGAGGGTATGCAGAGGTCTTCTGGGCATATATCAACTCATCTAAATATTTGCCTAGTTTTACAACAGGCTACATAAAAAAAGCACTAGCGAAGTCAGTACAACCTAGAATTTCAGACAATGCCTTGTTTATACTGCTCTATATACTATACACTGAAATGTAAGCACAATATTTATATTGTAATTGATTTATTTTATAATTATATGGTAAAAATGAGAAAGTCAGCAATAGCATGCTGGGAACTTTTGTATTTTTATGTCTGATTTTGTAAGCAAGTAGTTTTTAAGTGAGGTGAAACTTGGGAGTATGCAAGACAAATCAGACTCCTGAAAGGGATATAGTAGTCTGGAAAGGTTGAGAGCCACAGATCTAACCCACTCAACCCCAATTGCCTCCCACAGCCAGGGATAGAACCCAAGAGTCCAAATCCCCCTGATCTAACCCACTAGTCACCACACCCATCCCATAGCAAGGGACAGAAATGAGAAGGTCTCTAACCATCAGGAACAGCTTTCCAAGGGGGGGAAATCATTAGTTTTAAGGGAGAACTAGGCAAATAGATGAGTGGGATGGCTTATGATGGGGAGGGTTTGGCAGCCCTGAAGCTCCTTTCTGGTTCATGTCTGATGTTACTAGAAGCTTCCGCTTCCAGGTTTCAGCTAGTCACCTGTGGGGGTCAGGAAGGGAACCCCACCCCCAAGAAAACCATTTTAGTTTGGTTTGAGTTTTTGTATGGGAGGGGTTGTTTGTATTGTTGTCTCTTTCTCAAAGCATCAAGGATGGCCCGTGCTAGAGATAGGACATCAAGTCGAGTGGACCAGGGCTCTGAGGTAGTACCCAGCATTCTCTATCTCAGGTGCTCAGCTGGCTGGTTCTTGCTCACATGCTCTGGGTCTAACTGATTGCTCTATGTGGGGTGGGGAAGGAATTTTCCCCCAGATCAGATTGGCAGTGACCTTGGGGGGTTTGCTACTTCTTCTGCAGTGTGGGATGTAGCTAATTCATCAGGCTTATCTGGGTGTGTCTCACTTAACCCTTTCCCTGCTATTGCTGGGGCTCCAGTGCCCATCAGTCCCTGCTATTCTCTGCCTGTGGCATCTAAGAGTTTAGCTTCCTCAGGGCTCCCCTACTTTGGTCTAATTTCAGCTGCTGGTTGGTGTTGGTGGCCTGTAACCTACAGAAGGTCAGACAAGGTGATCTGTTGGCCCCTTGTAGCCTTAAACTCTAACCCAGGAGTCCAGACTTCCAGACTCTGCTCTAACCCACTAGATCCCACTTTCCCACTCCTCTCCAAGAACAATGGATAGATCCTAGGAGTGCTGACTACCCATCCCTCCCCGCTGTAAGCCACTGGACCCCACTGCCCTCTGAGAGCTGGTAAAAGAACCCCATAGTCCTGGCTCCCAGTCCAGCCCTCTGACCACTAGACCCACACCCCCACTGTGTCAATTTTAGGCATTAATGGAGGCTGTCCATCTCTGAGGGGCATCCATCCATTATCTTTCATGGGAGTTTGAGCCACTTTAAAGCACATGGACCAAACTGCAAATCCCTCAGTGTAATTAGCTTGTTTTGATATCTGAACTGATTTGGGCTGCTGGTGGAGACAATTAAAGAGCTGAGCTGAGATTGACAGTGGTTTGATCCAAGTGCTAGGAGAGGGGTGGGGGTGTACGTCAGGATGGGGTGGGTCAGGACTGGGATTCCCAGGCGGAGACAGGAGCTGTCTCTCCAGGGTGCATTCAGCTCTTGGTCTCAGGTTCACATGGACCCCTGCTCTGCTCGGAATGAGAACACTCATTTCACATGGGTCCCACTGCACAGAGCAGGCGGGTGTCACTACTGAAAGGGGGCCTAGTTCATCAGGGTCCAACAGAAGGCGGGTGGGGTAAGAGACCCGTCCTCGGACCACGTGTCTCACTCAGGCACAGCAGAACAGTCAGCTACTGTCCTGAGGGGCAGGAAGCCTCTCACTCCCCATCTGAGATAGGAGCTCCAGCAGGGATGAACCCAACACCTGACAGCCCACGGAGACGAGCGGGGGGAGGAAATCACTTGAAAAGTTCCCATGCCTCCGTTGTCATTCCCGCACACCTCACCCCTCTAGTTACCAGGCTCCCTCCCACATCTGGAGACGTGAGGGGCTAGATCCACACAGGGAACTTACAACCAGTGGTGCAGCGCCTGACATTTAGGTTCCTGCTGCCTATTGCAATCCAGAGCCCCTAGGTAGGTGCTCAGGCTGCATAGACCACACATGGGGATAGACAGGTACCTACAGATCGGAGCCACCAAAACTAACCAAAGGGAAATGCCAAGGAGAGGGATGGGGGCTAAAGTGCTGCTGGCGCCTCTCACAGCTGACACTCCTCTGAGGGAGGCAGGAACCTAGCATGAACCTGTGAATTTGCCTAAATCCTTTTGCGAACCATCTATATGGCTTTGTGCTGATCCTCTTGGTGGCGCTTGTCCTCTGGGAGAAGGAATCAGCTCTCTCCCTGGGCCGCAACAGACCAGGCCAGGTATTCACAGAGCCACAAGGACCTTCTGGCTGGAACCAACGCATTGGGATGCAAGACCCTAGAGAGACGTGGGGAACCTCAGGGACCGAAGACGAACCCCTAGCTGCAGAGCCAGCTGAACATGTTGGCGACTGTGTCTGGAGGACAAAGACATGGGGGGGGGGGGGGCAGGTGACTGTGTCAATGGGAGCTGGGCTCACCTAAGTAACTCTGTGTGCCGGGGACTGAGGGCCAAAGAGAGCAGAATGGGGTGTGGGGAGCAGGGCATGGACAGGCCCTGGCTCTTACTAACAGGAACTATACTCATGGGATCCACCAGGGGGCAGCAGACAGCAGGACAAGTCCAATTCCTCCAGCAGCTGCATCAGAGGGCAAGAAGCTATCTTTGCACATTCCTTCTCCACAGCATCATTCGCTCTGCACTCGGTATGCAACAGTAGCTGGCGCCTGGGTGCCAGGTCCCTGCGTCTTGCAGTTCACCACCAGCATGAGTGGGGTCTCTACATGGATCCTAGTGAAGGAGAAGCTCTGGGGGTACCGTGGAGACACAGAAGTCAATTTAAAGGCATTTCCTCTACCCCATATAAAGGGGGCTGAGAAAGACACATCGCCCCCACCGTGCTGTGAGAAAGGCCCCATCACTCTGGCATCCGTGGCCCTGTAACTGAGGTCTAACAGTTCACATAGGAAGTGATGCACTTAGCAGACAGGAAGTGTGGAGTTCATTCATGCCTCCCGCCACCACAGTGGGGGTGGGAAGAAACAACAGGTGAAGGGAGGGGCATGAGGAAAGGGTGGGGATTAACCCTTAAACTGAAAAAGGGCTACAGTTCTGTATCAACTTAACTCTGGTGACTTTCCATAACCCTTCTCCTACAGGGCCAGGCCTAGGAATCTCTCCAGCACTAAGCCTGGAGCAGGAAGGACTGGGCCACAGTCACCTTGCCCTGGTGCTGGATGTGGTGATGCCGGAGGTGCAGCTCAGGGAGGGCCACTGAGTCGTCGATGAGCACACCCCAGCTCTGGACCATGTTATAGACAGTGACAGCAAAACAGAGGCCCTTGGAGTCAACCAGGCCGAACGTGCTGTCAGAAAACCAGGCGAGAGTGTGAGTAAGGTGATGGGACAGGAGATAAGGGGACGGACGGATGGTGCTGAGGATGCATAGATGGATGGATGGAAGGCCACGTGGATGGCCATGAGAAAGGTTGGATGGGTGTACAAAACTGAGAAAACATGGATGGATGAATGGAACTCAGGACAGACAGATGTACAGCAGGATGGACAGGGCTCAGGACTGACAGACAGGATGCACAGAGCTCAGGATGGACAGGAGGACAGGCAATATCGACAGAAAGCACTACAGATGGATGGATGGACAGGTGGTACTCACAAGAGTACCTTCTCATCCGTGGTGAGGCTGAACACCACACTGCCCAGCACCACAGCCCCAGTGTTCACACCCGGCTGTAAGGTGCTCAGGAGCCGATGCTCCAGTGCCACCTTCTGGCCTGAGGACCCCTGGTACCGCCCATCCCCACAGGGGCCAAGGTGGGATGGGTGCAGGCTTCCTAGCATGCTCTGCAACTTCTTAACCTTCACTTTGCCCTGCAGGGGGAGGAAGGAGGGCAGGGTCACTGACTGAGACATGTCTCCCTGTAGGCCAGGCTGGGGAGGGGAGGGAGGAGGGGAGATGCTCTACCTTGTTCTCCAGGAGGCTGGTGAGTCACTTCAGGAAATCCAGAAGCTGCTGCTGGCACTGCTGGGGTTCGGGCCAGGTTGGGTCAAGGGTTGCCGCACGGGAAAACCCCTCCAGGGTCTCCATGTAATTCTCCTCATATTTATACAGCTGACCCAAGAGAACACAGTGCTAGGGTTATAGCAGTGTAGCTTGGCACCAGGACTCCTGGGTTCTATTGCAGGCCTGAGGGGGTCTAGTGGGTTAGAGTGAAGAGGCTGGGAACCAGGACTCCTGGTTTCCATTCCTGGCTCAAGATGAGGGGGATAGGGGGAAGCCCACGAGGTCAGAGCAGCATGTGCAGGGAATCGGGATTCCTGGGTTTAATTCCTGGCTCTGGGAGGGGAGTGGGGTCTAATGGTTAGACCAGAAAATACAGGGCTCATGCCTTCCAGCAGGAGGCAGCAGACACAGGGACACAGAGCCCCCTAAAACCACACTGGGGAACTGATGCTGGCACTGCCTCCCAGGGGAGAGTGCCCCTCCTGAGCCCCTGTCACCCTTCTGTCACATCTTCCACTCCCCTCCCTCCCACTTTCTCACCGTAGCTCTGTTGAGATGCAGGTCGGGGTTACAGGATGCTGTAGGATCCACCTTTTCCTAGGGTGGAGAGGAAATCAACATCAGATCACCCTCACTGAGCGTTCTGCCCTGTTCCCTGCAGCACAAGGCTCCCCTGCAACCAGCAAAAGACAGGGTAGTACCTACCACCTGGGCATAGGCACTTAGGGCCTGCTGGGAGATACTGAGGTTCTGGCCTGTGTTGAAGAACAGCAAGAGGCAGGCATTTCCCAGGGTATCTGCGGCAGAGAGACACAGAGGTTAGCACAGAGAACAAATGGACAGAGGACATCAAAGAAGATGAACAGCTGGCTGGTTGGAGGCATATAGCTGAGAATAGAGGACTGATGGATGACTACAGCTGAGGATGGGTGGAGGGATACAGCTGAGGGGAATGGATGGCTACAGCTGAGAATGGAGGGTTGACTGCAGGGATATCGCTGGGGTATACTATTCTCCCTTGAGTCAGGTGACGGGCAGGAAGTTGCAGAGCATACTGAGAATCCTTAGCCTCTCCCAGCTGGTGCCATGTGGGGTCCCAGTGTCCCTTGAAGCAGGGAGTGAGTAGGAGCAGTGCCTGGAGGAGGGAAAGGGGCTGTCATTCACACCACGAGCGGCCATCCCGCACATTCATCTGGACAGCCAGCTTGGCCTGCCGGACGCTGTCCATGACATTCTGGGCATGCTGCTCTGCGCTCTCAGCTCACAGCTGCCGCAATATCATGGACAAATTCTGCAGCGAGACCTTGTTCTTCCGCTGTGTGGGAGACATGGAGCCAGGGTCAGTGCCTCAACTCAGCGGCCTCCCGCCTCCTCACCTACGCCTTCTCTGCCCTCAGATTGGCCAGCCCTGGCTTGCCTTCCTGGAATCAGCCCCTCACCTCTCCCCCAGATCGGCCATTTGGCCCCAGCTACCCAACCCCCATCGGACAACCAGGTCTCTCCCCTCTCTGCCCCCTGGGATCTGCCACACCAGCCCACCGGGATGCCTGGGGGTGAGACTCACATGCCCCAGAGCCCCAGAGAAGCAGGTGTGGGCTGCTGTGATGTCGCCCTTTTTCCAGTAGACCTCGCCCAGCTGGTTCCAGGCCTCCACCAGCTCCGGGTCCAGCTTCACAGCCTTGGCCAGCAGCTCCTCAGCCTGGGGCTTGTAGTCGGGTGTAACATTCAGAGCCTTCCCCTTCAGCATCAGCGCCCAAGCCCGGCCTTGGGAACAGCCTGGAGAGACAGAGACGCAAAGGGAGGGCATAGCCTGTGGCACAAATCCCCTCCGGCCCCAGGGCAGTGGGCTGGCTGGGTCAGGGGGTGAGGAATGGGGCAGGGGCCTTTTCCCTCTTGGGATCAGCTCGCCTCCAGTCCCACGGCAGGGGGCTGGATGGCTCAGGAGGTGAGGAATGGGACACTGGTCCTTTCCCCTCTAGGGCCATCAGCTCCAATCCAGCCCCAGGGCGGGGGACTAGTTGGCTCAGGGGGTGAGGAATGGGGCATGGGGATTTTCCCCTCTCATAGACTCATAGACTCTAGGACTGGAAGGGACCTCGAGAGGTCATCGAGTCCAGTCCCCTGCCCTCATGGCAGGACCAAATACTGTCTAGACCATCCCTAAAAGACATTTATCTAACCTACTCTTAAATATCTCCAGAGATGGAGATTCCACAACTTCCCTAGGCAATCTATTCCAGTGTCTAACTACCCTGACAGTTAGGAACTTTTTCCTAATGTCCAACCTAAATCTCCCTTGCTGCAGTTTAAGCCCATTGCTTCTTGTTCTATCACTGGAGGCTAAGGTGAACAAGTTTTCTCCCTCCTCCTGATGACACCCTTTTAGATACCTGAAAACTGCTATCATGTCCCCTCTCAGTCTTCTCTTTTCCAAACTAAACAAACCCAATTCCTTCAGCCTTCCTTCACAGGTCATGTTCTCAAGATCTTTAATCATTCTTGTTGCTCTTCTCTGGACCCTCTCCAATTTCTCCACATCTTTCTTGAAATGCGGTGCCCAGAACTGGACACAATACTCCAGTTGAGGCCTAACCAGTGCAGAGTAAAGCGGAAGAATGACTTCTCGTGTCTTGTTTACAACACATCTGTTAATGCATCCCAGAGTCACGTTTGCTTTTTTTGCAACAGTATCACACTGTTGACTCATATTAAGCTTGTGGTCCACTATGACCCCTAGATCTCTTTCTGCCATACTCCTTCCTAGACAGTCTCTTCCCTTTCTGTATGTGTGAAACTGATTGTTCCTTCCTAAGTGGAGCACTTTGCATTTATCTTTATTGAACTTCATCCTGTTTACCTCAGACCATTTCTCCAATTTGTCCAGATCATTCTGAATTTTGACCCTGTCCTCCAAAGCAGTTGCAATCCCTCCCAGTTTGGTATCGTCCTCAAACTTAATAAGCGTACTTTCTATGCCAACATCTAAATCGTTGATGAAGATATTGAACAGAGCCGGTCCCAAAACAGACTCCTGCGGAACCCCACTTGTTATACCTTTCCAGCAGGATTGGGAGCCATTAATAACTACTCTCTGAGTACGGTTATCCAGCCAGTTATGCACCCACCTTATAGTAGCCCCATCTAAATTGTACTTTCCTAGTTTAGCTATAAGAATATCATGCGAGACCGTATCAAATGCCTTACTAAAGTCTAGGTATATCACATCCAGCACTTCTCCCTTATCCGCAAGGCTCGTTATCCTATCAAAGAATGCTATCAGATTAGTTTGACACGATTTGTTCTTTACAAATCCGTGCTGGCTATTCCCTATCACCTTACCACCTTCCAAATGTTTGCAGATGATTTCTTTAATTACTTGCTCCATTATCTTCCCTGGCACAGAAGTTAATTTAACTGGTCTGTAGTTTCCTGGGTTGTTTTTATTTCCCTTTTTATAGATGGGCACTATATTTGCCCTTTTCCAGTCTTCTGGAATCTCCCCCGTCTCCCAGGATTTCCCAAAGATAATAGCTAGAGGCTCAGATACCTCCTCTATTAACTCCTTGAGTATTCTAGGATGCATTTCATCAGGCCCTGGTGACTTGCAGGAATCTAACTTTTCTAAGTGATTTTTTACTTGCTCTTTTTTTATTTTATCTTCTAAACCTACCCTCTTCCTGTAAGCATTCACTATATTAGACATTCCTTCAGACTTCTCAGTGAAGACCGAAACAAAGGAGTCATTAAGCATCTCTGCCATTTCCAAGTCTCCCGTTACTGTTTCCCCCTCCTCACTGAGCAGTGGGCCTACTCTGTCCTTGGTCTTCCTCTTGCTTCTAATGTATTGATAAAAAGTCTTCTTGTTTCCCTTTATTCCCCTAGGGGGCTCCAGCTCCAATCCAGCCCCAGGAGGCCCTAGGTCTGGCTTGCTCATGGGGGTGGGGAATGGGATGCGAGGTTTTCCCCTCTAGGGCAGGGGGTGCATTTCCCTCTTATACCCAGTTATCATCTATCTCGCCCATCTGCTGTAGCATTTTCTCCATTTCCTCCAGCACATCCTGCTGCTTTCTCCCAGCATCCTCCACGCTGTGGCTTTCGAAGTAGTGATCCCGGAAATAGTACAGGCCATTGACGAATTCCTGTGAGGATGGGGGACAGGTGGATGAGAGGGGCAGGGGTGGGAACAATCACATCAGTAAATTACACTCTAGCAGCCACAGCTACGTAAGGGGGCATGTAGCCTGGTGGTTAAGGCACTGGGCCTAACACTCAAGAAACCAGAGTTCAAAGCCCAGTTTTACCAGAAACTATACCAGTAACCTTGGGTGAGTCACTAGGCTAGGGATTTTTAAGGAATGAGGCCCCCAAATGCCACTGAAAGCCAGTTAGGTTCCTAACTTATTTGCAAATCCATGTAACAGAATCTCTCTGTGCCTCAGTTTTCTGCCTAAATTGGGATTTTCAAAGCTGGCTGAGGAATTTGAAAATCAGTTCCCATTATTAGATGTTTTACCATAGTACCTAGGAGCCCCCGTCATGGCCCAGGGCTCCTCTGCTGTACAAGCACAGAACAAAACAGCATCCCAGTTCCAGAGAGCTAATTAATGGGAACTGGGCTTCCTAATCCAATACACAGTTCTGATCTCATCCATTTTAGATGGCAAGCTCTTCAGGGAGGCACTGTCTCACTGTGGGTCTGTGCAGCACCTGGCACATGGGGCCTTCACTTCAGTCAGGGTCTGGGCAGCACTTGGCACAACAGGACCCCGATCTTATTAGGGGTCTGTGTGGTACCCAGTGAGGCCGTGATCACACTTAGGTGTCTGAATTCAAAGTGCCCAGAGGATCAACCTGTAGATATGAGCCCTACCAGCTGATGTACAGGCCTCGCACTCTGCAGCCACTCATGGCTTTCACCACTGTTGTTATTAATAATCTGTCTTATGCTAGCATTTGTCCAACGTCAGAGATCAGGGCCCTATTGTGCCGGGTGCTTCACAGACCCCAACTGAGATCAGGGCTCTCATTGTGCCTGACGCTGCAGAGATCCTGACCAAGATCAGGGCCTCATTGTGCCAGGCACTGCACAGACCCCAAAAGAGACCCCCTATTGTGCTGGGCACTGCACAGACACAGTGGGAGACAGACCCTGCTCCGAAAAGCTCCCCTGTGTAAACAGGCAAAGGAATGACCATTATCCCCATTTTATAGACAGGGAAAGTGAGGCACAGAGGGGAAGTGACTTCCCAAAGCTCAATGGTGGAAGTGGAAGTGGAAATGGAAATGGGACCCAAGTCTAGTGCCCCAGCCAGCCTCTTAATGCCCCAAATCTCAATGACTCCAACACAGTCAGACCCCTCCCTCCTCCCTCTGCTAATGATTTTAATTACAAACCCAGTGCACAGTTAATCAAGGTAGTGTACAAATGTTACATCCCAGGGCACTTAACAGGCTATTTCCCATTACAGGCCTGTTATTTGCACCCAACTTGAGCTGGGGGCTTTAAATAGCAAAAGGAAAATGGCTAAACTCACCCAGATGCTCACAGAGAGGGTGCAGGCCAAAACATATGGCAAAAGGGAGAGGTTAATTCAGACACAGGAATTGCAAAGGTAGATGGTAGTGTACGGGAGATATAGGGTGAGGCTCTGTGTGTGTTTGTGTAAGGATCAGTGTGTGTATTGGTGTGAATGCACAGTGATTAATGTGTGTGTGTGTGTATCGTGTGTATGAATCGTGTGTGTGCAGGGATCAGTGTGCACTGGTGTGTGTGCAGGGATAAGAGAGGGTGTGTGTACAGACAGGGATCAGTGTATGAATCACCGTGTGTGCAGGCGCTGGTGTGTATCTGTGCTTTTCTTGTGTGTGTGTGTATGGATTGGTGTGCATATGTGTGCACTGCTTTGTGTGTGTCTGTATATGTGTGCATTTATCTATGTATCGCAAAGTGCCTATACCCATGCAGTCGGTGTATCTGTGCATTGCTCTGTGTGTGTGTATGTGTATCATGGGGGGAGGGGGTCGGGGTATCTGTGCATTGCTCTGTGTGAGTGTGTGTGTGTGTTGGGGGGGTCAGTGTATCTGTGCATTGCTTTGTGTATCGGGGGGGTGGGGATCGGTGTGCCTCTGCATTGCTCTGTGTGTGTGTGTGTGTGTGTGTGTGTGTGTGTACACGTATCGGGGGGGTAAGGATCGGTGTGTCTGTGCATTGCTCTGTGTGTGTGTGTATCGGGGGGTCGGTGTGTCTGTGTGTATCGGGGGGTCGGTGTGTCTGTGCATTGCTCTGTGTGTGTGTATCGAGGGGGTCGGTGTATCCGTGCATTGCTCTGTGTGTGTGTATCGAGGGGGTCGGTGTATCCGTGCATTGCTCTGTGTGTGTGTGTATCGGGGAGGTGTATCAGTGTGTCTGTGCATTGCTGTGTGTGTGTGTGTGTGTGTGTATCGGGGAGGTGTATCGGTGTGTCTGTGCATTGCTCTGTGTGTGTGGGGGGGGTGTATCGGTGTGTCTGTGCATTGGTGTGTGTGTGTGTGTATGTGTCGGGGGTCGGTGTGTCTGTGCATTGCTCTGTGTATGTGTGTGTATCGGGGGGGTCGGTGTACCCGTGCATTGCTGTGTGTGTGTATCAGGGAGGTGTATTGGTGTGTCTGTATATTGCTGTGTGTGTATCGGGGGGGTCAGCGTATCTGTGCACTGCTCTGTGTGTGTGTATCGGGGGGTCAGTGTATCTGTGCACTGCTCTGTGTGTGTGTATCGGGGGGGTCGGTGTATCAGTGCAATGCTGTGTGTGTATCAGGGGGCCGGTGTAGCTGTGCAATGCCGTGTGTGTATCGGGGGGTCGGTGTATCTGTGCACTGCTCTGTGTGTGAGACTATCGGGGGGTCGGTGTATCAGTGCAATGCTGTGTGTGTGTGTGTGTGTGTGTGTGTGTGTGTGTGTGTATCGGGGGGTCGGTGTATCAGTGCAATGCTCTGTGTGTGTGTGTGCGTGTATCGGGGGGCCGGTGTAGCTGTGCAATGCTGTGTGTGTGTGTGTGTGTATCGGGGAGTCGGTGTATCTGTGCACTGCTGTGTGTGTGTGTGTATCGGGGGGGTCAGTGTATCAGTGCATTGCTCTGTGTGTGTGTGAGTATACCAGGGGGCCGGTGTAGCTGTGCAATGCTCTATGTGTGTGTGTGTGTGTATCGGGGGGTCGGTGTGTCTGTTCACTGCTGTGTGTGTGTGTGTGTGTGTGTGTGTGTGTGTATCGGGGGGGTCAGTGTATCAGTGCATTGCTCTGTGTGTGTGTGAGTATACCAGGGGGCCGGTGTAGCTGTGCAATGCTCTGTGTGTGTGTGTGTGTGTGTATATCGGGGGGTCGGTGTATCAGTGCAATGCTCTGTGTGTGTGTGTGTGTGTGTGTGTATCGGGGGCTCGGTGTATCAGTGCATTGCTCTGTGTGTGTCGCTCTCGCTCACAGCCCCCAGGAGCCGGCAGACACACAGTTCGCTCCCCCCGGCCGCGGCCGCGGCAGCCCCGCCGGTACCTGCAGGGTTTGCACGGCCTGGCGGCTTCCTCCTTCTCCCTCCGCAGCCATGTTCGCCGAGCTCCGCCCCTCCCTCCGCCTCGGCTGAGCGCGCTGCAGGGCGAGCCTGGCCGGGCTGCGGGGAGAGCAGGGACCTCTGCGGGGCGGGCGGGGGAATGCGGCGCTCGGCGCTCACCTCCCCCCCCCAACACCCCCCTTCACAGCCGTTGCATCGCTCTGCACACACACAACTCCTGCACTATACCCCGGGCATTGCTCTGCACACACAGCCCTGATTGCTGCTTCCCCCCACAGCTCCTGCATTGCTCTGCACACACAGCCCTGATTGCTGCTTCCCCCCACAGCTCCTGCATTGCTCTGCACACACACAGCCCCTGCATTGCTCTGCACACACAGCCCTGATTGCTGCTTCCCCCCACAGCTCCTGCATTGCTCTGCACACACACAGCCCCTGCACTGCACCCTCACAGCCCCTGCATTGCTCTGCACACACACAGCCCTGACTGCTGCCTCCCGCCACAGCTCCTGTATTGCAACATCCTACACAGCCCCTGCATTTCTTCCCCTTATACACAATCCCTACGTTCCTACACACACACTCTCTCTCTCTCCCTGTGCTGGCATTGGTCCCCACACCTTCCCCCATTTACCAGCCCTCTACAGCCTAGACTGGTGTCAAGGATCTCTCTTATCCCAGACGGCTCAGGTTTCGTTGTCCAACCACAAGGAGACAGGCAACGACCAGCAAGAATCCCACTATCAAGGTCTTTATCGTAGCATGCCATACAACAGAGAACTGCTCATCTCACTCTGTACAGAACCAGCCCCCCCTTCACAAATTCAAACTGCTTTTTATTAGCTATTCTGTCGCGTCATCACTGTATCTTCCCAGCATTTGTTCCCAGCATACAAAACAAAGAACTGTTAATTCTTTGATAACTTCATGCTTAGTACAAAAAAGAATACATGTTACTTTAAAAAGTGTCTGTAAGCATTTTCTTTCCCAGCCTCTACAAGCATTCTCTTATCTAGCAAGGTTACACAGATGTCTGTGCTAGCCTGTCTATCCCAGCCAGTAAATTAACCAGTAGGCCTTGCTGTGTTATTGCTAAGCTGAATGGGTTGCTAAGCAGAACTAGACCACAACCACACTCATCACTGGAGTCCCCACATTGCCCACTCCTGGGATCCCTTTTTAGTTCCATGCCCTGCTAGAGTTGCCAATGTCTATGTTTCTCCAGGATTGTCCCTTTATAGCTGTCCTGGGAAGTCGGTCTGGGAGCTATCAGCTATCCAGTGTGATGGGCTCAGGACCATCGCAGCTGTCCCGTGTTTTTGCATCTCAGAGGTTGCAGCCCTACAGACCTCCCAATAGTCTGCTTTGATTCTTTGACCCCCACTGCTATGTCCCGGTTGAAGCAGGTCCTATCCCGTGGGGCTTGCTGGGTTTGGTTCCCTGAGCCAGGCGTTGTGCCCTGACTCCCGGTACATGGGTTGAAGCTGTGATGGGTTCCCCCTGGGGTGCCACCTGGAACTGGGGTTCCACTGAGCCCTCTGACACACCAGCTCGGGCTCCCTCTCACACTGTGCTGCTGTGATGAGCTGTAGACCACTCCCAGACTTACACTCTCACCAGCACTTGTACAGGCAGGGATACACCCAGCTGCAGTTAAATGCAGTCTGACCAAACACTGCATGAACCAACAACAATAGAGAGGCTACAGCCAAGATACCCCCAGCTTCCCAGCCTAGGACCCCAGAGCTGTACTGCCCTGCCCTGGTTGAAACTTCAACCAGTATAAATTTATTACCTGGAGAGGAATATGCAACAGACTTGTGTTAACCAAGCTGAGATTTTTCCCCAGACACTTCACTTAAAGGCACACTGGTTTAGGTTAAAACATAAAACAAGTTTATTAACTACAAAAAGATAGATTTTAAGTGATTATAAGGGATAACAAACAGATCAAAGCAGATTACTTAGTATATAAACAAAAATCCAAACTGAGCCTAAGATACTAGAAAGCCTGGATATGAATTAGCTAGTTCTCACCCTGACTGATGATACAAGCAGACTTGCAGGTTGTCAAGGCACAAGCTGCACTTGCTTTGCAGCTTGAGCTTCCCACCCCCATTCCAAGTCCTTTTCTTCCAGAGCTTCTCTCAGGTGCTGAGTTGTGGGGGAGTGAAGAACAATAGATGATGTCCCTCCCTGCCTTATATAGCTTCTCCATATAGCAGAAACCATTTGTTTCAAACTTGGGTCTCAGACCAGTTTGTGGAAAAATACAGGTATCCAAAATGGAGGTCAGAGTCATGTGCCCTGGTCACATACCCTTGCAGAGTCATAGCAGCCATTACTTATGGGCTGTCTGGAGCGTTCTCAGGAAGGCTCACCAGGTGAGAAATAAGCTTCTCCTAAGGCCTGTTGATTTTCCTAATGGCCCATTACTCTGAATGGGCCCTTCCCAACCAGCTACCTAGACTGGCAACATCTTCCTGAGTGTTCTTCACTCCCCAGGTGTAACTACATTTGAAATACAGATACATAGTCAATAGTCATAACTTTACACACACAAATGATACATGCATACAAACAGGATAATCATATTCAGCAAATCATAACTTTTCCAATGACATCACATGATTCATCTTGTACAAATTGCATCATAATTATGTCATAATCATCATAATCATCCCCCCATGAATATGGGGTGTAGTGTCACAGAAGCGATGCTCATATTTAGCCTGACCCCATTGAGGCGGGAGTGGGGACACAGCCAGGCCAAACACAAACGTCGCTGTGACTCCGTACACCAGGAGCCATAGCACAACACCTGGAGCGAGGAGCCTAGCCCAGCCAGCCCCACAGGACAGAAGTAGCCACTGTAGAGTGAGTATGGAACAGGCTTGCTCTGCAACTCCCCTCAACAGTCCCCCCACTCTGGGGGCAGCACCTGACCTCTCAGGGGCCTTCCACCCCCAGGCAGCACCTAGCCCCCCCCACATCCCCAGGCCTCCTTTCCCCTGGAGGCAGCACCCATCCAACTTTAGCCACTTGAAATACTGGCAGGTGTGACCCTACCCAGCCTGCGCTGCCCACCTAGGGTTGCCAGCTTTCCAATTTCTGAAAACACGACACCCCTGCTCTGCCCCCTCCCCCTGAGGTTCTGCCCCCTCCCCAAAGCTCTCCCCATCCTCACTCCTCTCCCCTCCAATCGTAACAAAAACACCTAAACCCCAAAGCAGGAATTATTGCAGAAAATTGCATGTTTCCTACCTCCTCTTTCAATTTTAACCTTTATCACATGTTCTGAGGAAAAGGGGGTGTTTGAAAATTTGCTGCAATACTTATATTCATATTTGTCAGAGTGCTCTGGGAAGTGTCAAGGAGTTGCTCATTACTACTGCAATAGGTACCATTACCTATATCCCTAACACTGCACCGAACCAGAGATGCTATAGAAAAGAAGAGGGAACAGACTGCTGCCATAATAACCCTTCAACAGAGAACAGTTGAGATACTGATAGTTACTACACAAGGTACTGTGCATCAGCATGAAATATAAAAACAGAAAATGCATTTCAGCAACAGAAACCTGCTATGATTCTCCCTCTTTCCTCTGTACAATGAAAGCAAAACATGGACTTTTGCCTGCTGCATTTTCATTTTGGCTGAAAAGTTAATTCTTGCCCTCTCCTCTGTCAAAGAGACAGCACCTTCGCCTTACCTTCACCAAAATCACATTTAGATCAGCTGAAACATTCCTCTCTGCAGAGACCTCTGTGCTGTACAGAGAAAAAGTTCCACAGCTCAACTAGGCAAGTCCTGTAATAACTCGAAAAAGGCAGTGGATATTTAGGACCCTCTTTAATACACATCACTGAGGGAAAAATTTAGGGAGCGGAGATACTGACTCTACTGAGGTAGAGCACCTCCAGCGTGCTCCCACCCCCACCAAAAAAAGGTTCCTAAAAAAGTTACAGACCTTTGAATAAGCTCTAATACTGACACAATCTCTCACACACACACACACACACACACACACACACACACACACACACACACACACGAGAGGATGCAGCACATAGTAATTCCAGGGTGTTGGGATCTGGGGGCAGGAGTGGATTGTGGGATTGTGGTCTCTGTGTTTCTCCTGGGAGGGGAGCTGCGTCTAGGTCCTGCGGAGAGGGGGCAGGGTACATGCCCCAGAAGGGAAGTGAGGCTCAGAGCAGCAGCTGAAGGGGCTGGCTGGGGACACGGCGGCTCCGGGCTATGTGTGCGGGAGATGGGAGGGGATTGGCAGCGAAGTGAAACGCTACTTGCAGCCCTCTCCTCCCACCAGGGGGCCAGTGGAGCCCCTCCACCTATGGGAGCAGGGATCCTCCCAATGGGGCTGAGCAGGAACCTCCTTCTGCTGGGTGCTGCACAGGGGCTTGCTGGTGTGCGGAGATGGGGGGACGTGCCCTACTCTGGCCACTCACCTGTGCAAGGCAGGAGCTGGGGGATTACTGCTCAGGGAGCGGTAGGGCAGGAGCAGCAGCGGGAGAGGGAGGAGTGGTGCAGCTCACACTGCTCTGAGTGTGCTCTTGCTGCCCATCACCACTGCTGTTGCTGGCACTACTGCTGATGCTGCTGCCACTGGAGGAGGCAGCCTGGTGGCAAAGGAGGCTCTGTCACGGGCAGGCGCTGGGGGAAGCTATGTGGGGGCATGGTTGCTTGCTGCTTCCCACTGCCAACTCTGTGCCGCGGTCCCCTTGCAGTGCCTCCCTGCCTGCCAGCCCGCCTACCTGGCCCCAACTGTTCTGGTGCCCCTGCAGGTGGTAAGGGGAAGTTACTCACCCTGCAGTAACTGAAGTTCTTCAAGATGTGTGTCCCTGTGGGTGCTCCACTCTATGTATCGATGCGTCCCAGCGCCACTGATTGGAGATATTCAGTAGCAGTGCCTGGTCGGGATGCAGGCGCTCAGTTGGTATCTCCCGTCTCGTTGGAATATTCCTAAGTGCCTGTGTCCTGCACCCCCTACATTTCCTTCTCTGCTATGGAGCAAGTATACGAGCACTCCAAAGCAGAGGGGAGAGCGGTGGGGAGTGGAGCACCCACAGGGACACACATCTCGAAGAACTTCAGTTACTGCAAGGTGAGTAATTTCCCCTTCATCTTCGAGTGCTGTCCCTGTGGGTGCTCCACTCTAGGTGAATGTGTAGCAGTTCCCACTATGGTCAGTGGAACTTTGGAGATGCGACAGTGAGTACTGTGTAGAGTACTGTATGGCCTACTATGGTGTCTGCCGTGGTATCTTGCGTGATAGCATAATGTTTGGCAAACGTGTGTTCAGAGGACCATGTAGCCGCTTTACAGATGTCAGAAATGGGTACGTTATGTAGGAAGGCAACGGATGTCAACATAGCTCGAGTGGAATGAGTTCTAATGCCTTTGGATAGTTGAATATTTTGAATATGGTAAGAGGATCTGATGTAGTCAGAGATCCATTTGAACAGACATTGTTTAAAGATAGCCGTACCTTTTGATCTTTCGGTGATGAAGACAAAGAGTTGTGGAGATTTAAGAAATGGCTTAGTCCTATCTAAGTAAAAAGCGATTGCTCGCCTGACATCGAGAGTATGCAGGGCTGCCTCGTGTGGAGTCTTGTGAGGTTTGGGATAGGAAGTAGGTAAGTATATAGGTTGGTTAAGGTGGAAGGTGGATGCCACCTTAGGGACAAATTGAGGATGTGGTCTCGGAGTGACTTTGTCTTTGGAGAGGATTGTGTAGGGAGGATGGGCCATCAGGGCACTTATTTCACCTACTCTCCTTGCTGACGTTATTGCAACTAAGAAAGCCACCTTCATAGTCATATGGAGAAGAGGAGGTAATCAAAGGCTCAAATGGAGGTTTCATGAGAGCGTGAAGAACAAGGTTAAGATTCCATTTAGCCACCGCTGGGTAAATTTCAGGGTAGAGATTTGCAGGCCCATGAGAAATTGTTTTATGGTGGAGTGGGTAAAGAATGAATAACCTTCTAACAGGTCATGGAAGGTGGTAAGCACCGCCAGGTGCACTTTGATGGAGCTGAACGAAAGTCCGCCCTGTTTTAGTTTCAGGAGGTAGTCTAGAATGCTCGGGACGGTCACCATATTGAGTGTTAAGTGATTACGTGAGCACCAGAGGGCGAAACGCTTCCACTTCTGCAAGTAAGTTTTACGAGTGGAGTCTTTTCTACTGTGCAGGAGGACTCATCGGACTTGCTTGGAACAGGCTAATTCATGGATTTGGAACCATGAAGGAACCAGGCTGTCAGGTGGAGCTTTGGAGCTGGGGGTGAAGAACCTGAGGAAGGAGATCTGGCCTGTTGGGGAGAGCCCATGGGTGACAGGAGGACATGCTGAGTAGGTAATGATACCACGTCTGTTTTGGCCAAGCCGAGGCAATAAGGATGACCCGGGCCTTGTCATCTATGATCTTCCAAAGAACCCTGTGTAACAGAGGGATTGGTGGGAAGGCATACAGGAGAGGGTTGTTCCACGGGATGAGAAAAGCTTTTCCTAGGGATGCAGTCCCGAGTCCCGCTCTGGAGCAAAACAAGCAACATTTTCTATTCTGCGTTGTGGCAAAGGGGTTTATTGACGGGGAGCCCCAGAGGGAGAAGAGCTACCCTTGTCTGTTGATGTAGTACATACATGCTATGTTGTCTGTTATGACCCAAATAGATTTGTTCTTTATGAGGGGAAGAAAGTGAAGGCATGCTCGCTTCACTGGTCTGAGGTCTAAGAGATTTATATGTAGGTGCATCTCTGATGCAGACCACCGCCATTGTGCACTGTGTCCCTCGAGTTGCACTCCCCAACCGATTAGGGAAGCATCCTTGGTGAGCATGAGCATTGGGGATCGTTGCTGGAACAAACCCCTCGTGCAGAGGTTTTCTAGGGTATGGCTACACTTGAAATGTGAGTGTGGTCGGAGCGCCAGCACTGGGAGAGAGCTCTCCCAGCGCTGCACGTAAACCACATCCCTTACGGGTGTAGCTTGCAGCGCTGGGAGCCGCACTGATTACATTGAGGCTTTACAGCGCTGTATCTTGCAGTGCTCAGGGGGGTGTTTTTTCACACCTCTGAACGTGAAAGTTGCAGCGCTGTAAAGCGCCAGTGTAGCCAAGCCCTTAGTCTTGTCCAAAATGTAGGGAAGCTATAATATTGCGAGGAGGGGTTAGCAGCATCCCTAAGGTGAGGACCCCCAGTTAGGGTCGAAGCAGTTGTTCCAGCACCAGCGAACAACATGCCAGCCCAGTACAGGGTGCCGTTCAAGTGGAGGAGATTACATTGCCCTCCACCAGGGAGAGCACAACCCATTTGGTGACAGCCTCACCTAGGGCGCTGACATTTGGGGGGCAGTGACCATGGTGGCCAAACATCCGGCTGCCGCAGTTGTTGGCGGTATTTCGGGGGCCGGACCTTCCACTGCCTACGGCGCAAAAAAGGCTGCCGTCTCTCCTGCCCTCCACTCCGGATACCTTCGAGGCCGCTAGAGGGCTCAACGAAATGACAGCCGCGGTACCTACGGCCCCAGCACTGGCCCGAGTTCCGGTACCTTCCAAGGGCAAGCTGACGATGTTCAGACTCTTGGCCCCTGGACCAGCATCTCCACGCCGTTTGGAGTCCTGGCATCATTCCGAGTCCCAGCACCACCCCAGGTACTGGTCTGATTCACGGCACAAGTTAGACTTGTGGCACTGGTCTCGCAGCCCTGGCTCTTGGAGCCGCTCCTGCTCGAGATCGCGGTTGACTGCTGGAACATGGTCCCGCTCGAGGTCCGGGTCTCGTTCAGTGACCTGACGGCATCATACAGATGGCCACCGCATGGAACACCGATCACTGAGTTGGCTGTTGCCATGGCACTGGTCCATGGCCTGCTACCACTCTCTATCACGGCACCGCTCCCTATTGCAGCACTGGTCTTCTGAGCGACACTGCTCTCCATCACGGCACCTCTCCATCGCGGCACTGCTCTCCATCATGGCAGCACCGGTCATCCAAGTGGCACCAGTCACGAGAGTGAGTTGTCATTGCACATCAACATCAAAGAGCTCAGAGCTTTACACCTTGCATGCAAGCCTTTTTCCTTCACTTGCAGGGCCACTGCGTAGCAGTCCTAATGGACAACACCACGGCCATGTTCTACCTGAACAAGCAAGGCGGAGCCTGCTCATCGCTGCTATGCCAAGAAGCCCTCCTTCTGTGGGATTTATGCTTAGCCCACTCCATCAGCCTTGAGGCCTCGTACCTGCCGGGTGTCCAGAACTTTCTGGCAGACAGCCTGAGCAGGCATTTTCTCTCACAAAAGGTCGATACGTCTAGATATCATTCTTTCCATTTTCCGCACCTGGGAGTTTTCCCGAGTCAACTTGTTCACTTTGTAGACCAACAGGAAGTGCCCAGCCTTCTATTCCTTCCGGGGCCACAGTCCGGGCTCAATAGCAGACACCTTCCAGATCACGCGGTCGGGTCAGCTGCTTTATGCCTTCCCTTCTTTCCCGTTGATGCACAAGGTGCTCATGAAGGTCCGCCAGGACAAGGCAGATGTCATTCTAGTAGCCCCTGCCTGGCCTCATCAGTGTTGGTACCCGACCCTGCTGGACCTGTCAATCCAGGCTCCCCTGCATGACATCTCCCTTTCAGCGCCGACCTCATCTCTCAGAACCACGGTCTGGACGCTGAATGCGCCTGTTCAGACTCGGTAAGGCAGGTGCTTCTCGAAAGTCGCAAGCCGTCAACTAAGCTCACCTATGAAGCCAAGTGGACAAGGTTGTCCAGCTGGTGCGCTCAGAGGCAGGTGCCCCTGCTTCAGGCTCCAATCCAGTGCATCTTGGACTACCTGATGTTCCTAAAGGACCAGCATCTAGCCTTTGGATCCCTTAAGGTCCACCTCATGGCCATCTCTGCTTGGTCCAGTAAAAGATATCACTTCGCCCATCCTCTCTGGAGATTCATTTTGTGATCTTGGGCTAGTCGATTGTGTGTGCACATTTTGATGGGGAAGTATATGGCTATTAAGGCAGGGGTGGGCAAACCTTTTGGCCTGAGGGCCACATTGGGGGTGCAAAATGGTATGGAGGGCCAAGCAGGGAAGGCTGTGCCTCCCCAAGCAGCCTGGCCCCTACCCCCATCTGCCCACTCCCACTTCCCACCCCGACTGCCCCCACAACCCCTCATCCATCTAACCCCCCTGCTCCTTGTTCCCTGACCACCCCCTCCCGGGACTCCCCTGCCCCTAACTGCCCCCCCAAGACCCCACTCCCTATCCAACCCTCCCTGCTCCTTGTCCCCTAACCGCGCCCTCCTGGACCCCACCCCCTATCCAACGCCCCCCCCATCTCCTGACCATCCCCTCCCCGAACCTCTGCCCCATCCAACCACTCCTTGTCCCCTGACTACCCCCCGGAACAACCTGCCCCTTACCCAACCCTCCCTCCACTTCCCCCCCTTACCATGCTGCTCAGAGTGGCAGGACAGGCTTATTGGAAAGCCTGGAAGGTGGGCAGGCACAAGCCATGCTGCATGTGCAGCTGGGTGGCTGTGGGAGAGGGGGGACAGCAGGGGAGGGGCTGGGGTCAAGCCTCCCTTGCCAAGAGCTCAAGGGTCGGGCAGGATGGTCCTGTGAGCCCTGGATGGGGCCCGTGGGCCATAGTTTGCCCACCTCTGTAGTAAGGCAACTACTTCCAAAGTGTATTTGTACTTTTCTGCAAGGCTTTCAGTGCAGGTGTGGGGTGCACCAATGGCAGTTTCACAGGTGCCAGTAGATGGCTTATTTGCATATGCCATTATAGGCTATGACATGGGCCAACACAGATTTCTATTGTCCCACCAATCCCGATTTAGTGACTACCAGAGGTGTCTGCTCACACATCAACCCAGGATTCTTTGCTTTGGGTGACACCTCTTTTGACAATGCAGCTATGCAATGTTTTCCTGCTGATGAGCGTTTGGTGTTTGCCAATAGAGTATGGGCATGAGTTCATATGATGGATTTTTGTAAATCCAACAGGGTTTCATCCCATGGCAATTTTGAGACTTTGTGTCTGTTAATGTGAGTCTGGCTGACACCAGTCTCTTTTTTGGTTCATAAAGTGGCCTCTTTAGGGCATTCAACCACACTGGCTTGGCATGAGCCAACATCACCAAATTTAGCATAGCATAAGCACACCATGCACCATAACCAGTGCCTCAGACAGCTTTGATTTGACCCAATGGGTGTTGGTGGCTAAAACCACTGGTGAAAATAGTGTGTATAGGACAGACGAGGGAGTTGTCCCATTGGGTTTGACAGTGCCACTGAGTCACAAATGGCCCCTCACAAAACAGTGGCTGTACCTTGGTGCTGCGTGAGGTGAATTTGACACATGGTTATATTTGGGGGCAAGACTGACACAGGGTATCGGGAGTAGTTAGTATCACCCCAAATACTATGGGGTTAGTCTCTCAATGAACCAGCTTTTTTAAACCACGCAGCGGTTAAAAGCATTTAGAGGCAGGAAAGGGCAGGAAAACGAGCAGCTGCCTCTCATGGGTAAAGTCTCTGCGCGTGTGCCGCTGCTTCAGCATGTTTCCCCCTCACCCTGGAGCATCTCAGCCCCACGCCCACTCCCTCACACTCGTGGCAGTTCCTTCCTTCAGCCACCCAAAACATCTCAAGCTGCCCACCCTTCTTTGGTGCCAAAGCGGGAAAATCAGAGGGTCGGGGGGGGGTGTGTGTGTGTGTGTGTGTGTGTGTGTGTGTGTGTGTGTGTGTGTGTGTGTGTGTGTGTGTGTGTGTGTGTGTGTGTGTGTGTGTGTGTGTGTGTGTGTGTGTGTGTGTGTGTGAGTGAGAGTGAGAGTGAGAGTGGGACGTACCATTGTTCAGAAGGGGGAGGGAGAGGAGTGGGTGCGCAAATCCATCTAGATCTTCACAATATGCTGCAAAATATTTTAAGTAGAGGCTGGTATCCCAGAAAGCGTCTCAGTTTACTGTTTAAACAAAAATAATTCCCTTCTACAGAAGTGGTTTGGTCCGAAAGTTCCTCCCTGGCTTCTGCAGGGCCACTGTGGGGAGGGGGTGACAGATGGGGGGGAAAGGGCATGATATGGTGAACTGAGCGTCAGCAGCACACAGCCTTCCCTGCTGACAAGCAGACAGGCAGCCCCCTGTGTAGAGTGCTGCTAGGCTGGCACCCAGGCCCCATGCCTGCTCCCCCTCCACAGGGCACCCACCCACTCGTGATTCACATAAAAATGGCACAAATGCGTTCCCAGTGTAGAGGGCACCCACTCCCCATCAACAGGGGACCACATGCTCACTGCTGGCCCACATCAAAACGGGATCCCAGTGAGAACATCACACACATGTCCCCTCCCTAACCCAGGGATCGGCAAAATTTGGCATGCAGCCTGCCAGGGTAAGCACCCTGTGTCAGCCTGCCACGCCTGCAGGTTTGACGGATCGCGGCTCCCACTGGGATCGCGGCTCCCACTGGCCGCGGTTCACCACTCCAGGCCAATTGGGGCTGCAGGAAGCTGGCTGGCTGTATGCCAAAGGTTGCCAATCCCTGCCCTAACCCACATCAAAATGGCACTGAGCCCAAATGAATATCAAAATAGCACTCACACAGTGCACCTCTGCCAAACCCACCTCAAAATTGCATCCATGGTCCCCCATAAAAACTTTATCAAAATGGCACTCGCACACCACCCTCTCAACCCACATCAAAACAGCACCTATAGGATCCCGCCAACAGCCAGATCAAAATGGTGCTTTTCTGCATGACATAGGTGATAAGTGAGCAACCATTTCTTTATTCTCTCTACCCTGCCTCCAACACTGATGGAGCTGCTGCTGGAAGGGGACAGGATGCTAACAGACATCTCCATTTGTCCTAATTTCACCTCCCCCCTTCCATCCCCCCAAAATAACTATGTCATAAAATAACTCCATGTGGATTCAATCAGCCACCCAACCTGATAAGTGCAAACCTTACCATCTAGTTTGGAGGGTTCAATAGTGTTGGATTATGTTGTTAATTTGAATTTAGCTTGGTGGTTTGCATATTTCATTGCTTCTGTAGGCTGAGCTTATGGTATACATCAAGGACTCTTTGCATTTCTCGATGAGTACCCTATATGCCACCCTCCAATTCAGGGGCTTGCTGCAACTCCCCCCATGCCAGCAGCTGTGTGTGCCCCACTTCCCCATTCTTCCCCATCATCCCCAACTCAAGGGGTCTTTCTGCACTCTAGTTTCCTCTATGGAAGGAGCTGCATGCCTCCTTCCCCCAAACCAATTTTCCTCACTAGATTCTGTGCACTCCCTGCTCTTCTCCCACTCCACCCCCCGCCACGCTGAGGCTGTGTGCATGCCCCATTTTCCACACCCCATTATTTGTCTAGAAGCTATTCAGGGTGCCAAATGTTAAATTCTGTTGGTAGGACACACACATTAGATAGGGGCATTGTTATGGGGGAAAGGGGTTAATGGCTGCCATTAACCAGTTCTTGAGTCTATAGTCAATTGCAGAGTTGCCTGAATCTGCAGTTGTGCTACACAGCTAGCAGGGGCTCTGTGTATCCATCCAGCTCTCTCTCTCTCTCTCTCTCTCCACTTTCCCGTTCAGTTTTCCAATTTTCTCCAAAATCAATAGATTCTTGGCCCTCAGCACCTCAAACATTCCCTGAAAAAACTGGAAAGGAGAGCATAGTGTTGAAAAGTGATCACATTACACATGTACAGACAAATACACAGAAATGCTATCAAATTGAGTGAGACTGTCACACACAGTAAAAAGGCAATCACATTAAAAAAATAAAACTGCAAGTTCTGCATAAGGAGGAGTTCCACATGATTGACAAATAGGATAATTACAAAATTTTTAGATTCATTCTGCTTTAAAAACATGGTTTTGGGGAAATGCTTGTTTTTTTGTTTTCAGCTGAATCCCCATAAACTCGTTAAAACTCTTGATGACCAAATGGCCCATGTTTTCTCGGATGGCCCTGGTTTTGAGGGTCCAGCTTGGCATCTCTTCTCATGACATTGAGATTTTCTCCTGACTTCCATATTATCCAGGATGTCTAAACTCAAAACCACATGTTGCTGAAGTCAGTTCACACAGCCCTAGTGCTCAGCTCCATCTCTCTCACTGCTGTTCAACACAAGAGCGGTAATATGTAGGTGATGTGCAGTGGTGGCTGCCCACTCAGTGGGAAAGTATCTACATATTTGGGGTGGAGAGAAAAAAGGGATGAGAGGATGACAACACTGGGAGCACGAAATAAGGGTCTGTGCTGGTGTCAGGCGAGTGAGGGAGACGTAGTTTAAATACATTTAGGTTAAGGATTTTCAAATCTATGGCATATGCCTGTTAAATTCCCATTAATTTTTTAAATGGGAACTGAGTGTCCAAATCCTCCACACATTTGAAAATCTCAGCTTAACCTAAATGGTGCTGGTAGTAGAAGACAGACAGTGGACACGGGAGAGTAAATTCACAGAAAAGTGGAAAGTAATTTTGGACCAAGCAATAAATAGATCAATGTTGATTAACTATCCGTAGCCTCAATTTTGTACAAGTCCACAGATATTACAGTGACTAAGAGCTTTAAAAATATCTGGGATTTTCAAAAGGAGCCTAAAGCAGCATGCCATCTAAAGCCCTTAAGTCTCCTGTGAAAATCTCAACCACAACCACTATTGACCTGGGCTGAATTCACACCAGTGGATTACAGTTGAGAAAGCTCCATTTCCCCCTCAGTTCTACTACTGAACTTTTTACAAAAATACCCAACTCTTACACATCCATTCTAGTTTAATCCTGTTTTTAGTACAAACTTTCCTGGACATAACTTCGAAGAGTCCCTGTAATACAGATCAGAGACAGGCCAAAACTTTTAATCTTCAGGGCCCAAATTCTCTCTTACAATTGACGTCGGTGGAGAGAAAGATACATTTTCCTTGAAGGCCCATCTCAAATCATCCCTGTAAAGATAAGGAATCTCAGTATTAAAGATGCAGAATGCAGCACACAGTTGCCTCTTGGAAAACTAGATAGCTTAACTGCACTAACTCCTCCCAGCTGAGGCCAGCATAGCTCCTACCGCTTCAGCTCAGGCAATCTTTCAATTCACATTGTAAAATTACTATCTGGTTACCATAGCCCACTGCCCAAAGTTTACAGAGAAATATGTACAGAACAGCTGGTTTTTCAACCCCATTTCTTTCCCCAAAAGTCCAGTCCCCCTCTGCCTTTTTGAGTGTCTGACCCTGCAAAATTCAGAAGTGCCAACGGACGGCCAAACCCATCCAAGAGCACTCTGAGTGAAGAAAGGCCAAGTTTAATCTGCGATGACACAAAATCTCACTGCCCATGGCTCATGGCAGTACGAGGAACGGTCATCACGACCACTCTCCCTTAAAATGAGCAGCTCTGAAAGCAACAGGATTCCCTAGAGAGATACACCATGAATTTCCCTAATGAGCAAACCTTTACTAAGCAGTTTCCTTACTAAAATCCTGCAGAAAGGAGTTCCTATTCATATGTGCAGAAAGATACGGCTTTCTGAAGGCATCTGCAGCTTCAGGTAATGAAAGACAGCCTGGCAATGTTTGGAAGATCAATTCAGAGACTGTTTTGTCACTGAATGAGGAATGCATGGTATATGCTATGCCAGACATTTGTTACTGCTAGGTCTGCCATAGTACCTCTTTCTCGTCCCATACCTGCCCCCATGGTGACATTGGCCTGGGGTACCAATATGAGGCCATGCTAAGCAACTGGATGGATACGAAATTCCAGCAGTACTTACATCTGTGATTCCTATAAGGCATCCAGGGTGAGGAGGGAGAGGAGAAACCATCCAATTTTGTTTTTAGAGTTCCTGCCCTTATAGATACAGGGAGGAAATATTTCCAAGTCAATGGAGAGAAAGGGGAAAAAATAAAAAAAATTAAAAAATAAGAGCTATCAACTAAATGGAAGACTTTTCCTTGCATGTATACTCCTTCATTTGCACAAAAACCAGAACCAAGTTTCTGAAGAGTCTGCATGGATCTGCTACTTGTTCTCCTCACTGCCTGGGACTTATGGGGTTGCATTGGAGACCATTAGAACATCAGCTTTCCTCCAAATCAGACCTCTGCTGCAGGTGTTTGTTTCATTAGTCTGCTCAGGGCATGTGTGTAATCAGGGTATTCAGGTGAAACACGGACTGAACATGCAGTTCATCACAGCAGAGTCCTCCTAGTCCTACAAGTGGCAATGCGGCTGCCCCTCCCACACACAAAACACCACCCAGGACTCTGAAACCTCAAGTGGTTGAGAATTTCAGCTGCTTCCTCACCCACCTGCCTCATGTTCCAACATGGACTCCCGAGCTTCCCAACTCCACCTGCAAGAAGATGACAGATAAAATCCCCACAGGTACTAGCCAGTAGAAGCAGGGAGGTGATTTCACCCATGTATATGGCACTAGTGAGTCTGATACTGGATTATCACATCCAGTTCTGGAGTCCAAATTTTAATAAGGATGCTGAAAAATTAAAGACGGATGCCTTTCTAGGAGGGATGCGTTAATCAAATACAATCAGAGGGATCGCTAGGTGAAGTTCTCCGGCTGGTATTAAACTGGAGCTCAGACTAGGCAATCTAACAGTTCCATCTGGCCTACAAAGATCTGGCTTTTCAATAAGGCCATATGAGTAACTTGTAAGGGCACAGCAGTTCCAGCCAGGGAAATGGCACAGTGAAGTTACCTGGAAATGCAGTGAGGCGAGAAGGGCTAGTGCATGGAACTATTTAAAAGCAGCATGCAGGGATAGGGGGGATAATGGTTGAGTTTTAGAAATGGGAAGGAGTCAGGGATTCATAGGGGGGATTACTAGGTGACTTTCTATGCTTCCTACGATGCAGGGAGTCAGTCTATCTAGTCATAATGATTCCTCCAGGTCTTAAACCTTAACCACATCTACTAGATTTCATTGCAGGCTCAAAATGGGAGAGGGAGTTAATACATCTCTCCATCCGCAATGCAGTGGGGTCTGCTCAGGGCATGCGTCATCAGGTGAAAGACAGATTGAATATACTCATGGCAGACTCCACCCACACCCTCAAACCCAGCTTTGACACTACCAGTGACAAAGCACAGAAGGATCTCATGGGTCTGAGAAGAAATGTCTTGTGGGCCGGGTCTCCAATCAACACCCACCCTCAAGATAGTTGTGTAGTTAAGGCTCTGGACTGGGACAACTGGGCTCAGTTTTCAGTTCTGCCACAGGCTCCCTGGGTGACCTCAAATAAGTCCTTTAAAATCTCTGGTTTGGGTGCCTAACTCCACTGGGCTCCTTTGAAAAAATCTCAGTCTTCAGCTCTCCTCATCTGTAATGCTGATACTTCCTGTCTTCCATCCTTTACAACCTAAGCAGAGAAAGCTAACAAAAAATCTTTGGGACAGGGATGGTCTCTTTAAGTGACTCTACAACCTCCAGCACAGTAGGGCTTCTAGGCAACAGTGTAATATAACTACTAATAAAACAGTGGATGGGCCCATCAAGTCAAGCATCCTGCTTTCATAGGGTGACCAGGCAGCAAGTGTGAAAAATCAGGATGGGGGTGGGGAGGTAACAGGAGCCTATATAAGAAAAAGACCCAAAAATCGTGACTGTCCCTATAAAATCGGGACATCTGGTCACCCTATACCTCCAGCAACACACCTCTGGCTACTCCCCACTAGCCCTCACAGAGATCAGAGCAAGCCCTGAAAGCACAGGAGCTGATTATCCTTAACTCAGCTCATGTAGGCTGTTAAATCACTCAGTCCCTTTTCTTTAAGGCCCTACTCAGCAGGAGACTCTTACCCCTACTATCCTGTGTGCTCAGGTCCGGGATGTTTCATTTCAGCCCATTTTCAAGATTCAGTTACTTCATTTGTCCTCTTCAGCCTCAATCATTTTGTGGGGTTGGGGAGTCAGTCTCCTGCCTCTTCACCATCTGAAACAGGAAAAGTAACATTCATAAGACCATGATCCACAAACCCTCTTCCTCTGCCCTGCTGCTACAGCTATACTAGAGATCAGAGTTGCTTCTGGACCCATCTAAACCCAAATTCCCCAGCACACCACAGGCTAGTTCTACCTGGGCATAGCTAGGCAGGAAAAGCTAACACTATACAAGGAGGGGAAGACAGCAGGACTAAAATGAAGTCACTTCTAGGGTGGAGAGAGATAGCCAGAGCAAAGTGCAACAGGAGAAGGGGGAAGGGGGGGATATTTTAGCACAACGGTTCTCAACTGGGGGCCCGTGGCTGCTCCATGAAGCAGGGCTGGCATTGGGCTGGCTGGCGCTGTGATAAAAGAAGTTGGGCGGCAACTTCCTTTTATGGGCATCCAGCCAGCCAGCAGCTATAAAATCCCTCTTAGTCGCTGTTATCTAATTGTGCTACCCGTAAAGCAAGGGTGGGCAAACTTTCTGGCCTGACGGCTGCATCCGGTTTCCAAAATTGTACAGAGGGCTGGTAAGGTGGGGGGGCGAGGGGGGCTGTGCCTCCCAAACAGCCAGGCATGGCCTGCCCCCCCCCATCCAACACCTCCCCGCCCTGCTTCTTGCCCTCTAAGGCCCCGCCCCGGAACTTCTGCCCCATCTACCACCCCCCTGTCCCCTGACGGCCCCCTGGGACTCCTGCCTCATCCAACTCCCTTTGTTCCCTGGCAGCCCCTGGATCCCCCGCCACAACAACTCCCACCCTTCCTGACAGCCCCCCTGGAAACTCTGCCCCATCCAACCACCCCTTCTCCCTGTCCCCCCCGACCCCTGCCCCAGGGGACCCCTGCCCCCATTCAACCCCCGTTCCCTGCACTCTGACCACCCCAAGCCCTATCCACACCCTCGCCCCCTGACGCTCACCCCAAACTTCCCTGCCCTCTATCCAACCCCCTCTTGCTCCCTGCCCATTACCATGCTGCCTGGAGCACAATGGCTGGCAGTGCTATAGCCACACTGCCCAGAGCAGCAGGACAGGCAGCCGCACCATCCAGCTGGAGCCAGCCACGCCACCGTGCAGAACAGAGCACCTGGTCAGGTCAGGCCCTGCAGCTGCGCTTCCCCAGGAGCTCATATCCCTACAGCCAGAGCACTGCACCAAGGCAAGCTGAGGCTGCAGGGGAGGAGGAACAGTAGGGGAACAGGCCGGAGGCGAGCCTCCCGGGGCAGGAGCTCAGGCTGTAGTTTGCCCACCTCTGCTGTACAGTTAAAAAAGTTTCACTGCTATGCACAGGGAAAAAGAAGTGAGTGGGCACCTGGCCAAAAGAGCCAATGAGAAGACTAGAACTTTTTAATATTGAAACAAAGATTCCCTTTTTGTCTGTCTGTGGTTGTTCTCCCAGAGAGAGGGTACAGGGCAGAGCTATAGTGTAAGAAGCCTGGGGTCAGGTATGAAAAATCCTCAGTATCATACCTAGAAACTATTAATTTGGAACCCCGAGTACATAAGTAGATTAGGAAATGTTTAGGATGATGCATTTCGGTTTCTCATTTTGTATTGCTTTATGGCTTGTGGACTCCTCTGTGCTAACCCCAGGTGCTTTTGTTTTGCTTGTAACCTTTAAATCGTATCTCAAGAAAACTATTCTTGATGCTTAATCCTTGTAATTGTTTTTTTTAAATCTAGCAAAAGCCTAAATACCCAGATGTAAATATTAATTAAAAAAAGAAAAAGAATACCTTTAAGAGTAGAATTGGATTTGTGTGTCTGAAGAGGTTTGTGCACATGTTGTTTAACTACCTGGTGGCAAGAACTGATTTCCTCATTTTTTTTTCCTTCTTTCTCAGCTCTTCCCTGGAAGCGGGGAGGAGGGTTAAAGGGCTTGAGGGTACCTCACAGGAAGGAATCCCCAAGTGCGCCTTCCTGGGCCTCAAAGGGGTTCTGCATTTAGGTGGTGGCACCATCTACCAATCCAAGGTCAGACAGAAACTGAAACCAAGGGACTTTAATACAAGCCTGGAGTGGCATGTATTTGTTTTTAGAATCCTTGTGGGCTCCCCACCTTCTACACTCAGAGTGCCAGAGTGGGGAATCAGTCTTGAAAGGGGCCTAGGACAGAAAACGCAGAGTCTCGAGCCCCGCAGAGCTAAAGCCTCAAGCTCTGCCAGGCAAATACCCCTCCTGCTCCCCTGAAGCCCAGACACCGCCCCCATCCTCCCCACCCACACACCCCTGCTGGACCCTGGAGTTTTTAATAGCATTTTTCTGGAGACTTCAGAGAAAAAGGTTGAGAATCCTTGTTTTAGCAGACAGACAATTGGCTAAGCTCCCTACTATGCTTACAAACAGGGGTGGCATGTTTGTAGAAATTTTGGCAGTGCTCAGAACCCATCCCTGTCCAAACGCCACCTTCCAACCTGCCCAAGACTCTGGGAGGGAGTTTGGGTGAGGGAGGAGGTCTGGGGTACAGGCCCTAGGCTGGGGCAGGGGATTGAGGTGCAAGCTCTGGGAGGGAGTTTGGGGATGGGAGGGGTGCAGAGGGATGAGGTGCAGGGCTGAGGGATTTGGAGAGTGGGGGGGCTTAGCGTGAGAGTAGGGATATAGGTAGTGAGGGCTCTGTCTGGGGCTGGCAATGGGGGGCTTGGGGTGTGGGAAGGGCTCAGGGCAAGAGTAGGAGTGGGGAGGTGAGGGCTCTGACTAGGACTGGGGATAAGATGTTTGGGGTGCTGGAGGGGCTCGGGTAGAGGGTGCAGTGGGGGGGCGCCCAGCCCCAAATGTTGGAAGAGCAGGGCCCCTGGCTCTGAATATTGCCCGAGAACCACGTGGGTATGGCCCTTTTAACGTCCACAGTGAGCAGGCAGGATCTCAAATTTTGTTCACGCCCCAAGCAAGAGACCTGAACAGCTTCAGACCAATAGCATTAATTTCTCTGCAGAGGAAGAGAAGAACCAATCCTGGACAATGAGGATTTAAAATCTGATGTTCACATCACTAAGGCAACACCAGCCTGAAGGCCTCAAGACACTCACAAGCTAGTAGGTTAGCAAGGCCCAAAAGCCACAAGTCATTCCTACTACGCTCCATGATCGTAGCTGAATGCTGGATCGGTCAACACAACTGGCAACTGACACTTTGATAAAGTCAGAGCTGAAAACATCTGCTATAAGCCAAAGGCCAGAGCTGAAGGTTTGACACACCTCAGCCTGCACTAACTGGGGGAAGGGAGATAGGTGGTCTGGCAGGCAGGACCATGATCTAACAGGAATACTCTAGAGTCCTCGCTCCAGGTTGGAAATTACCAAGGCCGTCCGGGGGGGGGGGGGAGTGGGGCACTTTGCCCCAGGCCCTGGGCCCCCATGAGAGTTTTTTGGGGCCCCTGGAGCGGGGTCCTTCACTCGCTCCAGGGGCTCCGGAAACTCCCGTGGGGCCAGGGCCCTCGGAGCTTCTTCTGCTCCGGATCTTCGGTGGTGGGGGGTCCTTCTGCCCCGGAGCAGAAGGACTCCCCGCCGCCGAATTACTGCCAAAGCGGGACCCACTGACTAAGTGCCAGGTCTTTGGCGGTAATTCAGCAGCGGGGGCCCCTGCCGCGGGTCTTCAGGGCACTTTGGCAGCAGGTCTCAGAGCAGAAGGACCCCCCACCGCCGAATTAACACCGAAGGTGGGGCCCCCCCACCACCAAAGACCCCAGGCCCCATGAATCCTCTAGGCGGCCCTGGAAATTACCCATCTTGGTGAAGCCCTTAAAGAGAGGTAGACAATTAAAATCCAGGAGTCCTCCTTCTCTACAGCTAGGTTGGACTCCCTTGCTCTAGCCACTGGTTCACACTCCCCCAAAGTTGGGAATAAAACTCAGGGGTCCTGACTCCCAGCCCCCCTCTTCTAACCCACTATAGTTGCTCCTAGATTTCAACAGTTTTGCTGTTATATAGAGTTTAGATCCCTGGGCAAGAGATTCCCCTTCCTCTGTAAGAAGTCAATCTCATACCAGCTCATTGCTCCCCATATCTGGAACATGGCACTGGTCCAACGCAATTGTTTCCTCCCAGCAAATCAATTCCATTTTCAGCCTAAAATGAAGGGATACAAACAGTGGTTTAGGATACACAGACCAAAACCTGGCAAGCAGAACACATCCAACACCACCACAGATATTACATTAGAGACAGGAGGTCTAGAGGGACCTTCAGCTCCCATCCTTCCCCCAAACACATCCCCCGCATGAGCAATCTCACCACTGCCAGCAACGCTTCTGAACCCCAAGTCAACCCCCCTCCCAGCTCATTCCACACCCCGAAGGAGGCTGCTAGCCCTAGAACACGTGGCGGAAGTGGGAAGCCACCTTCCTAACCCTGCTCCCCCCGCAGTAAGGGCGTCCTTTGTTCAGCCTTCACCGCTGCCATGTACTTTTTCCTCTTAAAGGGACATACACCCGTACACAAAACTCCTGCCATTTATTATGGTTTGGTTATAGCAGCAGGAACTGGCCCCACGACTTTGCTCCCCCTCGAGGAGGATTCACTGGATTAAAGGGCAGAATTTAACTCCTGGGTTCGCTCCCGAGCTCTGCAGCACGCTCCCTGCCTGCCCTGAAAAAAGTCACCAAAGCACATCGGGGGCAGGCGGGGGAGAAGAGATGAGTAGAGAGGGGTAATAAACTCTTTCCACAGCACATTTCGCTTCATGCAGGCCTGAAGAGAAACGCTGCGGCCAGCCACATGGTCATTTATTAAAACCCAGGGACAAATCAGGCCAGCCGTTTCGCCCAGATACTGCGAATTCAATGGGAATTTCAACACAATCTCACAGTTTTAACAGAGCATTTTCCCACTAACCTTCTGCCCCACCTGTTCTGAATTCAACAGCCCCAGGGCCCGATTCCCTCCGCCGGAACACCGCTCTTCACCACCTACAGTCTGAACACGGGGTTCGATCCTAACACGTGGGTAGCCAGCAAACGATTCAAACCGCATTAGAGAACTTGCAACTTCCCCACCACACTAACCTCGCTCTCGGAGTATAGAAACAGGATACAGAAAGTACAGTGAGGGTGAAAGAGAGACAGATAAGAGGAAGTGGTAAGTGGGAGAGGGAAGACAGCTGCTTTGCGATTGGCTGAGAACACGAACTAGTCAGTGTTATTTCTCTGATTGAAGTGAACGAGAGGCAGAAACATTAATCCGTGGCTTCAAACCATGTGTCGAAAGACCTTTACAGAGCTGATTTTAGGAAAATGTGTATGACAGAAACCCGTGGTTTTCTGTGAAATCTCAAAGATTTTTCAGTCTGTATTAGGGAATACAATCTTGAGCCAACATTTGAAAAGCTAGGCTGCAGTTTTCAGAGGCACTGTCCAGAAATCCGTAGGTGGGCTGTAAATTGGGCTGACATTCAAAAGTACTGAGCAACCCTGCTCAGCATTTCTGAAAGTCACTTATTTAGGAGGCTAAATCAGAGTTTAGGAATCTGCATTTAGGCTCCTAGTTTTAAAAAATTTAGCCCTGTAATGGTGGGGTCATTTTGATTTCCAAACCCCTTATAAATAGTGTAATATCAATAAACATATTTCACATTTATATATCACTTTGGATTTTCCTCATTCTGAAGTCCCAGGACTGGAAAATATGGAAAGATACCGGCAGTAGAGAGCCAGGTCGTATAGGCACCTAAAGATGCTGAAAAGTATCTAGTGGGATTTCAAAAGTACCTAAGCACCCTAACTTCCATAGGCACCTAATACCCTCACAAGCCTTTGACAATCCTAATATATATCCAGATTCAGAGTCAACAAAGGCTAGGGGGAGGCATCTGCAATGCAGGACTTCAATAACATTTGTGGGTAACAAATGTGGAAAATCTTGGCAAAATCTGCAAAGGAAAATAATAAAATCTCTTGTGTACCATGCTTCCTACCATACTGTTTTCTCACTTACACTGACATAACCCTGTTAACTTCAGCCAGCTCCAGGTTTAAACTGGTGTATTTCACAGCAGAATTGTCCTTTCCCTGCGTAGCCCAAAGGTAAGCATTATTGTCACCATTTTACAAGTGGAGAAACAGGCTCTGAAATAGGGGAAGGTGCAGCTTCTCAAAGGTACTGAGGTGTATAACTCTCACTGGGAATTAAGCACCTAAATATCTGTGAGATCTGGGCCCAAGTTACTTGTGTGAGTCACTGGCCCAGCTGAGAATAGAACCCAGGTCTCCTGATTCATTCTCCTCCCAAAATTGGGAATAAAGCCTAGGAGTCTGGATTTTCAACCTCCCTCTCATCCTCAGCAGTGAAGCCAGATGCAAAGAATTCATTTAGCTTTTCTGCAAGGGCCTGGTCTTCCTGGAGTGCTCCTTTACCACCTCGATTGTCCAGTGACTCCACTGATTGTTTGGCAGGCTTCCTGCTTCAGATGCACCTAAACATTTCTTTGCTGTTGATTTTTGAGACTTTGGCTAGTTGCTCTTCAAATTCTTTTTCGACCTGCCTAATTATTATACTTGACCTGCCAGAGTTTGTTTCTTTCTATTTTCCTCAGTAGGATTTAACTTCCAATTTTTAAAAGATGCCTTAATGCCTCTAACCACCTGTTTTTAATTTATTTTTAAGAAAGAAAGAGAAGTACTTGTGGCACCTTAGAGACTAACAAATTTATTTGGGCATAAGCTTACGTGGGCTAAAACTCAATTCATCAGATGCATTGAGTGGAAAATACAGTAGGAAGATATACATACACACACAGAGAACATGAAAAGATTGGAGTTGCCTTACCAACTCTAACGAGACAAATCAGTTAAAGTGGGCTATTATCAGCAGGAGGAAAAAATCACTTTTAAAGTGGTAATCAGAATGGCCTATTTCAAACAGCTGATAAAAAGGTGCGAGTAACAGTAGGAGCAAAAATAGCATGGGGAAATAACTTTTACTTTGTGTAATGACCCATCCACTCCCAGTCTTTATTCAGGCCTTATTTGATGATGTCCAGTTTGCAAATTAATTCCAGTTCTGCAGTTTCTCGTTGGAGACTGTTTTTGAAGTTTTTTTGTGTAGGTCTGTAACTGAGTGACCAGGGAGGTTGAAGTGTTCACCGACTGGTTTTTGAATGTTGTAATTCTTGATGTCAGATTTGTGTCCATTTATTCTTTTGTGTAGTGCCATGGTTGTACTTTAGTAGTCCTCTTACTATGTTTTTTAATTTGGAGTAGACATTTAATTTGAAACTCTGTTATGATGTTTTTAAAAAGTTTCCATGCAGCTTGTAGGCATTTCATTTTTGTAACTGTACCTTTTAATTTCCATTTAATAAGCTTCCTCATTTTTGTGTAGTTTCCCTTTCGGAAATTAAATGCTACTGTGGTGGGTTTCTTTGGTGTTGTTCCCCCTTTCTCCCCCCGCCAAGGATTTTACATTTAATTATATTATGGTCACTAATACTGTGTGTTTCAACTATATTCACCATCTGGACCACATCTTTTGCTTCACTTTGAACTAAATCAAAGGTGGCCTCTCCACTTGTTGGCTCCAGGAATAGCTACTCCAAGAAGCAGATGTTCATGGTGTCCAGAAACTTTATCTCAGCATCCTGTCCTGACATGTACCCAGTCAATGTGAGAATACAGTAGAACCTCAGAGTTATGAACCCCAGAGTTACGAACTGACCAAGCTAATAAAAGGTGCAGGTGGAGGGTGTGGCAAAGGTGTTCAGTTTTATGAGAATAGAAAGTTGGCAATCCTAGCCCAGAGGCACCATAGGAGATGTAGTGTATTTCCTGCCTCCATTTCCCATCAGCTGCTGCCAGGCCGGCCTGGCCATCTCCTTTCTAGGGTGAGGGGCCAGCAGTATGAGACTGAAAGCGGAAGCTGCCGTGATGCTGGGGAGTAGTCCGCGATGCTCTGGGAGGTGCCGACCTTGCTGGGAGGGGCCCTGCCCCCCCATGGGAGATGCTGTCTTCCCGCCTCGCCCCATGGGCTGCTCTGCACCAGCCCCAATGCACTGCGGGGGATGCAGACTCCAGCTTGCTGCACTGCAGCAAGGACCCCCACAGCCCTACCTCTCCTTACCCACCCCAACTCCCCAATACCCGCCAAGTGTCTCCAGTCTCAATGCTCCAATCCCAGCCAGCTCTCACCCTTCTCCACTACCTCCCAAACCCCTGTTATGGAAGCAGGGCAACCTCCATCCACTGTTCCCGGTCGGAATCCATTAGCGAGATTATTGGGTGATGTCACTTTCAGTCACTATCCTGATCAGACTCTAATGGAGCGTGCACTGCGGCAACATATTTTAGAGTGGTAGCCATGTTAGTCTGTATCAGCAAAAAGAATGGGTAGTACCTGTGGCACCTTAGAGACTAACAAATTTATTTAGGCATAAACTTTCATGGGCTAAAACCCACTTCATCGGATGCATGCAGTGGAAAATACAGTAAGAAGATATATATATACACAGAGAACAAGGACTCTGTGTATACAAGGACAAGTGCAGCGTCCTGCACTTAGGATGGAAGAATCCCATTCATTATTACAAACTAGGACCTAATGGCTAGGAAGCAATTCTGCAGAAAAGGACCTAGGAGTTACTGTGGATGAGAAGTTGGATATGAATCAACGGTGTGCCCTTGTTGCCAAGAAGTGTCATAACATTTCTTCCCAGATCTGGACCTTAGCGTCCAGAATATGGGTGTTAGCATGAAAACCTCCAAGCTTAGTTACCAGCTTGGACCTGGTAATGCTGCCACCAGCCAGGAATTATACAGTGCCTAGCTCACTGTGGTCTCCCCAAAACCTTCCCTGGGAGACCACCAGACTCAGATTCCTTGAGTCTCACAACAAAGGGAAATAACCCCCTCCCCTTGTTTCCTTGTTACTTCCTCCCAGGCTCCCCTCCCTGGACAACCCTAGGAGATTCCCTGCTTCCAGTCCTGAAAACACAAGTACCGAGAGAGCTAATCTCTCTCCCCCCCCTCACCCAGAGGGTATGCAAAGTAAGGCTTAGTAAATCTAACACAAAGAGATTTTCCCCCTGACTTCTTCCTCCCACCAATTCCCTGGTGAGCTGCAGACTCAATTCCCTGGAGTCCCCACTAAAGAAAAACTCCAACAGGTCTTAAAAAGAAAGCTTTATATAAAAAGAGTGAAAAAGGACATGATATATAGTCTCTGTATCAAGGTGGCAATATACAGGGTCAATTGCTTAAAGGGAAAAAATGAATAAACAGCCTTATTAAAAAAGAATACAGTTCAAAACACTCCAGCAACTACACACATGTAAATACAAAAGAAAACAATATAAACCTATTGTCTTACTATCCTTGCACTTACAACTTGGAAACAGAAGATTAGAAAGCCAGGAGATAGAAAAATCACTCTCAGAGCCGAGAGGGTCAGACCCAAGACAAAGAACAAAGAACTCACACCCAAAACTTCCCTCCACCCAGATTTGAAAAAGTTTTGTTTCCTGATTGGTGCTCTGGTCAGGTGTTTCACGTTCCCTGTGTTAACCCTTTTACAGGTAAAAGAACATTAACCCTTAGCTATCTGTTTATGACACGCCCCCCAAATTGCAGACAGTAGGGAACCTCACTGGAGGCGATTTCCTCCTAGAACTTTAAAATAAACAGATTAATACAACACATGCACCTTTACATATACCACTAAGTATATAACTAACAAACTTTTACACTTTAAGAACACTTTTTAACTACTGGATTCTGGGAAACTCTCACGGGAGAGAGCATCAACTACTTTGTTAGAAGCTCCTGAAATGTGCTGAATTTCAAAATCAAAATCTTGGAGAGCTAAACTCCAACGAAGAAGTATCTTGTTGTTCCCCTTGGCAGTATGAAGCCACTTTAGCTCAGCATGGTCAGTTTGTAGCTGGAACCGCCGTCCTCAAACATATGGGCGTAGATTTTACAGGGCGTACACAATGGCGTAGCATTCCTTTTCACTGACTGACCAGTGACTTTCCCTCTCAGACAATTTCTTGCTGAGAAACACGACAGGATGGAAGTTGTGATCCGTTGCTTCCTGCATGAGAACTGCTCCTATACCACGCTCAGATGCATCCGTGGTTACTAGAAATGGCTTGTCAAAGTCCGGGGCCCTGAGCACAGGGTCAGACATGAGCGTCGCCTTAAGTTGGGTAAAGGCCTTTTGACACTCATCAGTCCACTTAACTGCATTTGGCTGGGTCTTTTTGGTCAGGTCGGTCAGTGGGGCAGCGATTTGGCTGTAGTGTGGTACAAATGGCCTGTAGTACCCGGCCAAGCCTAAGAAGGATTGGACCTGTTTCTTTGACTTTGGGACAGGCCACTTTTGGATAGCATCCACCTTGGCCTGTAGGGGGTTTATGGTTCCTCGACCCACCTGGTGTCCCAGGTAAGTTACTCTGTTTTGGCCTATTTGACACTTTTTGGCCTTAACAGTTAGTCCGGCCTGCCTGATGCGCTCAAAGACCTTTTCCAGGTGTTCTAGGTGTTCGGGCCAGGAGTCAGAAAAAATGGCCACATCATCGCCCAGTGCAACTGCATATTCGCCCAGTCCTGCTAGTAGACCATCTAGAAGTCTTTGGAAGGTGACGGGTGCATTTCGCAGCCCGAAAGGAAAGACATTAAATTCATACACCCCCGCATGGGTGATGAATACTGACCTTTCCTTGGCAGGTTCATCTAGCAGTACTTGCCAGTAGCCCTTGGTTAAGTCTATTGTAGAGATGAACTGGGCACGTCCCAACTTCTCCAATAGCTCATCGGTGCATGGCATTGGATAGTTGTCCGTACGAGTTACCGCATTTAGCTTATGGTAGTCCACACAAAAGCGTATTTCCCCATCTGGTTTGGGTACCAGAACCACTGGAGATGCCCATGCACTGGTAGATGAGCGGATTATACCCATCTGTAGCATGTTCTGGATCTCCTGTTCCATAGCAACTTGGGCATGAGGAGACACCCGGTATGGTGGGGTTCTAATTGGGTGAGCATTACCTGTGTCAATGGAGTGGTATGCCCGTTCAGTCCGTCCTGGGGTGGCTGAGAACAATGGGGCGAAGCTAGTGCACAGCTCCTTGATTTGTTGCCGCTGCAGGCCTTCCAGGGTTGTGGAGAGGTTCACCTCTTCCACGCCACCGTCTTTTTTCCCGTTGTAGTAGACACCTTCAGGCCACTCAGCATCATCTCCCTGGACTGTAAACTGACAAACTTGTTAGTCTCTGGAATAGAAAGGCTTGAGAGAATTAACATGGTACACTCTGGGCTTTAGTGAGGAATTGGGAAATGCTATGAGGTAGTTCACAGTTCCCAGGCGCTTTTGGACTGTGAATGGCCCTTCCCATGATGCTTCCATCTTATGGGCCTGTTGCGCCTTCAAGACCATAACCTGGTCTCCTACCTTGAAGGAACGTTCTCTGGTATGTTTGTCATAGCAGGCCTTTTGCTCTTCCTGAGCATCCTTTAGGTTTTCTTTAGCAAGGGCTAAAGAGTGTCGGAGGGTGCTTTGTAGGTTGCTTACAAAGTCCAGAATGTTAGTCCCTGGAGAAGGGGTAAACCCCTCCCATTGCTGCTTCACCAACTGTAATGGCCCCTTAACCTCGGGACCATACACAAGTTCAAACTGTGAAAACCCTAAAATGGGATGTGGTACAGCCCTGTAGGCAAAAAGCAACTGCTGCAATACTAGGTCCCAATTATTGGAGTTTTCGTTGACAAATTTACGTATCATGGCCTCCAAAGTTCCATTAAACCTTTCCACCAGGCCATTGGTTTGATGGTGGTACAGGGTGACAACCAAGTGGTTCACTCCATGAGTTTCCCACAGTTTTTGCATGGTCCCTGCCAAGAAATTAGATCCTGAATCTGTAAGGATGTCGGAGGGCCAACCTACCCTGGCAAAAATCTCTGTTAGGGCCTGACACACAGCGTTAGCCCTGATGTTGCCTAGAGCTACTGCTTCCGGTCATCAGGTAGCAAAGTCCACGAAAGTCAGTACGTAGTGCTTTTCTCTGGGTGTCTTTTTTGGGAAAGGACCCAGAATATCCACAGCTACTCGCTGAAATGGGACCTCAATTATGGGGAGTGGCTGAAGAGGGGCCTTGACCTGGTCTCGGGGTTTTCCCACTCTTTGGCATATCTCACAAGACCGGACATACTTGGCAACGTCCTTGCCCATCCCCTCCAAGTGGAAGGACTTCCCCAATCTGTCTTTGGTTCTGTTCACCCCAGCGTGGCCACTGGGATGATCATGGGCTAAGCTTAAGAGCTTCCCCCGGTACTTAGTTGGAACCACCAACTGTTTTTGAGGATGCCATTCTTCCCAGTGTCCACCAGAAAGAATGTCCTTGTATAAAAGTCCTTGGTCTATAACAAACTGGGATCGGTGAGAAGAGCTGAGAGGCGGTGGGGTGCTCCGTGCCGCCGCCCAAGCTTTCTGAAGGCTGTCATCTGCTTCCTGCTCAGTCTGAAACTGTTCCCTTGAGGCTGGGGTCACCAGTTCTTCCTCAGACTGTGGACTTGGGCTTGGTCCCTCTGGAAGCGATGTAGGTGATGGGGTTGTTTCCGTTGCTGGTGAACCGCTCTCCGCTGGTGCACCTAAGGGTATTTCAGGCTCTGGCTGAGCTTTTTGGGTATGGCTGTCTGTTGCTTCTGCCAGTTCTGGCTCACTGGCACCCTCTGGCATTGAGTTTGAAGATGTGGTTGCAATTGCTGGTGCTGGTTGCTGTTCCAGTTCCGGGCCTGGGACTGGAGGTGCTGTGGCTGTTTCAGTGGTTGCCATGGAATCAGGGTCCATTACCTCTGTCTGGGTCTCTGGTAACACAGACGGGGCATCTGTGGACGGCTCAGGAAGAGGAATGGGTCTGGAAGTTTGCCTGGTTTGGCTGCGTGTAACCATTCCCACTCTCTTGGCCTGCTTCACTTGGTTGGCCAAGTCTTCCCCCAGTAGCATGGGGATGGAATAATTGTCATAGATTGCAAAAGTCCACATTCCTGACCAGCCTTTTTACTGGACAGGCAGTTCAGCTGTAAGCAAGTCTACAGCTTGAGACATGAAGGGGTAAATTGTCACTTGGGCCTTAAGGTTGATGAATTTGGGGTCTACGAAGGATTGGTGGATAGCTGACACTTGTGCCCCCGTGTCTCTCCACGCAGTAACCTTCTTTCCTCCCACTCTCAAATTTTCCCTTCGCTCCAAGGGTATTTGAGAGGCATCTGGGCCTAGGGATCTTTGGTGTGATGGTGGTGTAATGAACTGCACTCAGATGGTGTTCTTTGGTCAGTTGGCCTTGATATGTCCCAGTTCATTACACTTAAAGCTTCTTCCAGATGACTGGTCACTGGGTTGAGGTGGGTTACTGGATATTGGTGAGGTGGAAGAATAGGGTGTCTGTGGCTTTCCTTGGGTTGTAGGTGGGGTCTTTGGTTGCCCTCAGTTGTAGGGTTTATTGTCGGTGTGCCCTCTGGGGTATTTGTTCCCTTTGACAGTAGCTTTCTTGCTTTCTGCCACTTCCATCCATCTGGCTCCAATCTCCCCTGCCTCGGTGAGATTTTTGGGTTTTCCATCTTGTATGTACCGCGTTATGTCCTCAGGAACACCATCCAAGAACTGCTCCATTTGTATGAGGAGGTGCAGTTCGTCCAAGGATTTAACATTGTTTCCTGATATCCAGGCCTCATAATTTTTCCCAACGTAGTAGGCGTGTTTGGGAAATGACACATCTGGTTTCCACTTTTGGGTTCTGAAACGCCGACGGGCATGATCCGGGGTTATCCCCATTCTGTATCTGGCTTTGGTTTGAAAAAGTTTATAGTCGTTCATTTTCTCCTTAGGCATTTCAGCTGCCACCTCTGCTAAAGGTTCACTGAGCTGTGGCCTCAATTCTAACATGTACTGGTCTTTAGGGATGCTGTACCCAAGACAGGCCCTTTCAAAATTTTCTAAGAAGGCCTCAGTGTCATCACCTGCCTTGTAGGTGGGAAATTTCTTGGGATGTGGAACCATAATTGGCAAAGGGTTGTTAGGATTGGCTGGAGCATGCTGCCCAGCCTGTGCTAACTCCAGTTCATGTTTTCTCTGTTTTTCCCTCTCTTCCCTTTCTTGTTGTTGTTTTTCCATTTCTCGGCGGTAGGCTGCCTCTTCTTCTTGTAGTTTTCTGTGGTGGGCTGCATTTTTGGCGTCTTCTTGTTTTTGTAGCCTTTCCCTCTCTTGTTTGTGAGTTGCCTCATCTCTGGCCATTTGTGTTCTTAGTAGTTCTATCTGTTTTTCCATTGCTTCCAGCTGTACTGCTTCTGGTTTTTGTGACATTCTGGTTCCTGTTTTCTTGTGTTGGGGTGCCCTCTGGTGTTTATTATCTGAACTGCAGGTTCTCTGTTGCCTCCTGGGGTCTGCCTAGCAACAGTGCCTTTTTTCCTTTCTTCCTCTAGCTAATCTTTTAAATGTAAAGTAAACCAGAAAAACCACTTTATTTGCATGTGTATTGTGCTGGGTACCTGACTGTCAATCAGAGTGCTATAGTCTAACAAAAGACTCTTAATAGTTCCTTAATGGTTCCTTGCATAATATGCAAGCTACTGCCAGGAGAGAACAGAAAACAAAAATTCTCTCTGGTTCCTTTTAAAACAAAACTCTCTCTGCTTAAAAGCCCCTAGCAGAGAAAAGAAAAATATAATATTCCTACTGGCTTCTGGATTCTATCTATCCCACAACGCTGCACACCATGTCATAACATTTCTTCCCAGATCTGGACCTTAGCGTCCAAAATATGGGTGTTAGTATGAAAACCTCCAAGCTTAGTTACCAGCTTGGACCTGGTAATGCTGCCACCAGCCAGGAATTATACAGTGCCTAGCTCACTGTGGTCTCCCCAAAACCTTCCCTGGGGGACCCCCAGACTCAGATTCCTTGAGTTTCACAACAAAGGGAAATAACCGCCTCCCCTTGTTTCCTTGTTACTTCCTCCCAGGCTCCCCTCCCTGGACAACCCTAGGAGATTCCCTGCTTCCAGTCCTGAAAATACAAGTACCGAGAGAGCTAATCTCTCTCCCCTCCTTCCCCAGAGGGTATGCAAAGTCAGGCTTAGTAAATCTAACACAAAGAGATTTTCCCCCTGACTTCTTCCTCCCACCAATTCCCTGGTGAGCTGCAGACTCAATTCCCTGGAGTCCCCACTAAAGAAAAACTCCAACAGGTCTTAAAAAGAAAGCTTTATATAAAAAGAGTGAAAAAGGACATGATATATAGTCTCTGTATCAAGGTGGCGATATACAGCGTCAATTGCTTAAAGGGAAAAAATGAATAAACAGCCTTATTAAAAAAGAATACAATTCAAAACACTCCAGCAACTACACATATGTAAATACAAAAGAAAACAATATAAACCTATTGTCTTACTATCCTTGCACTTACAACTTGGAAACAGAAGATTAGAAAGCCAGGAGATAGAAAAATCACTCTCAGAGCCGAGAGGGTCAGACCCAAGACAAAGAACAAAGAACTCACACCCAAAACTTCCCTCCACCCAGATTTGAAAAAGTTTTGTTTCCTGATTGGTGCTCTGGTCAGGTGTTTCACGTTCCCTGTGTTAACCCTTTTACAGGTAAAAGAACATTAACCCTTAGCTATCTGTTTATGACAAGAAGGCTAACAGCATTTTGGGCTGTATAAGTAGGGACATTGCCAGCAGAATGAGGGACATGATCATTCCCCTCTTTTCGACATTGGTGAGGCCTCATCTGGAGTACTGTGTCCAGTTTTGGGCCCCACACTATAAAAAGGATGTGGAAAAATTGGAAAGACTCCAGCAGAGGGCAACAAAAATGATTAGGGGGCTGGAGCACATGACTTATGCGGAGAGGCTGAGGGAACTGGGATTGTTTAGTCTGCAGAAGAGAAGAATGAAGAGGGATTTGACAGCTGCTTTCAACTACCTGAAAGGGGATTCCAAAGAAGATGGATCTAAACTGTTCTCAGTGGGGAAGGTTTAGATTTAAGTTTGCTATTAGGAAAAACTTTTTCACTAGGGGGGTGGTGAAGCACTGGAATGGGTTACTTAGAGAGGTAGTGGAATCTCCTTCCTTAGAGGTTTTTAAGGTCAGGCTTGACAAAACCCTGGCTGGTATGATTTAGTTGGGAATTGGTCCTGCTTTGAGCAGGAGATTGGACTTCAGGGCAGGAGTGGGTGACCACCCCGCTACACACAGAGCTGGTTGGATGCTCTTTGATCACAAAAATTCTTCAGCAAATGTTGCTGTTCTTCACTGAATAATTTACACCACGTAGCAAGTGACTAGTGATTTTCGGAGGGTGGGCGCGCAGCACTTTCAAGGCCATTTAAAATGTCTCCTGTTGAGCACTGAAAAAGGAGACTTACAAAATCATGAGTCAAGTCTGAAAATCTTGGCTTTTTCCAATTTTTTTTTACATATACAGATAAGAACATAAGAATGGCCATACTGGGTCAGACCAAAGGTTCATCTTGCCCAGTATCCTGTCTGCCGACAGTGGCCAATGCCAAGTTCTTTGGAGGGAGTGAACAGAAAGGCAATCATCACATGATCCAGCCGTCACCTATAGAATTTCTGGTTAAAATGTTTTAAAGCTCCTAAGTCCCATTTTCAAAAGCACCTTATTCACTTAGGAACCCCCTGATGAAGTGGCTTAGGCACTTTTGAACATTTTGCCCTCTGTCTCACTAGGCATTTGCAGTGCACTGTAGAAGCCTGAAGGGCAAAGGAAATGATCATAGTTTCATATACCATAAATATTGTCTTTCTCCTGTACCAGGAATGTAGGATTATCATCCTTGTTTGGGTCATGAAGCAGATAGCAGCTGATGGGATCGTGTCAATTCATCTCTTTCTTCAGTTCATCAAGTCTTTTTTCAAGTGGTCCAGAGTTTGGTTGGAAGGAGACCAGCCCGCTGGCCAGAACCTGTGTCATTCTGGAAAAGCAGCATCAGAAATGATGTTACCCTTTTCCCATCCTCTTTATAAGAGACAGGAACCTCACTTGAGCGAACTTGTGAAAATCTCTTCCAAAGGGAATCATTACAATGTTGTGCATCATAAGCATTTTTTTTAACTCTGACAAAATCTGAAGAGATCTTGTGGATCTGTTGGATAGGGAGGCTTGGGGCCATAAGCTGAGGAACTGCTCCTTTGGTTTCTAGCGCCTCATGTGTTTGGAGAAGCAGGACTTGGTACATCTCTTGTAAATAAACAAGACTGCATCTGAGCGAACACCATCCTCTACTGGCTTCTGCTTCCAGCTGGGAACTCCCCCAGAGTCCTGAACTATGACTAGCTGCTTGGGTTGGAAAGAGGCAACAGTATTATTGTTGCCATAGTTCACAGAGGCCCTGTCATGGACTAGGCACTGCAAAAGGCAGAACAAAAGGACAATTACACCCCAAAGTGCTGACAACATGTGTGCTGGGGGGAGCCCCCCTTTGGGGAGGCTAGCCCCTGGCTCCACCCCTTCTGCCCATGGCCAGAGCCCAGAGACCCCTTGCCTCCTGTGGCCAGAGCCACAAGTACCTCCCCTCCCCTGGCCGCAGGGGCATTAGGCTGGCCAAAGCCCTGAGTACCCCGCAACTTGACTGGAGGAGCCTCGGGCTGGGCGAAGCCCTGAGCACCTCCGGCTCCCCAGGAGCCTTGGCCTGGCAGAAGCCGTGCCATGCCTCCCCTCCCAGGACCCAACCCTCCCAGGGGAAAAGCCAAAGGATCTGTTAGAAGATGCTTTTGATATTCCCTATGCAGGTTTCGGGGCGGATGAGGACATGGTATGTGCCACCTCAGCCACCCCAGAACCTGCATGGAGCATAATAAAACAAAAACTTTGCCACCAAACTCAGGAACTAGGGTCTGGCGGGTGTGGCTGTGGCAGCACTAAGGGTGGAAGAGCCTCCTCTGGCCTATTATACCCACCGCCCATGGCTGACAATGTAAGGAACCCACAACGGTGCTCACCGAGTGACAACACAGTAGTAAGTGAGGCCTGGGGCACAGAGTCACAAAGGTATTTAGTATCAGAGGGGTAGCCGTGTTAGTCTGGATCTGTAAAAGCAGCAAAGAATCCTGTGGCACCTTATAGACTAACAGACATTTTGGAGCAAGAGCTTTCGTGGGTGAATACCCACTTCATCAGATGCATGCATCTGACGAAGAGGGTATTCACCCACGAAAGCTCATGCTCCAAAACGTCTGTTAGTCTATAAGGTGCCAAAGGTATTTAGGCATCTAAACCCCAGCTTTCAGCACTTAAGGCCCAGTTTTAGGCTCCACCATGATCCACAAAACCCCTGCTTGACTGCTGCCTCATCCTGTAGGTGCCTAAGTGTTCAGGGTAAAAGTTCCCTCAGCGTCTGAGCAGTTTATACCCCAATTCCACAAAGTACTTGAGGACATGCTTAACTTTAAGCACAAGAGAATTCTCAGAGTTCCATGGGACAACAAGCATCCTTAAAAACTAGGCACATGTTTAGATACCTTGCTGAATTGGGGCCGTAAAGAACAAGCCTCAGAAAGCAAATTCACTGATGGTGTGAGCTGGAGTAAGGCCTGGATTCAATCCAGCCATACGGCCACCAACTCAGCAAAGTATTATGATACCACTGGCTCAGTGGTCTGTCAACGTTGCCCCACAGCAGATTCCAATACTCTCTGGAAGTAGGCAACCTCCGTATCTCTGTGGGTCCAAGGGCAACCTTCCAGTCTAAGGGCTGCTCCCTGGATCCTGCCTCAATTCAGTCCTGGTTACAAAACCATTAGAACTATTGTGGGACCTTTTCCTGAGCAAGGACTCAACAAGAGAAGTGCTGCATTCTTTATATCTTGGAGTCTTGGAATCTAAATTAGTTAGGCAACCCAGTCCCTCAGGATCTTTTGAAAATCCTTGCCTATCCAAAGAACAGATTCCTTTCTGAATGATGCATTCAAATTCAACCATAATTTGCTAGATGCAGGAAACACTTGGTGGATTCTCTGCAATGTGTTATGTGAGAGTTCAGACCAGATGACCACAGTGGTCCCTCCTGCCTTTGAAATCTATTAATCTATGGATTTTGCAGATCACTATTCATAGGACAGTAGAACAGACTGCCTTGGGAAATTGTGGAAGCTCCTTCACTGGAAGTTTTCAAAAGGAGGCTGCATAGCCATCTTTCTTGGATGGTTTAGACACAACAAATCCTGCATCTTGGAAGGGGCTGTGGTGCCTTCTAACCCTATGGTTCTATGATTGGCTCCAATGGTACAACTCATATATCAAAAGTAAGGATGAAGAAAGTACTAGGGTCCTAAGTAACAACACAAGAACACTGTGCTAAAGATCTACCAAAAGTTGGACCCTGCAGGTGATGGGTCTTTGCAAGCCAAATTTTGCAAAATAGCTACTAACTTTGGGTTCCTCAGTTTAACATCAACCAATCTGGTCTTTCTTTCCAAAATTGCTGCACACTCACAACCCCAACAGAAATCCATGCAAACTTAAAGTACTCAGCAAATCGGAAAACCCAGGTCTCCATTCTCACAAACTGGGCACCAAAAAGTGGAGGCACCCCGATTAATGGATAGGCTGCACAATTTTGGCCATCAGGCTTGAATTATTTTTGGAACTTCTGAGAAGCCTCAGCTCTCGTTGGCTTTAGTATGATCTTGAGGTGGTCAGCAATGCTGGAATTTAGGCCCAAAGCTGTAAACCACTTTCGGAAATAATCACCAAAGATTTTAGTTGTTCTTGTTTTTTTAATAGATTAATGGATCTAATGGCCAGAAAGACCCATTAGATCAGCTAGCCTGACCTCTTGAATAGCAAAAGATGGATAATTTCACCTGGTTACCCCCGTACTGATCCCAATAACTTATGTTTGAAAGGCAACCAGTCTGGACTGGAAGTTTTTAAAAGACTGAGAACTCACTGTTTCCCAAGTGCTGGCATTCGCAGCCCATGGGAACTTGACGACTTGGATACAAAAGTCGTGCATGAATCACACAGTTTTCAAACTATTTAATGTGGCCCTTTGTTGGTGACATATTGGCCCAGTGCAGAGCTCCAGATTACATTAATTCAGGAAGTAGTTTATGCATAGTCTCAACACAAGCTTTGTTTGCCCATTCCTAAGAGGTGCTGAGCACAAACAGCTCTTGCTGGCTTCACAACCAGGGTTCAGCTCCAAATTCATTCTGTGTAATTGACCTAGGCCCAATTCTTCACTTTTTGAGCCTGATCCTGCCACAACCTTACGTGAGTAACCATAACTCACTCTAGTGACCATGCTGGCTTTGTTATGAGCACTTGCATGAGTAACTACCAGTTGTGTGAGTAAGGGCTTCATGAGGAGGCCACTTTTGCAAGCAAAACTCAATGGACGACTCAGTGGATTGAAGAAGACCCTTAGGGCTAAATCTACACTGTAGGTGGATGTGAGCCCCCCAGCCTGAGAAGACAGGCTTGTACTAGCCACAAGTGAGTGAAAACTAGCAGTGTAGACATTACGTCTAAGGCAGTAGATCTGGCTCTCAAACGCAGCTCACACTTTGCATCTCTGCAATATCCACACTGCTAGTTTTAGTGCCCTAGCTGGAACCAAGCTAGCTCTCATCTATGATATAGACATTCCCTTAAGGACCCAATCCTGCAATCCTTATTCTTTTGGGCAATGTGTGATCGTTGCTGAGGAGGGCAGGAGAACTCTGGGACTAACTGCTAGAGGAAGAGTTACTCACTTGAGTGCTGAAACATTAGTTGATTATGTTAAACTTAATGAATCCTTGCTATTCACACTGGTGTTCAAGGCAGACAGTGCTCTGGGGAGGCTGCAGTTGTTTGTGGAGATCAGTGAGATCACCCATAAGGACTTGTATTCCTAGACATGTTCTTTGGCTCACACTTATATCTGCCTGCTGAGCCACAGAAGAAATTGCCCTTTGTTCTCAAGGCAGGTGAGAAATGTTCTTGATTTTATTAGAGAACTAATAATGATATTGTCTCACATTGTTCTTTAAGCTGTGTATTGAGAGCTAGGTGGGATGCACTGTGCTTTACAATGGAAGTAAAGACATGGTCTTTGTCCTAAGAGCCTATTGACTCAGCTGATCATGGCAAGACAAAATGCTGGGGAGATAACAACAGGCAATGGATGGATGGAGTGGGACAGAACACACACAACTGGGCAATGAGCATTGCTTGGCTAGTAGCACAGGCATCTTTCTTTCTTTCTTTCTTTCCTTCCTTCAGGACTGGAAATATTATTGGAGACATTCTAGAATAAGGTGATGGTCCGAAGACTGAAATGAAGGTGGAGAGAGATGTTTTGTGCAGAACTGGTTCAGGGAAGGCAGTTCATGGCTTTGAGTACCATTTCCACTGAAGTGTAATGGGAATGAGGTGCCCAAACTGTCAGGCAGCTTTGAAAATCTCAGCCTGGCAGCAACGGAGAAGGTGCAAAGATGCTAGTGAGAGAAGGGAATAAAGGGGGTCTGGAAAGAAGTGGAATTAATGGGGTCGGGATCTGATGAGGAGTGTATGGTGTGGCCGTGTAGACCTGGGTCCATCCAGGAGCTGGAAGAAAGGAATAGGAGAGATTGACAGGCTGGGAATATTTTATGTTTTCCCATAAAGCTAGTGTGTGTTAGCTGGTGAAAAACCTGGTTTATCTGGGAGGGGGTTGCAAAGGAAAAGGGTGAGGGAGATGCAGACCTCTTCCTATCTTTACCCATTGTTACTGAACTTTTCTTGTCCACCTGTTTCATCCTGCCCGTAAGTTCTCTGGGGCAGGTGCTCTCTCTTCAATACATGTGTATGAAACACCCAGCACAACAGGGAAGTAATTGGTAATTGAGGCCTCTATATACAAAATTGGTACATTCTCTTTTTTTATTTACTTGAATCATCCTTTTTTGATGGAAAACTGTTATTCTGGAAAACTTTCACCCAGCTCTAGTCAAAAGACTAGAGACATTCCAGAGACTGCTGTGGTCATGATACATGTAAACATCAATAACATGGCAAAGGTGAAAAGGAGGCATGGGAAGCTAAAGATACAGTACTAGGAATTAGGGTTAAATACTTTGTTAATAGCAGTAGCCAAAATTACTGTAAAATTATTTAAAAGGATGAAAATTATATTTGTTGGTTTTTTATTATCAATACAAAAATGAGGAGAAAAAGCATGAAAAAGAAAATTTCCTAAGACATAATGTCTATCTAGCTGTCTAGTTAATAATTAATCATTAAATTAAACAAATGGGCAAACTCTATGTGTTTGATTGCTGTAATTGTTAATCTCTTACTATCAATTCAATAAAATCTTGGCATTTTATTTTTAAATTTCTTTTATCTATAAAGGTAAGATTTTCCATTGTTGATATTTGCCAAAGTTTTTAGTGGTAAATAGAGTTATTATCATTGTGAGCGTAGGGTGACCAGACAGCAAATGTGAAAAATTGGGATGGGGGTGGGGGATAATAGGAATCTATACAAGAAAAAGACCCCAAAATTGGGACTGTCCCTATATAATCGAGATATCTGGTCACCCTATGTGAGGGAAATGTCTATATTATTTTATGAATATTCTTCGTTCGTCTATTTGTTGGCTTGTATTGGTGTTGGTTGCTATATTGTTACAAAGAGGTTAACTCTCAAACAAGTGGACCGCAGGTAGGCAGGAAGAAAGGTATAATTTTCAGATTGCACCATTCACCAATACTTATCAGGACAATTTAGGTGTCAATTCCTTTGATGTTTACCTGTGACTGAGTCCGAACCTCCAGCTTGATATGGGGGTCGGAGGAGAGATTCAAGCGGGAAAACTGAATCAAACAACTTTGTAGTCGATGAAAACCAGAGCCTCGAAGCTTGGCAGAGACAGACACAGGAAGAAAGGGAAAGTAGACTGAACTCCAATCCTAGAAGCATGGGTGTTTGGTTAAACTTTAAGTAAGACAGGTACATATAGGCCTTCTGTTGTTTAATTGTTATGCTTTGATTCCTGCTGTTGAGATTAAATGATACTTTGTTTTGAAAAGGCTGTTTTGTGGTCACTGGGTTCACCACTAGTCCCAGATCCCAAAGAGAAGCCTTGCAGGGCAGCCAAATCCAGCTGGGCCTGTGGAGCAAACACAGTTGGTACCCAACGGGCTGTACCCTTGTCTGATAGTGGGCGAACTGTTGGATTCCACCCCAGAGAGGTGAAGGCAAGAAGCCTGTCACCAGAACAGGTTGCATTCAGGGAGACGCTGAGAGAGGTCAGAGGTGCTGCTAGCCCTGAACTGTGACAACCAATATTAACTGGTCATTTGTTTCATGATGATTTCCATCAATCAAAGCATCTAACTGAAGCTGTAACCCTGCTTCTGAAACAAGATTCATGCAGATGTTCCCTTATGCCCATGCAGAGTAACATCCTTCTTAGTGGTAGTTACCATGTTCATTATGCTACTTCTAGGGGCTAACCAAGCATGGGCCCTTTAGGGCTAGGTATGGATAAACATAGAATAAAAGAAAGTCTCTGTTCCAAAGAACTTTTAACCTAAATAGAGAAGTCAGCTAAAACATAGGAGAAAGGGAGAAAACATTGATTTCAGTTATCTCCACATGGGCTACAGGTTAATCCACATGAATCTGATTATAAGATCAGGGCCTGAGAAATGGAGTGTGAATACAATCTGTGTGAAATATTTATGACTTTCTGGTATTAAATTAAAATCATAATCCCAATTTAATGGGATTTTTGTCTCAAGTAATCTTGATTGCGCAGGTCAACATTCTTATATATGTTGAGTTAGTATCTCACTGCTTGAATGGTCGTATTGAAATCAGCAGGGAGACTGGAATTTTCAAGTGCACAAAGGAATGAGGTGCCCAAATCTCATTGAAGTTAAGAAGCATAAATTTTTTAGGTTCCTTTGAAAATCCCAGCCTGAGAGAAAAGGTAACAGAATTTCTCTTTTGCAATTAGGGGCACACATTGGTGACTAAGGTATTATTGACGAAAGAGGTAGAGTCTGATGCATAGTCCTTTATTTCCTCTTCATTCAAGCCCACTCGTAATGACTGCGCTTCAGAATAAATACTTTGGCCAGCTCTGGTTATGAGTTGAGTTGAGGGAGAAAAGTGATTCTGTTTCACGAAAGATTTCAATATTTTGAAACTGAGTTTCATTCTAAATGGAAACCACCCTTTTTGACATTTTCTGTGGAAAGAAATAGAACCCCGTTTTCAGGACTATGTGGCTGCTGGGCTTTTCTAGAGCCACAGACTTTTGGAGAAAGGCATCCAATCTTGGTTGATAGAAGGCCTGGAGATGGTGGATACACCATGTAATACCTGTCTCTGTTTGTCTTCCAGTTGAACGCTTATGAAGAAATGATGAACTGGAAACCAACAGTGGTGACTGAGTTTCTTCTTCTGGGATTTTCTACCTCTCCAGAGCGGCAGGTTTTACTCTTTGTGGCACTGTTAGCCATTTATCTGGTCACTGTGGTGGAAAACCTCCTCATTATCCTTGTAACTTTGGTTGATCCTGTTCTTCTCACCTCCATGTACTTTTTCCTCTCTAAGGCCTGGTCCACACTACACAGTTAAATTGATTTAAACAGCGTTAAATCGATTTAACTCTGTACCCGTCCACACTACAAGGCACTTTAAATCGATTTTAAGGGCTCTTAAAATCGATTTCTGTAGTCCTCCCCAATGAGAGGAGTAACCCTAAAATCGATATTACTATACCGATTTAGGGTTAGTGTGGACAGAAATCGAAGTTATTGGTCTCATTCTTTTACTGTAGCTACCCAGAGTGCACCGCTCCGGAAATCGATGGTAGCCTAGGACCATGGACGCACACCGCCGAATTAATGTGCCCTAGTGTGGACGCATAAAATCGATTTTATAATATCGGTTTTATAAAACCGGTTTTAGTAATTTCGATTTTATGCTGTAGTGTAGACGTAGCCTAATTTTTCTGCCTTAGAGGTCGGTTACACCTCGATCACTGTCCCCCAAAATGCTGGTGAGCCTCATCTAAGGGGATAAACACATCTCCTTTGCTGTCTGTGCCATGCAAATGGGCTTCTTCCTTTGCTTTGGGAGCACTGAATCTTCCTTTCTGGCCACCATGGCATATGATCGCTACATGGCAATATGCAACCCCCTGTGTTATACCATGATAATGAACAAGAAGGTGTGTGTCCTTCTGGCAGCCACTTCCTGGACTATCGGCATCCCAGCCCAGGTAGTGCAGACCGGTTTGGTGTTCACTTTACCCTTCTGTAGCTCCAGAGAGATCAACCATTTCTTCTGTGACCCAGCCCCTCTGCTGTTGCTGGCCTGTGCTGACACCTCCATGAATGAAACCTTGACTTACATCATGGTCACTTTCTTTGGAATGGTGCCCTTTGCCCTGATTCTGTTGTCCTACATCCAAATCATTGCCACCATCCTCCATGATGCCATCAGCTGCGGGCAAGAAGAAAACATTCTCCACCTGCTCCTCCCACCTCATTGTTGTGGCTTTATTCTATGGTTCCAGCATCCTCCTTTATTTACAACCCAGATCCAATGAATTTCCAGACAGCGCTAATCTTCTCTCCCTGTTCTACACTGTTTTGCCTGCCATGTTGAACCCTTTTATCTACAGCCTGAGGAACAAGGATATCCAAATGACCCTGAAGAAAAATATGTGGAACAAAATGATTCCTCGCTAGCACTGAGTGGGAAACAGATTTTCCACCCTGTTCTTCCTCAGGATGAATCTAAGGCCTACTAAAATTTTTGACAAAGAACAAGAGCAATACCCACCCACCCCAAAATAGCCAGGTCATTAAACCCATGGACAGCAGGTAAAATAGGCTAGGGGAGACTACTTCCCCACAACCCAGGCTGTGGTCCCACCCACACTCTGCTGCAAGGCTCCACCCTCTCCCCCAAAGCCAGCAGGGGCTCAGCTCTGGGTTTCCTGGTTCAAAACGGGGAGAGCAGAGATTCGAATTCAGCTCACCTACGTCCCTTGAAGCACCAAGCTATAGCCTCCAGCTTCCAGCTCTGTAGAGCTTTAAATATGGAATTATTTATAGAAAGAGAACAGCTCCCACCAGCACAATTGATAGACTCACCCCAGACTCCTCTGATCAGTGTCCTAACCCCAGTCTACCCTTGGAGTGGGCTCTCTTCTTTAGTTCAGATCCCATTCTAGACCAATGAAACATTCATCAAAACCAAAATTTTCCCTCCAGAATTTCCATTTCAACAAATTGAAATTTTCCACTGAGAAAAAAAATAACTTTATTTGAAAAATCTCCAGTGACCTCTAGTCCTCAGAGAATGTGACTTGTCTAATAAGCACACTGTTGGGGTCCCAGCTGACAGAAGTCTATTGGTTTAGGCTTGGTTTGAGGCTCCTTGGGCATGATTTCTGAGGTGGGCTGGGCTCTCCCAGTGACCTCTGCTGCTGTTATGAGCACTCAACACTTCTGAAAATCACACTGTAGGCCTATCAAGTTGGTGGCCACCCACAAAAGTCCTGATGGAAGTGACTCTCCAACATTGCTTCAGAAATCTGTAGCAGAAGCAGAGGTAGAAGCCAATTTTCCTTGGCCTGAGGCCACTAGACCATCCCTTCTCTTCTGTTAGGCCTGTGTGCCATTGGCTACACACTTTCTAGCTTCTGCAATGAACAAGAGCAGGGCGTAGAGCTGCCTGGAAAACAGAATTTCCTTCCTGTGGGTGTTGGAACAAATTTTAATCCCAAGTCAACAGCCCAGGGACAAAAAGTGAAACCTTGAAAATTGTTCGCAGGCTCATGGGGCTGCTTGACTTTCTGGGATGCCCAAGGAGATGGGAAGCTGCCTATCCAGTGAACTAGCTGCTGAGGCGTTGATTGTTCCAGGGGGCGAGGTTATGGCTGCCCAGGGAGTCAGCTGCTCAGGGAGTTGGGGAAAGTCTGCCCAGGAAGTGCGCTACAGCGGAGCCAGTAACGCTGAGTGACCAGCAGGCTGTCTGGGACCTGTGCAGTCCTGGTCACCTGGCAGCTGGCCTTCCATTTGCTAGGCTGGCTGAATGGTGGGCACTTTAGCCAGTCTGCTTCCTGGCCTGGTTACATCGAAAGCTGGGACAGAATCCACCTGTTCCCAGGGAGCACATCAGATCTGTTGAATCAGCAACACGGGTCTGTCAGGAAATTTTCAGTCAGCTCTAGCAAGGTCTCCTCATCCCTATCCACTACAGATCTCCATTCCAGTCACTGTCCATTCTGGGGTCCTCTGGACCAAATCGCCACATGCTGTAAATCAGTGCGGTTCCATTCACTTCAGTAAAATGTCACCTGTGAAATGGAGTGGCTGATACTTGTCACTCTTCAGGGACAGAGGTCTGAGATCTTGCTTGTTAATAAGGTGTTTGGAGTGCACAGATTTCCTAATAGCGGTCATTCAGAAGAATACGATCCTGGCTCCCAATCCAGTGCACCTTCCCCTGGGCCAAAAAGTAACCTGGTGAGGGAAAGGATGCTGATGGCCATCTGTTTTATCTTCTGGGTATAGTTCTGTGTGTCTGACTCAGAACAATTTAGGAAGATCAATGTGGCCTAGGATAGTGGTTCCCAAACTTTTCAGGGTCATCCCTCCCCTTACTCCTATCTGGACCCCCCCTCCAGGAGCCAGGGCTGTGGCTCTTGAGGTGGGGAGGGAGTGCGGATGGGGTAATGGGGCTGAGGCTGGGGCTGCAGTTAGGAACAGGTCTGGGGCCAGAGCCAGGGATGGGGCTGGAAATGGAGCCGTGGCTGGGCCATGTTGAAGGCTGGCAACCAGGGCCATGGCCAGGGGTGGGGCTGAGGTTGGGGTCCAAGACAGTGGGCGGAGCTGGGCACAGGGCCAGGAACCAGGGCCACGGCTGGAGGTGTGGCTGGAGCAGAGTTGGGTGCTGCCCCCTTCCCGCCCCGCATGGGGCCTGGCCTGGGCCCCACCAAGACCCCCAAACATTCCTCCACACATGCCCCAAAGTTTGGGTACCACTGGCTGAGGAGCATGGTTGGGAGTTGATATTTTCAAAGGGTCAAGCATATTTTACTCTCTTAGCTTCCTCTGATAAACCCCAGCTGGAATGTTAAGGACAGTAAGCGACAAAGGTTGAATGAAATTGGTTGAACTAGTATGAATGGTGATTTTCCATGGCTTAGAACTCAGCCAAATCAAGACACACTTTTATGGCCACCTCTGAGTTCTAGACCATCTCAAATTTCAATTTCCTACTTGAATCCTTTGAAGTATTAGAGCTGTACAAATGTCTGTCCCAGGTAATTCTCAAAGGTGGCGAATTTCCACCCATTTGTCACCACCCTGCTTCTTGGAAACAGCTGAAAAATGGAGCCAAGGCAGAGGCCAAGTCGCTATTGCAGAAATTTACAGCCCACATATTTAGTGGAGCATAAAAACTCTGCCCTGGCAATCATTTTCAGATTTAGTTTGAAGTGCTGATTTTTAGGGGTGAACCTAAAATATTACAGTTAATTTAAAAAAAATATAGGACAACTGACTCACAATTCCCCATCCATAGCACTGAATTTCAAAACAGGAGTATGCCAAACTAAAATAAAAATCTCTGTTTTATGAATTCTTCAAATTGTTATGAAATACAGAAAAATATGTATTAAAAACAAACTGTAGAACAATGGCATTTTTATGTGAATTCTTTTTGTGTGTGTGTTTTAAGGTTTTCAAAGGTTCACAAACTTTGGATAGCCATCCTTTAGTACATGAAGTTAAAATCAAATGTATGACCACTACTACTAAATTAATTTATAAATGAATAATTCAGCATTGATCATTACATTCTGAACCAGCAGAGTAGCAGGTTGGAGGTCTAGGTTGGCTATTAGGAAAAACTATTTCACTAGGAGGGTGGTGAAGCACTGGAATGGGTTACCTAGGGAGGTGATGGAATCTCCATCCATTGGGATTTTTAAGGCCCTCTTGACAAAGCCATGGCTAGGATGATTTAGTTGGTCCTGCTTTGAGCAGGGGATTGGACTGAGGTCACTTCCAACCCTAATGTTCTATGATCAACACACAGGCATGGTCTACACTATGAGTTTATTTTGAATGTAGCAGCATTAAACTGAATTGACGCTGCACCCGTCCACACAATGAAGCCCTTTATTTCGATATAAAGGGCTCATCATATTGATATCTGTACTTCCCCCCACAGAGGGGAGTAGCGCTGAAATCGGTATTGCCATTTCGAATTAGGTTTAGTGTGGTCACAATAGGGACTCACTACAGTGCCACGTGAAAGTTAAGGAGCTCAGACAAGCCTACCAGAAAACCAAAGAAGCAAATGGAAGGTCCGGGGCAAAGCCGCAAACATGCCACGTCTACGCTGAGCTGCATGCAATTCTAGGGGGGGCTGTCACCACTACCCCACCCCTGACCATGGATTCCGAGGAGGGGTTACTCTCAGCCATGCCTGAGGATTCTGTGGATGGGAAAGATGATGATGAGGAGGAGGACGAGTTTGCGGAGAGCACACAGCACTCCATTCTCCCCAACAGCCAGGATCTTTTTCTCAGCCTGACTGAAGTAGCCTCCTAACCCTCCCAAGGCATTATGCCAGACCGTAAAGCCATGGAAAGGACATCTGGTGAGTGTACCATTGTAAATATAAAATATGGTTTAAAAGCAAGCATTTTTTAATGATTAATTTGCCCTGAGGAATTGGGATGCATTCACGGCCAGTACAGCTACTAGAAAAGTCTATTAATGTGTCTGGGGATGGAGCGGAAATCCTCCAGGGACATCTCCATGAAGCTCTCCTGGAGATACTCCAAAAGCCTTTCCAGAAGGTTTCTGGGCAGTGCAGCCTTATTCCATCCTCCATGGTAGGACACCTGACCTCGTCATACTAGTAGCAAGTAATGTGGTATTATTGCATGACAAAGCCTGGCAGCGTATGGTCCCAGTGTTTGCTGGCATTCAGGCAACATCTGTTCTTTTTCTCACTGTGATATCTTCAGGAAAGTGATATCGTTCATGATAACCTGGTTGAAATACAAGAATTTAATTAAGAGGACAGAGCCTACTGGGCTGTTTGCCTGTGACTAAAAAGAAATCCTTCCCTGCAGTTAGCCAACGGGGGGGAGGGGAGGAAATTGGCTCTGAGTTTTTTCTCCTTTGGCTAGCAGGGATCTTCCCTGATACCAGCCACGCAGTGGGGGGAAGGGTAAAGCAATCATTGCAGAGAATTGGAAGGGGAGGGCTAGTTTGGTTTCTGCTGCTGCACATTAACAGGAAAGCCGCAGCACTCAACGGGCTTTGCTTGGTATGTGGGAAAGGAGGGCACTGGTTTTATGAAGGCTGCAGAAGCTGAAAGACAATGACTTACCATGGCCGCATGCAAGCCGAATTCTGTTGCCCGGACCTGCACTGGTGATTTATAACCCCAAAGCCTCAGGCACTCAATATTAAGATGCAAAATGCTACCTTGTACTGAAATCAATGTGCTATGTAATGTGAATAGTGTTGCTCACCGTGAAAGAGTATAAGCATTGTTCTGTAAAATGTATCTTTTAAAATACTTCTCTCACTTTTTTTCCCTCCCTCCCTCCCACAGCTGCAAATTTTTCAAGCCTCCCTCCTCCGTCCCGAAGGCTATCTCAGATAAGGTGGCAGAAAAAAAGAACGAGAGACGAAATGTTCTCTGAAATCATGGAATCAATCTGCAATGAAAGAGCTCATTTGAAAGAGTGGAAGGACGCAGCATCAAAGTACAGGAAAGATGCCAGTGAACGTGAGGACAGGAGGGACGGTCGAGATGAGAGGTGTCGGCGGGAAGATCAGCAGTGGCAGGATGCAACGCTGGGGCTGCTGCGTGATCAAACTGACATGCTCCAGTGTCTAGTGGAGCTTCAGGAACAGTAGCAGGATCACAGAGTGCCACTACAGCCCCTGTATAACCACCCTCCCACTTCCCCAAGTTCCATAGCTTCCTCACCCAGATGTGTAAGAATGCGGGGGGGAGGCTCCGTGCACTCGCCCACTCCACCCCAGTGGACAGCCCAAGCAAAAGGCTGCCATTATTTTCCTTTTCCTTCCCTCCTATCCTCCTCCCAAACCCCACCCAGGCTACCTTGTCAGTTTTCTCCCTCCTTTTATAATCAGTTAATAAAGAATACATGATTTTTAAACGATAGTGACTTTATTTCCTTAGAAAGCAAGCTGTGATCGAAGGGGAGAGTGGGTTGCTTAGAGGGAATGAGTCAATCAAGGGGACGGGTTTTCATCAATGAGAAACAAACAGAACTTTCACACCATAGCCTGGCCAGTCATGAAACTGGTTTTCAAAACTACCTTGTCCCTGGAGCGCAGGGTCTCTCCTCTGCCCTACATTGAGAGACTGAGCCCTCATTGCTCAGTGTGTAACGGGGGGGTGGGGGTCGCCTGGCCTCCTGTACACCACGGACAAGAGCCTTATATCCAGCAAGTATAAATGGGAGCGGTTCTCCCCGGGCTTTGTCTGTGGGTCTGGAAACCGGGAAGGGCACCGCCCCTCACTCCCAGGCTGGGGTGGCCACATGGCCGGAGTGAGACTGCTGCCTAGCCCTATCCCCATGGGGGACAGGACAGAGTGGGGGAGGGGCACAGGAACACACACCAAAGCTTCTCACCTGTGATACAGGAGCACAAGTCGCATGGACTTTCAACAAACGCCTTATTATTTTCAACTTTTCCTTTTCTATATATGTAAGCAGAGTCAGGATGAGCTCTACCCTGACATCTGGTGGTGAACTATGGCGAGTGTGGAAAAGAACTTCAGGAGGTGATCTCGTTTGCACAGGCACACCCACCCCACCTAGCATGAGCCCATGGCAGCGCAAAATGGTCACTTTGGCAGCTGTGGAATCCCTAGTTTCTCTGTTATTGGGGCAGGAATAGAGTGTTGTTACCTTGAATATGTGAATCAAGGACAATGAAACTGTTATATGACCGCATTGTTTCCCTCCTTTATTAAAAGGCTTTTGCTACACTCAGACTCCGTGCTTGCGAGAGGGGAAATATTGCCTCCTAGAGGCACCCAGGGGGTGGTATTTAAGTGTCCCAGATCACTGGGTGGGGCCTCAAGCTGGTTTTGCATTGCGTTATTGAAACAGAACCCCTAGAGACTGAACCCGGCCCTTGTTACTGCAATTCAGAGGGGCAGAAGGGTTATATATATATATACATATATATATATATATAGTTTTTTTATCTATTACATATACAGTATTTTTATTTTATTTTACACACACACACACACACACACACACACACACACACACACACATATATGTATTAGTGTTTTTGTAATTTTATTTTCATTTAGTCTTGGCAGAATATTTTTTTTTAAATAATTTTAGAGTGATGATATTGATTTTTTAAGCGTTTTTCAAATCTGTATTGGCTTTAAATTTTCACATTTGCACAAAACTATGGGTTTTAAGCATTCTTTATTTCTGTTTATTGATTTTTAATGTTCACAGTGGGAAGAAATAAGAGAAGGGTTGTGATGACAATCAATATTTTATGACTGTGAATGTTAAGATTCAAAAATTTTAAAGCTTTGTATTTGTTAACACAATCAAACTGTCAACACCACACATCTAAATTTACAAAGGAAATATCCTTAACTCAAACTCATAAGTTCTCTCAAGCAGCATTTTTCTTTGCCTACCTGGAAATTTTGATTATTAATGGCATTTTCCTCCCTGCAGTTTTGCATGTGTATGATGAAATCATTCACTGATTAAAATCTAATCCTTACAAGCCTCTGTATATTTATGCTTTGTCTAGCAAATCCAGCATGGCTCCCACTTTGGCCAATCCCACCCAGCCAGACCCCTCGCTTCCAGTCCCCTTCCATTATGTTCTCCCCCACTCTGGTCATCCCCTAAAGCCAACCCTTTGCCCCACCGATCCAGGCAGTTCCTTCAACAGGCCCCCTACCCCTCTAGCCAGACTCTTCACCCCACCGCTCCAGCCAGACAGTCCTCCTCACATCCAGCTAGGAAGAGGGAATTGGACTGCCTGGGCAAGGAGACTGGGACTGAGATGACAAGCCTTAAGCAGTGGAGACCTGGACTGAGTAGGCAAGTAGAATGGGACTGGGACAAGGAGCCAGGGGTGGGTTTTCTGGTCTGTTCATAGAATCATAGAACATCAGGGTTGGAAGGGAACTCAGGAGGTCATCTAGTCCAACCCCCTGCTCAAAGCAGGACCAATTCCCAACTACATCATCCCAGCCGGGCCTTAAAAACCTCCCTAGGTAACCCATTCCAGTGCTTCACCACTCTCCTAGTGAAATAGTTTTTCCTAATATCCAACCTAAACCTCCCCACTGCAACTTGAGACCATTATTCCTTGTTCTGTCATCAGGTACCACTGAGAACAGCTGAGCTCCATCTTCTTTGGATCCCCCTTTCAGGTAGTTGAAAGCAGCTATCAAATCCCACCTCATTCTTCTCTTCTGCAGACTAAACAATCCCAGTTCCCTCAGCCACTCCTTGTAGGCCATGTGCTCCAGCCCCCTAATCATTTTTGTTGCCCTTTGCCAGACTCTTTCCAATATTTTGCATATCCTTCTTTTAGTGTGGGGCCCAAAACGACACAGTACTATAGATGAGGCCTCACCAATGTCGAATAGAGGGGAATGGTCACATCCCTCAATCTGCTGGCAGTGCCCCCTACTTATACAGGCCAAAATGCCGTTAGCCTTCTTGGCAACAAGGGCACACTGTTGACTCATATCCAGCTTCTTGTCCACTGTAACCCCTAGGACCTTTTCTGCAGAACTGCTTCCTAGCCACTCAGTCCCTAGTCTGTAAGAGTGAATGGGATTCTTCCATCCTAAGTGCAGGACTCTGCACTTGTCCTTATTGAACCTCATCAGGTTTCTTTTGGCCCAGTCCTCTAATATGTCTAAGTCCCTCTGTATCCTATCACTGCCCTTCAGCGTATCTACCACTCCTCCAAGTTTAGTGTCATTTGCAAAATTGCTGAGAGTGCAGTCCACACCATCCTTCAGATCATCAATGAAGATATTGAACAAAACCTGCCCCAAGACCAACCATTGGGGCACTCCACTTGCAATCGGCTGCCATTGATCACTACCCGTTGAGCCCAACAATCTAGCTAGCTTTCTGTCCACCTTATAGTCCAATCATCCAGCCCATACTTCTTTAACTTACTGGCAAAAATACTGTGGGAGACCGTATCAAAAGATTTGCTAAAGTCAAGGAATAACACATCCACTGCTTTCCCCTCTCCACAGACCCAGTTATCTCCTCATAGAGGGCAATTAGGTTAGTCAGGCATGACTTGCCTTTGTTTATCTTCCAATTTTTAAGTACTCAGCCGTTTAGACTTTCAGAATTACACCCATGTCACAGCATGTGCTTTCAGTTACATTCAGCCCAGGAGTCCTAGACTGTTGTGATATCAGAGGTATTTCAACCAATCCCCTTATCCCTACAGCTAATTTGCATGCAGCAATTTCATTGGCTGTACAGAGGGTGAATTATTTGACTCAGATGCCTCAGTTCATGGCACTATGGGCTCTCAGTTGCCTGTAAGTATATCTGCAGTTATTCGGTGCAACACTTCCATTGGAGTATTAGTAACTGTAACAAATGGGGGACCTGGGGAGTGCAAGAAGTTCAAATGACTGTATTGAAATGTGCTAGACTGGCATGGACTTTCGGGACAATATAAGCTTTAAGTGGGTTTCCTGGGGAATCTCTGGGTGGTAGGTTAATGAAAATTGAATGATCTCAGCTATGCCCTTGATGAAGAGAGGGTAATTGGCTGGTGATTACCTGTTCCAAGAGGCTTGGAAATCAAGGGCCATAGCTGCATAAAGAAACAGATGAACTGTCCAGTTGGGGTCTGATTCCTGGTTTAAAAACTGACTTGCACTTGTAATGAAGGGGACAAAACCAGCTGTGGGGGTTGAAAAACTGACACCACAGCCTAGGCTGGAGCGTGGGGGGGGGTGACCTCTGGTAAACTTTTGGCATGGATATAGATCAGTGGTTCTCAACCTATTTATCATTATGGGAAGCATGTGGGCCACAATGTATCATCTGGGTTGCAGGTTGAGAACCACAGCATGTCCTCCCCAGCTCTGTCCCCCCCTAGGCTCCCTATGCCCAGTGCCTCCCAAAGTGGGGCCAGGAGCGCAAGCACTATGGACCCATCTGTGCAGGGCATGGTGGCAGCCTCGACACTGGGCTTGGCCACATGGGGCCAGGGCAGCCAGGCGGCAGCCCGGATACTGACCCCATGGATTGGCAAACAGTCTCAATGCTGACCCTAGACGCTCTGCCAGGCAGCAGTTCCAGAATCCACCATTTGGCACTGGCAAGGCAGCAGCCCTGGACCCTGCCATGTGAGGCCGGACGGTGACCCTGACCCCTGGCCCTGCTCAGCCGGGCATACCAGACCCCGCGGCAGTGGGCAGCAAGGCAGCTGGTAACTTGGCCCCATGCAGCCCTACAGCCTTTAGCACACAGCTTGGCCACAGGTGTGTGCTAATTAAGCCGCATGCAGCCTGTGGGCAGTGGGTTGAGAACTGCTGATATAGATTATTTTATTGTTTTTTACATGATTTCTCTGTATGCTTTTGCTCTAAGAATAAATGTATTTTGCTTTTTAAAGGCTGGTTGGCAACTGCTATACACCGTTATTGCCCTTGAAGAAGGGGGAGGGGTAGCTCAGTGGTTTGAGCATTGGCCTGCTAAACCCAAGGTTGTAAGCTCAATTCTTGAGGGGGCCACTTAGGGGTCTGGGGCAAAATCAGTACTTGGTCCTGCTAGTGAAGGCAGCAGGCTGGACTCAATGACCTTTCAAGGTCCTTCCTGGTTCTAGGAGATTGGTATATCTCCAATTATACAAAAATAAAAATTGTTAACCACTGGTACTGGACACCAGTCAGACCTGTTGAGGTTCAGAGGACTGCAAGCTTTAAACCCCCCAGTTTAAAGAAGTGACAGCTTGGAAGCCTAAAACCTGAAGTAGATGCCCTCAAGGAGGTGTGGGGGAAGAAGGTCAATGTTGCATTTAACCCTGAAACTGTAACAACAACAATGATATTAATACATAATATCCTCTCTATGAAGTCTAATACACAAGGATTTTAAAGCTATACATTACAGAGATTAATAACAATACATTTTACACATAAGGAAACTGAGGCACCGAGAAAGGAAGTGACTTGCAAAATGAGACTGCCAGCAGAATCAGGACCAGCATCAAAATCTCTTAACTGTCAGTCCTCTGTTTTAGCTACAGGGCCATTCTTAATTTACAATCAACTTCCCCAGCATTTCTATCATTTCCAAGGGTTATAGGTAGCTCCAGAAATCCTTCATCATAACTTACTCACCAAATCGCCTGACTGTCAGGGTTTTCAAGGTCATTGCAATGTTTGTGACTGATTTCAAGAGGGGTTAAAAAAGAAGGATGATCACATAGACATCATGGTGTAGGGTGTATTGGATAGATAGATAGATAGATTAGATAGATACTCCCATTCTTATTTGCATAATGTGATCTTGAATTTGCCACCCTTCAAAACCATTGCCCTTAGGAGTTTCTTCACACCCTCTCGAACTTCCTGATTTCTGAGGCTGTATATGATAGGATTAAACATGGGGTCACTGTGGTGTACAGCAAGGAGAAGACCTTGTTAAGTGCTGGCTAGTCATTTGCTGAGGGGGCCACGTACATGGCAATCAGGGTCCCGTAGAAAGTGATGACCACAATGAGGTGGGAGGAGCAGGTGGAGAAGGCCTTTTGCCTCCCGGTAGTGGAAGGAATTCTCAGGATGGCCCTGAGGATGTGAGTGTAGGACACCAGGATTAAGAGAAATGGGACCAAGGTTACAATCGAGGACAAGATGCTAATAGTGGTTTTGACTGAGTAGGAGTCCATGTAGGAGAGTTTTATGAGAGGTTTGAAATCGCAGAAAAAATGGTTGATTTCATTGGGACCACAGAATGTCAGATGGGACACTACAGATACTGTTATTATGGGTATCAGAAAACCACATGCCCAGGAACCAGCTACTAACTGGGTGCAGGCCCTGCCAGTCATGACAGCTGCATAGTGCAGTGGATAGCATATAGCCACTTACTGATCATAAGCCATCATACCAAGGAGCAAGCACTCTGTGGTTCCCAATGAAGCAAAGAGGTAGAACTGTATCATGCAGACAGGGAATAATATTATACTCTTCTCCAACAGGAAACCAAATAGCATCCTGGGGATGATATTTGTGGTGTAGCAGATTTCCAGGAAGGACAAATTGCTGAGGAACCAGTACATGGGGGTATGAAGGCGATGCTGGAACAGAACTGTTACCACAATCAAGACATTTCCCGTGATCGTTGCAATGTAAATAATGAGAAAAGACAGAAAGAGCAGCACCTGAGACTTGCAGAGATCGGAGAATCCTAAAAGGATGAATCCATTGATGGCTCTTTGATTTAGCCTGAGTAGTTTGGCCATGTTTGGTTTAAGAGAGGTGTCCTTGAGCCTTTGAACCTCAGTCCTGGGAGACATTGCAAGACACACTTTTGTGATCACCCTTTCATGATCAAATAATGTTATAATCATAAAATCATAGAACTGGAAGAGACGTTGAGAGGTTATCTAGTCCAGTCCCCTGCACTCATGGCAGGACTACGTATTATCTAGACCATTCCTGACAAGTGTTTGTCTAACCTGCTCTTAAAAATCCTCAATGATGGAGATTCCACAACCTCCCTAGGTAATTTATTCCAGTGCTTATCCTCCCTGATAGTTAGGAAGTTTTTCCTAATGTCCAATCTAAACCTCCCTTGATCAAATTAAGTCCATTGTTTCTTGTCCTAGAGGTTAAGAAGAACAATTTTCCTCCCTTTCCTTGTAATAACATTTTATGTACTTGAAAATAGTTAACACGTCCCCTCTCAGTCTTCTTTTCTCCAGAATAAAGAAACCCAGGTTTTTTTTCAATCTTCCCTCACAGGTCATGTTTTCTATACCTTTAATCATTTTTGGTTTTGCCACATCATCAGTTAGTAGCTCCTCAACTGGCATCCTCATTCTCTCTAATTCAGCATTGTTCTTCTAATTCTCTTATCCCTTTGTCCCTCTTTTGCTTCTTCTTCATTTTCCTCTTCTTCTTCTTCCTTTGTATCAGTTTCCATCTCATGCAGATTAAGATGTTACCCCAAAAGTGTTATCTAACGCTGCAATAAGATGACTCTACAGCTAGTTGGAAAAGCCTGACATTGAGATTTTCAGTGGAGCCTCAGAGAGTTAGGTGCTCCACTTCCATTGAAATTAAGCAGAATTCCCATTGAATTCCTATGGTCGGATTTTCCAATGAGCAAGGCAAATTAGGCATCAAACTGCCCTCAAGCTCCTTTGAAAATTCCAGCTTGAATATTTCAAAAGTTTGATTAAAATTAGGATAAATCCACTTTTGTTTTTACTTTTGTAAAAAAAAATCACTACAAAAAATGGAGCAGAGAAGGAAATTTATGTGCTTTTTTTGACCAGCTCTCAGTTTTTCTTTTTCTTTTCCATATGAAATATTGACAAAATTTTGGGAGAAATATTAATATTAAAGTCTAAACTTTTCCAGCCACTGTTGTTCATTCCTACTGATTGAAGTTGTTGAGGCTACCTGAGTACTTATGTATTGTTGTGGTATCCCTCACCCCTGCATGCACATAACATGCTTAGTCTGAGCAGGGATGGTGAAAACTTTTCCACTAGAATTTTTTTAAAGGAAAATTGGATTGTCCTATTTCTTTGATTTTCAGACCAAAATTTCCAGTTTTCAGTTTGGGGATGAAAAGGACAAATTTTCTTCTGAAAATGTTGATGAAATTCCCGCCCCACAATTTTTTTTGCAGATAAAATAAGCCATTTTTTGGACAGCTTTAACCAACCTGAACAAGACCCAAATAAAGACCCCTTGGGTTTGACCCTACACATTTTCTTTCTCAGCAAAAAAGTTCAGTCATATTCACCTCTCATGCTGCTTTAGGACATCTTACACTTTTCTTGGGTATTTGCTGATCATCCACTGGTATCTTCAGTTCCCCTTTTCTTGCTTTTTCTTGTGTTGCCTTCAATCTCTTCCCAGGGTCATGTATTGTCTGCTTTCTGCCACCAAGAATTTAGGCAGATAATATTTTCCCAGAGTTTGAGTCTTTTATAGGTTCTGATGCATTTTCTTGTACAAGCCTCACATTCTAATTTGCTTCTCCAAAGACTTCATTAAAATGTTTCTTTTTCTAGCATGTGCAAGTTACCTTTTAATGCTGATCCCTCTTCAGACAATGGAGGCCAGATACATAGATGGGATAAATCGGCATACATCCATTTACACCAGCTGGGGATCTGATCCATTGACCCAATGGAGCTATGGCTTATTTACTCTATCTGAAAAAAGATGGGGGTATGTGATGGAGAGCTTAAAGCTCTGCTGTCTATTTTGAAAGGTAGTTAAATGCCTAGTGGGATTTTCAGAAATATCTAGGCACTTAACTCCCATTGATATCAATGAGTTTTGGGCAGATAGATGCTTTTGAAAATCCCACTAGGTTCCAAAATACCTTTCAAAATCTATTAGGTACTTGTTTGCATCTTCAGATGCCTGAGTACCTTTGAAAGTCTGGCCCTTAGCTGCTTAAGGATAATTGGAAATGAATGGAGCTAAATTTCCTAAATCTCATAGGTAAGTTTGCAAAATTTTGCTCTAAGGGGATTATCTAAGGGTATGTAAGGAACTAGTTGAAGCAATCTCAGAACCGTTAGCGGTTACTGCATTTACTGTAGTATTTTCATTAAGTCTCCGTTTGCCTCTGTTTCTCTCGTATTTTGTGTTGCTACACATGGGATGCAAAAGAGTTACGTCTGCTCTTGGGGCAGCAAAGGAAGTATGAGGGGTGTGTGTTGTCTTGCTTTTTGGAGTAGACTGAATGGGTCATTAAAGGGCTGGCCCAGGCTAACCCCTACCAGTGGAAAATCCAAGAAAGCAATGAAACTCCCAATAGCCAGAACAATGATGCCTAGCAACCAACAACCAATAAGGAGATCTTCTCCCACTTCTCAGTAGGGAAGTGTCATAAACAAATAGTTAAGGGTTAATAGAACAGAAGTACTTCATGACTCTTTTGCCTGTAAAGGGTTAACAAGTTCAGTGAGCCTGGCTGTCACCTGACCAGAGGACTAATCAGGGGACAGGATACTTTCAAATCTCAAGGGAGGGAAGTTTTTGTGTGTGTGCTGTTAGTTTTTGGTTGTTGTTCTCTCTGGTTTCTGAGAGTGACCAGACGTGCAACCAGGTTTCTCTCCAATTTCTCTGATACAGTCTCTTATATGTCCAGAATAGTAAGTACTAGGTAGATAAGGCGAGTTAGGCTTATGTTTGTTTTCTTTATTTGAAAATGTGTATTTGGCTAGGGGAGTTCAAATGTGTATTTTGCTGAAAGGAGTTCAAATGTATATTTGGTTGGAAGGAGTTCAAATGTGTATTTTGCTGAAAGGATTTTAATTTGTACTTGTATACTTAGACTGGGAGGGTATTCCGAGGTTCTAGAGCTGAAAGACCCTGTAACATATTCCATCTTAAATTTAGAAAGATAATTTTTACTGTTTTTTCTTTCTTTAATTAAAAGCTTTTCTTGTTTAAGAACCTGATTGTTTTTTTATTCTGGTGAAACCCCAGGGGACTGGGTCTGGATCCACCAGGGAATTGGTGGGGAGAAAGGCGGGAAGGGGAAGAGAAAGGATAATTTTCTCTCTGTGTTAGGATTACTTTCTCTCTCAGGGAGAGTCTGGGAGGGGGAGAGAGAAGGGGGGGGGAAGGTGAATTTTCCTCTCTGTTTTAAGATTCAAGGAGTTTGAATCACAGTGATCTTCCAGGGTAACCCAGGGAGGGGAAGCCTGGGAGAGGCAACTGTGAGGGAAAGGGTTTACTTTCCTTGTGTTAAGATCCAGAGGGACTGGGTTTTGGGGGTCCCCGGGCAAGGTTTTGGGGGGACCAGAGTGTATCAGTCACTGGAATTCCTGGTTGGTGGCAACGCTACAAGTACTAAGCTGGTAATTGAGCTTAGAGGAATTCATGCTGGTACCCCATCTTTTGGATGCTAAGGTTCAGAGTGGGGAATTATACCATGACATGGTGTGCAGCATGTGGGATAGATAGATAAGATAGAATCCAAAAGCCAGTAAGGTTTTTATTTCCCTCCCTGCTTGCTGTCTACAGGCAGACTGAGAGGTTTGGGTTTAGAAGCAAAAGCCAGTAGGATTTTTTCTTTCTCTTTTCTCTCTGTTAGCTGTTTGTAAGCAGGAGAGAGGGTTTTTAAAACTACAGCCAGAATTTTTTTTCCTTTTCTCCTTTCTGGTTGTGCAGAGAGAATGCCTGAAGGCAGAGACATTAAGTTTAACAAGGGCCTTTTGTTAAACAAAGGACTCCAGTTGTGAGTCACCATACACCAGCAAAAGACATTTGCAAATGAAGGTTTTTTCTTTCTTTCTAACTCTGTCAGGAATAGCCAGGTAGAAGAAGTTAAAAAAAGACTCTGTTGCAAAGCAACCCTAAGGAGGCAACAGAGAAGCAGCATTTCAGGCAGTAAACAGCAGAGGGTGCCCCAACACAAGAAAGCAGAAACCATGAGTACCAAGGACACCCTGAAACAGGAACGGGCAAAACTGGTGGCAGAGGAACAAATCAAAGACGCAGACCACAAGCGAGACATGGAAAAGAAACAACAAGAACTAGAAATAAAACTGAAAGAGATGGAGCTGAGAGAAAGAGAAAGAGAGGTTGCCCACAGTAGAGAGCTGGAGATAAAAGAAAGAGAGTGGGAAAGAGAGAGGGAAGAGAGGGAAAAAGAGAGAAAGCATGAACTGGAATTAGCATGGGCTAAACAGAATAACACAGCCAACCCTAACAACCTTTCTCTAGTTATTGTTCCATATCCCAAGAAATTTCCCACCTACAAGGCAGGTGATGACACTGAGGCCTTCCTAGAAAATTTTGAAAGGACCTGCCATGGGTACAGCATCACTGAAGACCAGTGCATGATAGAACTGAGGCCACTGCTCAGTGGACCCCAGCAGAGGCGGTGGCTGAAATGCCTAAGGAAAGCATGAACGATTATAAACTTTTTCAAACCAAGGCCAGAATCAGAATGGGGCTAACACCTGAGCATGGCCGTCGGAGGTTCAGAGCCCTAAGGCGGAAACCAGATGTGTCATTCACCCGACACGCCTACCACATTGGAAAGAATTATGATGCCTGGATATTAGGAGCCAATGTTAAATCTCTGGACAACATGCACCTCCTAATACAATTGGAACACTTCTTAGAGGGTGTTCCGTAGGAAATAGAAAGGTACATCCTAGATGGGAAGCCCAAAACTGTCACCGAGGTGGGGGAGATTGGAGCCAGATGGGTGGAAATGGCAGAAAAGAGAAGAGCTACTATCAAGAGGAGCGGATACCACAGGGGTCACACCGACAATAAACCCTATCACCGAGGGCAACCCAGGACCCCACCTACAACCCAAGGAAAACCCCAGACTCCCTATTCTCTCACCTCACTAATCTCCAGTAACCCACCTCGGCCCAATGACCAGTCAGCTGGGCGATGCTTTAAGTGTAATGAACTAGGACATATAAAAACCAACTGCCCCAAGAACCCCAACCGAGTGCAGTTCATTATATCTCCATCACTCCAAAGATCCCCAGGCCCAGATGCCTCTCAAATACCCTCGGAGTGAAGGGAAATTTTGAGAGTGGGCGGAAAGAAGGTTATCGTGTGGAGAGACATGGGGGCACAAGTGTCAGCGATCCACCAATCCTTAGTGGACCCCAAATTCATCAACCCAAAGGTCCAAGTAACAATTTATCCCTTCATGTCACAAGCTGTAAACTTGCCTACAGCTGAACTGCCTGTCCAGTACAAAGGCTAGTCAGGAATGTGGACTTTTGCAGTCTATTACAATTATCCCATCCCCATGCTACTGGAGGAAGTCTTGGCCAACCGGGTAAAGCAGGCCAAGAGGATGGGAATGGTTACACGCAGCCAAGCCAGGCAACCTTCCAGACCTATTCCTGTTCCTGAGCCATCCACAGGGGCCCTGTCTGTGTTAGCAGAGACACAGACAGAGGTAGTGGACCCGGATCCCCTGCCTACAACTGCAAAAGCCACAGTACCTCCAGTCCCAGACCCAGATCTGGAAACGCAACCAGCACTAGAACCATTGCCAGCACTGACGTCAGCGCTTGCAAATGCATCTTCAACCCCAATGCCAGAGGGCGCCAGCGAACCTGAACTGGCAGAAGAAGCAGATAACCATACCCAAGAGGCTCAGCCAGAGCCTGAAATATCCTCAGGTGCACCAGCGGGGAGCGGTTCACCAGGAACGAAAACAACCCCATCACCTACATCGCTTCCCAAAGGACCAAGCCCAAGTCCACAGTCTAAGGGAGAACTGATGTCTCCAGCCTCCAGGAAACAGTTTCAGACTGAGCAGGAAGCAGATGACAGCCTTCAGAAAGCTTGGGCAGTGGCACGGAGCACCCCACTGCCTCTCAATTCTTCTAACTGATCCCGGTTTGTTATAGAACAAGGGATTTTATATAAGGAGGCTCTTTCTGGTGGGCATCAGGAAGACTGTCATCCACGAAAACAGTTGGTGGTTCCAACTAAGTACAGGGGGAAGCTCTTAAGCTTAGCCCATGATCCTCCCAGTGGTCATGCTGGAGTGAACAGAACCAAAGACCGGATGGGGAAGTCCTTCCACTGGGAGGGGATGGGCAAGGATGTTGCCAAGTATGTCTGGTCTTGTGAGGTGTGCCAAAAAGTGGAAAAGCCCCAAGACCAGGTCAAGGCCCCTCTTCAGCCACTCCCCATAATTGAGGTCCCATTTCAGTGAGTATTATTCTGGGTCCTTTCCCAAAAAAGACCCCCAAAAGAAAGCAGTACATACAGACTTTCGTGGACTTTGCTACCCGATGGCCAAAAGCAGTACTCTAGGCAACACTAGGGCTAAAACTGTGTGCCAGGCCCTAATAGACATTTTTGCCAGGGTACGTTGGCCCTCCGATATCCTTACAGATTCAGGGACAAATTTCCTGGCCGAGACCATGAAAGAACTGTGGGAGACTCATGGGGTGAATCACTTGGTTGCCACCCTTTGCCACCATCAAACCAATGGCCTGGTGGAAAGGTTTAATGGAACTTTGGGGATCATTATACGTAAATTCGTAAATGAACACTCCAATGACTGGGACCTAGTGTTGCAGCAGTTTCTCTTTGCCTACAGGGCTGTACCACATCCCAGTTTAGGGTTTTCACCGTTTGAGCTTGTGTATGGCCACGAGATTAAAGGACCATTACAGTTGGTGAAGCAGCAATGGAAGGGGTTTACAACCTCTCCAGGAAGTAACATTTTGGACTTTGTAAGCAACCTACAAAACACCCTCCGACACTCTTTAGCCCTTGCTATCGAAAACCTAAAGGATGCTCAAAAAGAGCAAAAGGCCTGATATGATAGATATACCAGAGAGTGTTCCTTCAAGGTAGGAGACCAGGTTATGGTCTTGAAGGCGCAACAGGCCTATAAGATGGAAGCATCATAGGAAAGGCCATTCACAGTCCAAGAGCGCCTTGGAGCTGTTAACTACGTCATAGCATTTCCCAATTCCTCCCTGTCATAAACAGATAAGTAAGAATTAATAGAACAAAAATGCTTCATATCTCTTTTGCCTGGAAAGGGTTAACAAGAACAGTGAGCCTGGCTGTCACCTGACCAGAGGACCGATCAGGGGATGGGATACTTTCAAATCTTGAGGGAGGGAGGTTTGTGTGTGTGCTGTTAGATTTTGGTTGTTGTTCACTCTGGGGGCTGAGACAAACCAGACATGCAACCAGGTTTCTCTCCAATCTCTCTGATACAGGCTCTTATAAGTTCAGAATAGTGAGTACTAGGTAGATAAAGCGAGTTAGGCTTATGGTTGTTTTCTTTATTTGCAAATGTGTATTTGGTTGGAAGGAGTTCAAATGTGTATTTGGCTGAAAGTTCAAACTGGTATTTTGCTGAAAAGATTTTAATTTGTACTTGTATACTTGGGCTGGGAGGGTATTCCCAGTGTCTATAGCTGAAAGAATCTGTACCTATTCCATTTTTTTAAATTTACAAAGATAAATTTCACTGTTTTTTCTTTCTTTAATTAACAGCTTTTCTTGTTAAAAAACTGATTGTTTTTTTATTCTGGTGAGACCCCAGGGGACTGGGTCTGGATCCACCAGGGAATTGGTGGGGAGAAAGGAGGGAAGGGGGAGAGAAAGGTTAATTTCTCTCTGTGTTAGGATTACTATCTCTCTCAGGGAGAGTCTGGGAGGGGGAAAGAGAAGGAAGGGAGGAAGGTGAATTTTCCTCTCTGTTTTAAGATTCAAGGAGTTTGAATAACAGTGATCTTCCAGGGTAACCCAGGGAGGGGAAGTCTGGGACAGGCAACTGTGAGGGAAAGAGTTTACTTTCCTTGTGTTAAGACCCAGAGGGACTGGGTTTTGGGGGTCCCCGGCCAAGGTTTTTGGGGGGGACCAGAGTGTACCAGTCACTGGAATTCATGGCTGGTGGCAGCGCTACAAGTACAAAGCTGGTAACAGAGCTTAGAGGACTTCATGCTGGTACCCCATCTTTTGGACGCTAAGGTTCAGAGTGGGGAATTATACCATGACACTCCCTAAAGCACAGAGTGTACCACGTTAATTCTCTCAAGCCCTTTTATTCCAGAGACTTACAGGTTTGTCAGTTTACAGCCAAGGAAGGAGATGACACTGAGTGGCCTGACGGTGTCTACTATGAAGGGAAAAGTGACAGTGGTGTGGAAGAGGTGAACCTCTCCACAACTCTGAAACGTCTGCAGTGGCAACAGATCAAGGAGTTGATGCACTCTCCCGTGAAAGTTTCCCAGAATCAACTGGTTAAAAATTGTCCTTACAGTGTGAAGAATCTTGTAGTTTTTCATAATTAGCAGTATATGTAATGATGTATGTGTTTATTAATCTGTTTTTCTAAAGTTCTAGGGAGAAATCACTGCCAGTGTGGTTCCACAATATCAGCGATTTGGGGGGCGTGTCAGAAACAGATAGTTAAGGGTTAATAGAACAGAAGTACTTTATGTCTCTTTTGCCTGTAAAGGGTTAACAAGTTCAGTGAGCCTGGCTGTCACCTGACCAGAGGACCAATCAGGGGACAGGATACTTTCAAATCTTGAGGGAGGGAAGTTTTTGTGTGTGTGCTGTTAGTTTTTGGTTGTTGTTCTCTCTGGTTTCTGAGAGTGACCAGACGTGCAACCAGGTTTCCCTCCAATTTCTCTGATACGGTCTCTTATATGTCCAGAATAGTAAGTACTAGGTAGATAAGGTGAGTTAGGGTTATGTTTGTTTTCTGTATTTGCAAATGTGTATTTGGCTGGAAGGAGTTCAAATGTGTATTTTGCTGGAAGAAGTTCAAATGTGTATTTTGCTGAAAGGATTTTAATTTGTACTTGTATACTTAGTCTGGCAGGGTATTCCCAGTGTCTGTCTATAGCTGAAAGACCCTGTAACATATTTCATCCTAAATTTACAAAGATAATTTTTACTGTTTTTTCTTTCTTTAATTAACAGCTTTTCTTGTTTAAGAACCTGATTGTTTTTTTATTCTGGTGAGACCCCAGGGACTGGGTCTGGATCCACTAGGGAATTGGTGGGGAGAAAGGCGGGAAGGTGAAGAGAAAGATTAGTTTCTCTCTGTGTTAGGATTACTTTCTCTCTCAGGGAGAGTCTGGGAGAGGGAGGGAGAAGGAAGGGGGAAGGTGAATTTTCATCTCTGTTTTAAGATTCAAGGAGTTTGAATCACAGTGATCATCCAGGGTAACCCAGGGAGAGGAAGCCTGGGAGAGGCAACGGTGAGGGAAAGGGTTTACTTTCCTTGTGTTAAGATCCAGAGGGACTGGGTCTTGGGGGTCCCTGGGCAAGGTTTTGGGGGGACCAGAGCGTACCAGTCACTGGAATTCCTGGTTGGTGGCAGCGCTACAAGTACTAAGCTGGCAATTGAGCTTAGAGGACTTCATGCTGGTACCCCATCTTTTGGACGCTAAGGTTCGGAGTGGGGAATTATATCATGACAGGAAGTCAAGGAGAGGCCCAGTCTGAGAATAGAGAATTGACAGAAGGGAGAGCAGTTGGTTTTGGGAGTGGGAAAGGGACTGATAGAGAGAAACAGCAATAGGAATGAGTCCATAGTAGATTGGTTGGGTGGTGGCACTGGGTAGGCCAGCATGGATTATGTCTTAACCTTTCTTTCTGTATGATAACCTATGGACTTTCAGAGTCTGTATACCAGAGGACTAATATATGGTTACCTTGTTTTGGAAGGACTACCTGCTGTCGCTGCAAATACTCACTGACAGCATTGCGCCCTGAAGGGGTACAGTATAAGCCACTGCAGGAGTCTGGCTAGGCTGGGTGCACTGAGGGAAGTCATGGACAGAGAAGGGGGTTGTTGGTCTCAAAGGCCCAGCCTGACTTGGGGGACACAGACCTCTGTGTGGAACCTTGGAGCCTGGCACAGGCTGGGGCATAGACCGGACCCTGTGGATCTATGATACTAGAGTACTTAAGGAACTAGCGGAACCAATCATGAAACCATTAGAAATTATCTTCTAGAACTCATGCAGGACCGAAGAGTTCCCTCAGGACTGGAGAAGGGCAAACATGCTACTTATTTCTAAAAAGGGGAAGAGGGCCCAGCCAATTATAGACCAATAAGCCTTCGATACCTGGAAAGATACTGGTATAAGTGATTAAACGTTCAATTTGTAAGCACCTCGGGGATAACAGGTTTGTAAGCAAGAGTCAGCATGGATTTGTCATTAACAAATTGTGCCAAACTGACCTAATTTCCTTCTTTGACAGGGTGACTGCCCTAGGGATTGGTGAGGAATCAGTAGAAATGCTATATCTTGCTAGACCCAATCCCACATGACATTCTCATAAGCAAACTATGGAAATGTGGTCTAGATAAAATCACTATAAAGTTGGTGCACAACTGGTTGACAGACAGTACTCATAGAGTAGTTATCAATGGTTCTCTTTCCAAGAGGGAGAGTGTATCTAGTAGGGTCCCACAGGGGTCACTCCTGGGTCTGTTAAATATTTTTGTTATTGACTTGCATAATTGAATGGAGAGCCTGTTTATAAGATTTTAAATTTAGACCAAGCTAGGAGGGGTTGCAAGCACTTTGGGGAACAGGATTAGAATTCAAAAGAATCTGGGCAAATTAGAGAATTTGTCTGAAACCAATAGGATGAAATTCAATAAAGACAAATGCAAAGGCAATAAAATTCAATAAATTCAATAAAGAAAAATGCATTTAGGAATGAAAAATCCAATCCAAAATTACAAAATAGGGAATAACAGGCTAGGCGGTAGCACTGCTGAAAAGGATCTGAAGGTTATAGTCGATCAGAAATTGAATATGAGTCAAGAACATGATGCAGTTGTGAAAGAGGCTAGTATCATTCTGGGATTTAACAGGAGTGTCATATGTAAGACACAGGAGGTAATTGTCCCACAGTACTCACCACTGGTCAGGACTCATTTCGTGTAGTGTCCAGTTCTGAATGCCACACTTTAGGGAAAATGTGGACAAATAGGAGAGAGTCGAGAGGAGAGCAGCAAAAGTGATAAAAGGTTTAGAAAACCTGACCTATTGAGGAAAGATTAAAAAAACTGAGCATGTTTAGTCTTGAAAAAAGAAGACTGAGGAGGGACCAGATAACCATCTCCAAATATATTAAGGACTGTTATAAAGAGGACAGTGATCAATTGTTCTCTGTGTCCACTGAGGATAGGGCAATAAGAAATGGGCTTAATCTGCAGCAAGGGAGACTTAGGTTAGATATTAGGAAAAACTTTCCAACGATGAGGGTAGTTGAGCTCTGGAATTGGCTTCCAAGAGAGGGTTGTGGAATCTCTGTCATTGGAGGCTTATAAAAACAGGTTGGATGGTCAGGGATGGTCTAGGTCTAGGTCAACTTGTCCCTGCCTCAGCACAAAGGGCTGGACTTGTTTATCTTCTCAAAGTCCCTTCCAGCCTCACGTTACTGTGTTCTGTAACGTGTGAACTACAAAGGACTCACATTGACTCTCAGATCCCCCGTGAACCTGCAAGGGTAGCATTTTGGGGGTGGGATGGGGTGGGGAACTGGAGGTCTAATCCAAAGCTCATTGAAGTCAGTGGAGAACTTTCTATTGTCTACGTTGAGTTTTGGATAAGGGCCTGCCTTTGTGAACTGAGCCCATTTGATCTAGAATCTGAGCTACACAAAAAGACTCAGCTCCATGGTGTCATTATTCTGAAGTCCTTCTTCCAGTCACTACAGATTTGAGGTATCCTGGCTGGATACATAGTCTAAGGAAGTTAGATGCTCCCAACTTCTATTTAATTTTGCTGTGAATTAAGTGCCCAACTTACACATACCTTGGCTGCTTTGAAAATCCCAGCCTGTGATCTTTATTTTTCTCTGGGGATGTGATTCTGCTGAGCAGAGGAAAGATGGTCCAAGTGGCTAGGGTGTTAGTTTAGGACTTGAAAGACCAGGCTTCAGGTTCTCTGTGTGATCTTAGGCAAATCACTTTAGGTGGGATTGAGAGAGGTACTTAGGTGCGTAAATTCCAATTTTCATCTCCATTATGATTCACAAAACTCCCAATGAGCCATATAGGCACCGAAACTCACCCAACACCCAAGTATTCTTAGTAGCAGTTCCCTTAGCACCTAAGTTTCTCACTCTAGTCATGTGCATTTCTGCTTCACCTCCCGCATAAGTTCCAGAAGGGATCCATGAACTGGGGGTAGATAGGCATTTATCTGCCCAACTTGCGTACGGGACCCAATCCATCTCAAAGACCACTTATCAGATTGGGACCCAATCAAAACATGTCTGCTGCTATTTCCCTAATAGCTTTTCCTCAGTGGTTAGAGCATTCACTAGGGATGTGGGAGGTTCAATTCTCCCTCATCCAAGATGGCTGTATTTTAAAGAAGCCTTTTTGAAAGCACAGGAACAAATTATCCCAAAGTGTAGAAAGAATAGCAAATATGGCAGGTGAACAGCTTAGCTTAACAGAGAAGTCTTAGGTGAGCTTAAACACAAAAAGGAAGCTTATAAGAAGTGGAAACTTGGACAGATGACTGTGGAGGAGTATAAAAATATTGCTCAAGCATGCAGGGGTATAATCAGGAAGACCCTCACATCCCACATCAGTGTTCTAACCACTGGGCTAAACGTTATGAGGTGAGTGGAGGCTCTATCCTCCTGCTCCAGACATTTTGTGGGTAGCGAGGCAGGCACCTAGCTCAGTGTCACAAGAAACAATTGAGGTCCCCAAACTGCCTGTTACCAGGAGAGGGGTTCCTGGCTGTGAATCTCAAGCAGAGAGAGGCACCTCCACACAGCCTGACTCAGGCAGCTATCTCCAGGAGACTAAGGACAGAGCTAAGGAGGCTCCCACCGCTTAGTCTAGGTATCTTCCCGCCTAGCGTATGTGCTTTTTGTAGATCATGCTGTAAGGAGTCTATCTCTCTCCATACATTGTATAGACAGCCCAGGCACCTAGCTTAGACTTTGTAGATCACAGAGTTGTTCCTGTGATTTTCTAGGTGCCTGGAAGTTAAGTGTTGTGAGCATCACAACACCTCTATCCCTTTGTGAAGATTGTGAGTGGCTTAGATACTACCAGGATGGGGACTATCATAAAGAGGCTTCAGTAAAGTTAATTTGCTGTTCTTCTTAGGGTTTTTAATACTCAGTTGATTAGTATTTATACATTACATAACCAGGATCACCAACCCTAACAATTCTAGGATCATGAGACAGGCCCCCAAAATCATGAGATTTTCAAAAATAATGATTTTTAGGTGTGTATTATTTGCCTTCCAGTGTCAGAGTCATTAGGGATTACTTTTTCAAGCTTTTTCTACAACCATGAAGGCTTCAAATGTTTTGTTGTTTGTTTTTAGTGAAAGCTGGGATTGTCACCTAATCATGTGCCTCCAGGAGCCGGGGCTTTATGTAAATAGCATGAGACTCATGATAAAATTGCAAGAGTTGGTGACAAGACCTAACTCTAACTCAACAGTCTCCAAGGTATAGTGGTATCTGCAACCTACAGCTTCCTGCAGTCCGGAACCTACCTTCCAAAATAGCCAATAAGCTGTTATTTCGTTAAACCACCCATGACTGTAAGAGCTGCTCCACATAACCATGGAGTGAATTGGAAAGAAGGCTGGTGTGGAACTGGTGTGAGGGAGCTCAAATTAGACATTGAAGAATTCTTTATTTCACTATAATGTTGCAGAACTTTTCTTTTCAGCCTCTGGAGAATGCATCCCAAGTGCTATGTGAAAAAAAAAATACCTGGAGGAATATATAAATCAGATGGCACAGCCAGCTCTGTTTAGACATAGATAATAATGCTCCTTGCGGAATGAATGAAGAAGGCAAATGAAGCAAATTGAGGAGGAGAGCTTATAAAGATCTAGGAAGCCAAACCAAACCAGAATAGCATTGCGTAGGGCAAGCTTTCAGGGGGGTTGTGAGGATAAAATCCATGAATAATTGTGAGGTGTTTGACTACTCCAATAATGAGGGCCACATAGGATAGTGAGATACACTGATGTAGCCAACAATCAGCTTCATTGAATATGTACACACATTACAGGAATGTGTACACACATTAAGAAGTGAAATGCTTTCTTCAACCATCAGAGATGGAAAATCTGAATGCACAGAGATTCCCAATCAGCCAGTTATAAAGGTTATCTATCTATCTATCTATCTATCTATCTATCTATCTATCTATCTATCTATCTAGCACGTTACGTCTAGAAACAAAAACAATGAGGAGTCCAGTGGCACCTTAAAGACTAACAGATTTATTTGGGCATTAAGCTTTCAGAGTTAAAAAGCCCACTTCTTTAGATGCAAGGTTTTTCACCCATGAAAGCTTATGCCCAAATAAATATGTTAGTCTTTAAAGTGCCACTGGACTCCTTGTTGTTTTTGTGGATACAGTCTAACACGGCTACCCCTTGATACTGTAGTATTGGAGGGAGACAAGGTGAGTGAGGTAATATCTTTTATTGGACCAACTTCTGTTGGTGAGAGAGAGAAGTTTTCAGCTTACACAGTGCTACCAAATGTATCTATCAGTCACACTCTCTCTCTCTCCAACGCTCCCTCTTGTTTGCCATCAGAGATATCTAACACACTATATAAAACATCCCCTGTATAATTTGTATATTATTTAATTATAACTTGTAAATTAAAGGAGGACACACAGAGATTTTGTATGATTGCACTTTTATTATTTACAAATCCAAATAAAAGGCAATAAATAAAAAGCTTTAGTTGGGTTACATTTATAACTTCTGTTATTACTATTATTTCTTTATTTGCGTCTAGAAATAAATAATGGAGGACCCTGGAATTGAAAATGAAACCATTGTGGGCACATTGATACTCCTGGGCTTTGACGATCTCCATGATCTGCAGATTTTCCTCTTTCCCCTCTTCTTCATGGTGTATCTAGCAACCACGGCGGGGAATATCCTCATTATAATCACAATATCAGCTGATCGCAGTCTTCACACTCCTATGTATCTCTTCCTGGGTAACTTCTCCTTCCCGGAGATCCTGTACACCTCTAACATTGCCCCTAGAATGCTTGTGGACTTACTGAGACAGGACAAATGTATTTCCTTTACCAGCTGTATCACACAGTTATATGTCTTCTGTGCATTAGGGACTGTTGAGTGTTTTCTCCTGATGCTCATGTCTTATGATCGGTACCTGGCCATTTGTCAGCCTCTGCACTATGCAGACTCAATGAACTGGAATCTTTGCATTAAGCTGGCTGCTGGCTTGTGGGTTTGGGGATTTCTGTTGGCTGCTGTGTTGCAATTGCTTCTGGAAAAATCTTTAACTCTTTGTGACCCTAATGAAATTGACCATTTCTTTTGTGACTTGACGCCATTGCTGAAATTGTTCTGTTCTGACACCTACATGGTGGAGGTAGCGATTTTTGTCTCATGTTGCACTGTATCACTGATCCCCTTCCTTCTGACCATCACATCCTACATTCATATCCTCCTGGCTGCCCTCAAAATCCCATCAAAGCGTGGGAAGCAGAGGACATTCTCCATCTGTAGCTCTCACCTCATAGTAGTCACCACTTTCTATGGGACGCTGACCGTTATATACATTGTGTCCACAGGATCTCAGTCCATTCATCTCAACAAAATCCTTTCCCTGCTCTATGTCGTTGTGACTCCACTGTTCAATCCCATTGTGTATAGTCTGAGGAACAAGGAGGTTAAAGAAGCATTGAGGAAATTCATAAGCAAGGTCATCCCTTTCCCTGACTAGTCAAATATTCCTCACCAATTCTTTACAAGAAAAGCCTGAACTTTTATTCAATGAAGGTGGATAGTTTTTAGGAACACGTCCATTTTGACAAATGCATAATTTTCACTCCGGAAAGCCTTTCAACTAAAAACATTTTCAGCTAGTTCAATTCACTAAGACTCACATCCACCAAAGGACTAAGGCACTAGCGTGACATATATTAAACCCCATTTCTTTGGATAACGTATTAAATTAAGTTTATGGATACTCAAAGATTGAAGCTAGTTCCAGGGGAAAGGTTGCCACAGCTTCTCCAAGAACCAAAAACAGAGTGAGAGAGAGATTAAGGTGTCATCTCAGGTTGTAAACAACCCCAAACAGATGCTTACATATACTGGTTCAAACTGGGTTTCTAGAGACCAACACACAAAGAAAGGCCATTTAGTATAAAAAGACTGAGTTTAAACTGACACAGCATGGTCTTTTGATTCAGAAATCAGACAGGACCCTCTTTCAAAGAGGCCCCCTATCCTTTCAGAAGGGTTGGATGAACTTTGGCCTACTAGCAATCCTTAAGTTTGATAGGTGACCTCTGGTAAGTTTTGAGCATATATAACTCCCACACCAGCTGAGTGTGTTGCTCTGTCCCATATAGTGGCACTGAGACCATTTAGAGAGAGATTAATGAGTCTGCTACAGCTTTAGCTAAGGGCCATGTGGCTTTTAGCTCATGCAGTAGAGGCTCATGCATTTGGCTCCAGAGACCCCAGGTTCGATCCTGCCTGCTGAACATATAAAACATGAACTTTTATTGTTTTTTTTTAATGTTGTCTCTGTAATGCTTTACCCCAAGAATAAATGCATTTTGCTTCATGAAGGCTGACTGGTGCCTGGGATACACTATTGGAGTCTCTGGGGAAAGGCTGATCACAGGAGCTTGACCCTGATCAGTCCTGCTGGGGAAAGCCCAGCGAGGTGTAGAGGGACTGCAAGTCTAAACCCCGGGTCTGGAGGGAGACAAACATGAGACCCCACTGCAGAGAGGGCAACTGGGAGTGTGAAACTTTAAGGAGGTGCCTGTGAAGAAGACCTGGTGTGAAGTGGAGTCAAAGGTGCAGTGAACTCTGAAAGTGACACCTCACTTCCCACCTTAGGTACCTAAGTCTAACATTTAGGTGCCACTGAGGTCCTCCAAAACCCTGCTAAGATGCTGCCTAACCCTGCAGGCCCAAAATACCCCTTGTCACCTACATTTGGCCTTTAAAGTCCCTGAGGGAGCTTAAATTTTTGTCATTGGGCATGCACCCTGCTGCCTTTCTCACACCTAAGCCCCACTGGGCTCCTCAAAGCAGATGAAACTAGATGTTGCACTGCCCATCTCACCTGATCTGGTAGGTGTTCTCCGTCTCACCCCTAACATGTCTGTGGGGGAGGAGAAGAGGCATAGGCAATTTCCCTTAGGGAGCTCACGTGGGATATGGGCAACCCCCAGTTCAATCCCTTTCTCTGTTTGATGAAGAGTGAAGATTTGAATAGGCAACCCACCTCAAAGGAGAGTGCTTAACCACTGGATGGACACAGAGCCATTCTCATTCTCCCTTTGGCCCAAAGTATATTTATTTATGCATAGTGAAACCATTTCAACAGGAAGGACCCACTTCATGCTATCTCATAGTTCAGTGGTTACAGCACTCACCTAAGAGGTGGAAGTGCTCTAACTTCAAATTCCTTAACCACATCAGGCAAGGAAGGGAACTGAACTGGTGTCTCTCACATCCCTATGTTTGTTCCGTAACCACAAGATTAGGGGCTATAAAGGGGCAGGACTTCTCATTCATATCTCTCCCCCATCCCCAGTCACTTTGCTTGAGTTAAATATGGGCTGAAGCCTTTCTCATAAGAAACAGCTTTGTCACCTGACTCCAGGACATGATTCCCAGCTGGGGATCCCAAGCATAAACAGATGCCTCCCTCTAACTTGGACTTAGGTGCCTAACTCCCCAAAGGGGTGCAGTTTATGACATATCAGCATCTGTTATTGGCTAGTATCAGAGGGGTAGCCGTGTTAGTTTGGATCTGTAAAAGCAGCAAAGAATCCTGTGGCACCCTATAGACTAACAGACGTTTTGGAGCATGAGCTTTCGTGGGTGAATACCCACTTCGTCAGATGCATGTAGTGGAAATTTCCAGGGGCAGGTATATATATGCAGGCAAGCTAGAGATAATGAGGTAATTCAATCAGGGAGGATGAGGCCCTGTTCTAGCAGTTGAGGTGTGAACAACAAGGGAGGAGAAACTGGTTTTGTAATTGGCAAGCCATTCACAGTCTTTGTTTAATCCTGAGCTGATGGTGTCAAATTTGCAGATGAACTGAAGTTCAGCAGTTTCTCTTTGAAGTCTGGTCCTGAAGTTTTTTTGCTGCAGGATGGCCACCTTAAGGTCTGCTATAGTGTGGCCAGGGAGGTTGAAGTGCTCTCCTACAGGTTTTTGTATATTGCCATTCCTAATATCTGATTTGTGTCCATTTATCCTTTTCCGTAGCGACTGTCCAGTCTGGCCGATGTACATAGCAGAGGGGCATTGCTGGCATATGATGGCGTATATTACATTGATGGACGTGCAGGTGAATGAACCGGTGATGGTGTGGCTGATCTGGTTAGATCCTGTGATGGTGTCGCTGGTGTAGATATGTGGGCAGAGTTGGCATCAAGGTTTGTTGCATGGATTGATTCCTGAGCTAGAGTTCCTATGGTGCGGTGTGCAGTTACTGGTGAGAATATGTTTCAGGTTGGCAGGTTGCCTGTGGGGGAGGACTGGCCTGCCACACAAGGCCTGTGAAAGTGTGGGATCATTGTCCAGGATGGGTTGTAGATCGCTGATGATGCATTGGAGAGGTTTTTGCTGGGGACTGTATGTGATGGCCAGTGGAGTCCTGTTGGTTTCTTTCTTGGGTTTGTCTTGCAGTGGGAGGCTTCTGGGTACACATCTGGCTCTGTTGATCTGTTTCCTTATTTCCTCATGCGGGTATTGTAGTTTTGAGAATGTTTGGTGGAGATTTTGTAGGCGTTGGTCTCTGTCTGAGGGGTTAGAGCAGATGCGGTTGTAACCTCCCTGGCCACACTATAGCAGACCTTAAGGTGGCCATCCTGCAGCAAGAAAACTTCAGGACCAGACTTCAAAGAGAAACTGCTGAACTTCAGTTCATCTGCAAATTTGACACCATCAGCTCAGGATTAAACAAAGACTGTGAATGGCTTGCCAATTACAAAACCAGTTTCTCCTCCCTTGTTGTTCACACCTCAACTGCTAGAACAGGGCCTCATCCTCCCTGATTGAACTACCTCATTATCTCTAGCTTGCCTGCATATATATACCTGCCCCTGGAAATTTCCACTACATGCATCTGACGAAGTGGGTATTCACCCACGAAAGCTCATGCTCCAAAACGTCTGTTAGTCTATAAGGTGCCACAGGATTCTTTGCTGCTGTTATTGGCTAATTTAGGGAGCGTGCTGCTCAGTGTGCTGATTTTTGTGGATAGCTTTGCTAGGTGTCTCTCTTTCCTCATGCATTGCATAGATAGCCCAGGCCCCTTAGCCACAGTTTGTGAATTCACCGGGTAGCTAGGTGCCTAAAAGTTAGGCATTGCAACAGTCAATGGTGCAACACCAAAGTGCCTTTGAGGATCCAAGACTAACCCTTCTTCCTCCTCTTGCTTTGAGTTGGGTACATGAAACTTTTGTCAAGGATCTTCATAATGTACTTTAATAAGCTCTAGACATGATAGAGGAGAGTCAACACCTGAGGAGGTGCATATGGAGAGACCAGAAAGAGGATATAGGTGCAAGCAACCTCGTAACTCTGACTCCAAACTGAACTGTTTTTCCAACGAAAAATTAGGTGTGGGACTAAATGATAATGTTGTGCAAACTGTGTGCTTTCATCAAAAACATTTATATTTTGGTTGGAAAACAGAATGCAAGGCAGCTTTTATGAAGCTTTTGAACAACACTATTTTTCTTTTCTACAATTTTTTTGTATATTAAGTTTTCTGCCAAAAAATTGTGTTTATGACTAAAAAAAATAGGCCGACCTTCAGTTTTTTGTTTTTTTGATGCAAAGTTAAAATTTTCTGCAGAACAAACTCAGCATTTTCAGACCAGCATTAATTTCAAATCAATATTTTTTTAACATTTTTGTTTCAGAATAAAATTGAGATTAATTATCTAAAATTTACAAGTACCCAAAAATACGTAAGAGTAATGATGATTATCTTAGAATGGGGAAAAAAGGGAAATTTGGAAGATGCAGTCAATTTTTCTGCTAAAAGGTAAGTTTCGGAATATAATGGGATTTTTTGTTATAAAAACATTGTGTAAAAAAATCATCTATTTCATTCTGTTCTACTCTATTCTACTGGTTCATTTAAATGTCATTTTGTTTTCAGAGATGGAGATTTTCAGACACAAATGGCAACTAGTCACCTAGAAGCGTTTGACTTTTCCTGGGAGTCTGGTGCTTAACTACCATTTGTGCTTTTGAAAAATGTTTCCCAGAGTTGCTGTAGCTTTTTACTGAACAATCATACTCACCATGCTCTGTCTCTTTCTCTCATGTGAAGACATTGCTTTCACTTTTTTCCCCTTTAATTGAAACTGAAAGCCATTTTGAACAGAAGGTGCCTGACTTACTCTTTGTGTATGATAAGTCACCTGACTCTAGGAGAGTACTTATGATTGTGGGTGCCAAGCAGAAATAGGTGCCAACTTCCCGAAGAGGAACGGAGCCTAGGACACCCTCCTCTCATCAGCATCTGGCTTAGTGGGGGAGCCACCCAGTTTGCTGGGTTTTGTGGATCCCATTTTTAGGTGCCCATCTCTCTCTTTGCATTACACAGGCAGCCTGGACACCTAACTCAGGTTTTTCTGTTGTCTAGGTGCCTAAAGATTAGACATCATAATGCTCAGCAGTGTGGTTCCTAATCTATCCCCTAGTGGGTGCGGAAAATGTGGGGAATTCCCGTATGGCTTCTGTACCAGCCCCCTTGGAGTCACTACCCCTTCGGGGAAAGAAATGATGTTCTCCCGGGACATGGGAGAGCAGGCTACATGTCAGAGACATAGAGCCACTAGAACTATCTGGCCTGGAATCAATAAATATCAGTGGAGAATCTGGAAAGACATTGGGAAGTCTTAATTGGTGAAAGTTGTGGAGGCCAGAGGATTTCCCAGTGAGCCAGTGTGTGTCCTTAGGGTCCAGTACCCTAAAGGGGCACTTCCAGAAGACTGGTTAAAGATTGGGACATAGACCAGACTTTGTTAATCTATGACAGTGAGATTTTTCATAGCACCTCAGCAGGGAAGGTGCCTACCTCTCATTTGTTATGTACCCAGCAGGATCTTGAAGCAGGTAAATACCATAAAAAATCTAGTCCTAAGTCACTTAGAGGTTTTTAAATTGTACCTAAATCTAATTGAAAGACAGTGGGAGTTGGGTGCATAAACCCCTCAGATCTCTTAGGATATCAGTCCCTACATTGACTTTGACTTTAGTGGCGTTGTGTCAATGGAGAAACAATGTGAATGAGAGGACAATTAGGTCCAGTTTGTTGCAAAGCCACCTACTTCCTTCCTCAATGTTCCTCACTGCTCTGGGGTGTGGATGATGGGGAGGAATTTAGATAGATAGATAGATAGATAGATAGATAGATAGATAGATAGATAGATAGATAGATAGATGCAAAATTGATGCAAGCACTTTATTATTTTTAAGGACTTTCCAACATCCCTGAAGGAACGAAAGACATGGAGAGCATCTTTACTGACATCTAAGCATCCCAATCCATGTTGTAATACAATGGGTTGGGGGAATGTAATTGCTTTAATTCCCTTCTCAGAGCCCATTGTTAGGGTGCTAGCCATCTGCGCAGAGGTGAATCTGGCCTCCTGTAGAAAGGTAGCTAGATTAAGCCAAAAGGGGCATAATTTTCACCTTTTAACTGCAACAGCTTAGTGTCTGATCCAGTGGGAACCATTCCAATGAGTTCAAAGGGCTTTGGACCAAGCCCTGAGATATGGTGTCTGACAGGAGAATATCCCCACAAGGCCTAGTGGTCTGGCTTAAATAACAGTGCTGATCACAGTCTATAAACAGTTTAATTAGTCCCTTTTGGGTTATCAGATGAGACAATATGTCTTTATATATTTCTGAGTTGGGACTGCTAATACACAATTCACTGTTCGAAGGTCAAAAATGGGGATGATGCATATTTTCATGTAACTCTTATTTACATTAGAGAACAACATGCTGTGAGAAGAAGGAACCAGAGAAACAAGATTCTGATTGCTGGAGAGGTGAAAGCAAGGGTTACAATTACATATAACGCCCACAGCCAGAAGGTAAAAGTGGCTTCAGTTGTTGATCAGGATAAATATAATCAGACTTTTCAGGCATTTGTGAACTACAGGCAACTGAACCATAATACAAAACTACAGGAAAACTTTTGGGCCTGATTCTTTCCAATTTTGTATTCTGTGTTGTCATTTACACCTATTCAAAGCAAATGCATCAGAAGTGTAAAGTGCCACCAGGGGTGTAAATGGGTGGAGAATTCAGATTTGGTAGCTGTAATAAACAGATAGCTACGGGTTAATGTCTCTTTCACCTGGAAAGGAGTAACCTGAAACACCTGACCAGAGGACCAATCAGGAAACAAGACTTTTTCAAATCTGGGTGGAGGGAAGTTTGTGTGTGAGTTCTTTGTTCTTTGTCTTGGGTCTGACCCTCTCAGCTATGAGAGTGATTTTTCTATCTCCAGCTTTCTAATCTTCTGTTTCCAAGTTGTAAGTACCAAAGTAGTAAGGCAATAAGGTTTATTTATTTATTTTTTTTTTGGTATTTATATGTGTGTAGTTGCTGGAATGTGTTAAATTGTATTCTTTGTGGATAAGGCTGTTTATTCATATTTTTTTAAGCAATTGACCCTGTATTTGTCACCTTAATACAGAAAGGCCATTTTTATGTATTTTTCTTTCTTTTTATCTAAAGCTTTCTTTTTTAGACTTGTTGGAGTTTTTTTTTAGTGAGGACTCCAGGGAATTAAGTCTGCAACTCACCAGGGAATTGGTGGGAGGAAGAAGTCAGGGGGAAAATCTCTTTGTGTTAAATTTACTAAGCCTGACTTTGCATACCCTCTGGGTGAAGAGGGAAGTACTTGTGTTTCCAGGACTGGAAACAGGTAGGGTGGAGTCCCTCTATTTAGATTCACGGAGCTTGCTTCTGTGTATCTCTCCAGGAACCCAGGGAGGGAACACCTGGAAGGGAGAAGGGGGGGGAAATGGTTTATTCCCCTTTGTTGTACGACTGAAGGAATTTGGGTCTTTGGGGTCCCCAGGGAAGGTTGTTGGGGGGATCAGAGTGCCCCAAAACACTCTAGTTTTTTGGTTGGTGGCAGCTTTACCAGGTCCAAGCTGGTAACTTATCTTGGAGGTTTTCATGCTAACACCCATATTTTGGACGCTAAGGTCCACATCTGGGAAAAATATTATGACATGGTGGCAGCGGTGTCTGGGTCTCTGGTAACGCAGACGGGGCGTCTGTGGACAGCTCAGGAACAGGAATGGGTCTGGAAGCTTGCCTGGTTTGGCTGCGTGTAACCATTCCCACTGTCTTGGCCCGCTTCACCTGGTTGGCCAATAACATATTCCCAGATTTGGACCTTAGCGTCCAAAATATGGGTGTTAGCATGAAAACCTCCAAGCTTAGTTACTATCTTGGACCTGGTAAAGCTGCCACCAACCAAAAAATTAGAGTGTTTTGGGGCACTCTAGTCCCCCCAACAACCTTCCGTGGGGACCCCAAGACCCAAATTCCTTTAGTCTTATAACAAAGGGGAATAAACCATTCCCCCCCCCCTTCTCCCTTCCAGGTGTTCCCTCCCTGGGTTCCTGGAGAGATACACAGAAGCAAGCTCCGTGAATCTAAACAGAGGGACTCCACCCTCCCCGTTTCCAGTCCTGGAAAACAGAATTACCGAGAGCTAATCTCTCTTCCCCCCTCACCCAGAGGGAATGCAAAGTCAGGCTAGTAAATCTAACACACCCAGATTTCTCCCTGACTTCTTCCTCCCACCAATTCCCTGGTGAGCACAGACTCAATTCCCTGGAGTTCCCCACTAAAGAAAAACTCCAACAGGTCTTAAAAAGAAAGGTTTATGTAAAAAGAAAGAAAAATACATAAAAATGGTCTCTCTGTATTAAGGTGACAAATACAGGGTCAATTGCTTAAAAGAAATATGAATAAACAGCCTTATTCAAATAACACAATACAAAACACTCCGGCAACTACACACATGTAAATACAAAATAAAAAAAAACATATAAATCACTGTCTTATCTTTTGTACTTACAACTGGGAAACAGAAGATTAGAAAAGCAGGAGGCAGAAAAAATCCTCTCATAGCCGAGAGAATACAGGCAGAAGACAAAGAACAAAGGACTCACACACAAACTTCCCTCCACCCAGATTTGAAAAAGTCTTGTTTCCTGATTGGCTTTCCCAAAAAAGACGCCCAGAGGAAAGCAGTACGTACTGACTTTCGTGCACTTTGCTACCCAATGACCGGAAGCAGTAGCTCTAGGCAACACCAGGGCTAACATGGTATGCCTGGCCCTAACAGACATTTTTGCCAGGGTAGGTTGGCCCTCTGACATCCTTACAGATTCAGGATCTAATTTCCTGGCAGAGACCAGGAAAAAACTGTGGGAAACTCATGGGGTAAACCACTTGGTTGCCACCCCGTACCACCATCAAACCAATGGCCTGGTGGAAAGGTTTAATGGAACTTTAGGGGCCATGATACGTAAATTTGTCAACAAACACTCCAATAATTGGGACCTAGTGTTGCAGCAGTTGCTCTTTGCCTACAGGGCTGTACCACATCCCAGTTTAGGGTTTTCACCGTTTGAACTTGTGTATGGTCACGAGGTTAAGGGGCCATTACAATTGGTGAAGCAGCAATGGGATGGGTTTACGCCTTCTCCAGGTACTAACATTTTGGACTTTGTAAGCAACCTACAAAACACCCTCCAACACTATTTAAGCCCTTGCTAAAGAGAACCTAAAGGATGCTCAGTAAGAGCAAAAGGCCTGGTATGACAAACATACCAGAGAACGTTCCTTCAAGGTAGGAGACCAGGTTATAGTCTTGAAGGCGCAACAGGCCCATAAGATGAAAGCATCATGGGAAGGGCCATTCACGGTCCAAGAGCGCCTGGGAACTGTGAACTACCTCATAGCATTTCCCAATTCCTCACTAAAGCCCAGAGTGTACCATGTTAATTCTCTCAAGCCTTTCTATTCCAGAGACTTACAGGTTTGTCAGTTTATAGTCCAGGGAGATGATGCTGAGTGGCCTGACGGTGTCTACTACGACGGGAAAAAAGACGGTGGCGTGGAAGAGGTGAACCTCTCAAACACCCTGGAAAGTCTGCAGCGGCGACAAATCAAGGAGCTGTGCACTAGCTTCGCCCCATTATTCTCAGCCACCCCAGGACGGACTGAACGGGCATACCACTCCATTGACACAGGTAATGCTCACCCCATTAGGACCCCACCCTACCGGGTGTCTCCTCACTCCCAAGCTGCTATAGAACAGGAGATCCAGAACATGCTACAGATGGGTATAATCCGCTCATCTACCAGTGCATGGGCATCTCCAGTGGTTCTGGTACCCAAACCAGATGGGGAAATACGCTTTTGCGTGGACTACCGTAAGCTAAATGCTGTAACTCATCCAGACAACTATCCAATGCCACGCACCGATGAGCTATTGGAGAAGTTGGGACGTGCCCTGTTCATCTCTACAATAAACTTAACCAAGGGGTACTGGCAAGTACCGCTAGATGAACCTGCCAAGGAAAGGTCAGCATTCGTCACCCATGCAGGGGTGTATAAATTTAATGTCCTTCCTTTCGGGCTGCGAAATGCACCCACCACCTTCCAAAGGCTGGTAGATGGTCTACTAGCAGAACTGGGTGAATATGCAGTTGCCTACCTCGATGATGTGGCCATTTTTTCAGACTCCTGGCCTGAACACCTACTATACCTGGAAAAGGTCTTTGAGTGCATCAGGCAGGCCGAACTAAATGTTAAGGCCAAAAAGTGTCAAATAGGCCAAAACAGAGTAACTTACCTGAAACACCAGGTGGGCCGAGGAACCATAAACCCCCTACAGGTCAAGGTGGATGCTATCCAAAAGTGGCCTGTCCCAAAGTCAAAGAAACAGGTCCAATCCTTCTTAGGCTTGGCCGGGTACTACAGGCCATTTGTACCACACTACAGCCAAATCGCTGCCCCACTGACCGACCTGACCAAAAAGACCCAGCCAAATGCAATTAAGTGGACTGATGAGTGTCAAAAGGCCTTTACCCAACTTAAGGCAGCGCTCATGTCTGACCCTGTGCTCAGGGCCCCGGACTTTGACAAGCCATTCCTAGTAACCACGGATGCATCTGAGAGTGGTATAGGAGCAGTTCTCATGCAGAAAGCAACAGATCACAACTTCCATCCTGTCGTGTTTCTCAGCAAGAAACTGTCTGAGAGGGAAAGTCACTGGTCAGTCTTTGAAAAGGAATGCTATACCATTGTGTACGCTTGTAAAAGCTACGCCCATATGTTTGAGGACGGCAGTTCCAGCTACAAACTGACCATGCTGAGCTAAAGTGGCTTCATACTGCCAAGGGGAACAACAAGAAACTTCTTCGTTGGAGTTTAGCTCTCCAAGATTTTGATTTTGAAATTCAGCACATTTCAGGAGCTTCTAACAAAGTAGCCAATGCTCTCTCCCGTGAGAGTTTCCCAGAATCCAGTAGTTAAAAAGTGTTCTTAAAATGTAAAAGTCTGTTAGTTATATACTTAGTGGTATATGTAAAGATGCATGTGTTGTATTAATCTGTTTATTTTAAAGTTCTAGGAGGAAATCGCAGCCAGTGAGGTTCCCCACTGTCTTCAATTTGGGGTGTGTGTCATAAACAGATAGCTAAGGGTTATTGTCTCTTTCACCTGGAAAGGAGTAACCTGAAACACCTGACTAGAGGACCAATCATGAAACAAGACTTTTTCAAATCTGGGTGGAGGGAAGTTTGTGTGTGAGTTCTTTGTTCTTTGTCTTGGGTCTAACCCTCTCGGCTATGAGAGTGATTTTTCTATCTCCAGCTTTCTAATCTTCTGTTTCCAAGTTGTAAGTACCAAAGTAGTAAGGCAATAAGGTTTATTTTTTTTTTTTTGTATTTACATGTGTGTAGTTGCTGGAATGTGTTAAATTGTATTCTTTGTGGATAAGGCTGTTTATTCATATTTTTTTAAGCAATTGACCCTGTATTTGTCACCTTAATACAGAAAGACCATTTTTATGTATTTTTCTTTCTTTTTATCTAAAGCTTTCTTTTTTAGACTTGTTGGAGTTTTTTTTTAGTGGAGACTCCAGGGAATTAAGTCTGCAACTCACCAGGGAATTGGTGGGAGGAAGAAGTCAGGGGGAAAATCTCTTTGTGTTAAATTTACTAAGCCTGACTTTGCATACCCTCTGGGTGAAGAGGGAAGTACTTGTGTTTCCAGGACTGGAAACGGGGAGGGTGGAGTCCCTCTATTTAGATTCACGGAGCTTGCTTCTGTGTATCTTTCCAGGAACTCAGGGAGGGAACACCTGGAAGGGAGAAGGGCGGGGGAGGAAATGGTTTATTCCCCTTTGTTGTACGACTCAAGGAATTTGGGTCTTTGGGGTCCCCAGGGAAGGTTTTTGGGGGGACCAGAGTGCCCCAAAACACTCTAATTTTTTGGTTGGTGGCAGCTTTACCAGGTCCAAGCTGGTAACTAAGCTTGGAGGTTTTCATGCTAACACCCATATTTTGGACGCTAAGGTCCAAATCTGGGAAAAATGTTATGACAGTAGCATTTTACACCTATTTTGTATTAATTTCTGCATTTCTGCATGGGGATAACTACCATAATAGTCTATATCATATTTAATACTATTGTCTGTATTTGTTATTCAGTTTCTACTTCATTGTACTTTCTGTATCTATGATAGGTAGATAGATAGATAGAGAGAGAGAGAGATCTACCTTTGGGTCTCTTCTTTAGCACTATTGAAGTAGACAAACAATCCTACTAAACTTCACCCATATTTTCTGATGATATTGGATGTGCGTATGAGGTATGTTGAGATTTTTTCTCTTTAAATATTTGTTATTTCTATGGTTGGAGCTGGGGGTTTGGTTCAGATGAAGCATAGTCTTGTCACTTGTACTTTCTTTAAAGGGATTGTAATTGACAAGGTTCCATTGAATAATAACATTTATGAGATAAGCTCTAGTTCAAAATGAATTATATCAGTGATGTTCTCTGGCCTGTGTTAAACAAGAGGTCAGACTAAATAATCACAAAGGTCTCTTATGAGCTTGAAATCTATGAATCACTTAATTTTCCTTTGTATCCATTTCCTTTTCTTTAGATGGAGCATATGGGTGTAACTGAAAAAGAGAATTAAACAGCTATCACAGAATTCATTCTTCTGGGGTTTGGAGACTTCCCTGAAATGCAGCCCTTACTCTTTGTGACATTTTTATTCATCTACACCCTAACCATGTCCGGCAACATTGTAATTGTTCTGGTGATAGCAGCTGATCACAATCTACATACCCCCATGTACTTCTTCCTAGGTAACTTATCTTTCCTGGAGATCTGCTACACCACCACCATTGTCCCCAAGATGCTAAGAAGTTTCCTTACAGTGAGGGAAGTGATTTTATTCATGGGTTGTGTAGCCCAGTTGTACATTTTTGGATCTTTGGCAGTCACTGAGTGCCTCCTTTTATCAGTCATGTCCTATGATCGATATTTAGCAATATGCCATCCCTTGTCTTATGCATCGGTTATGAACTTTAAGGTTTGCCTTCAGCTAACAGCTGGTTATTGGATAACTGGCTTCCTGACTCCTATAGCAATGATGGTCTTGACTTTTACGTTGCCTTTCTGTGCTTCCAAGGAGGTTGGCCATTTCTTTTGTGATTTCATGCCTCTGTTAAAACTTTCCTGTACTGACACCCATTTGGTTGAATTTCTGTCTTTCACAGTGTCTGCCTGTGTGACCCTGGTCCCATTTCTACTAACCTTGACTTCCTACTGTAGGATCATTCTGACCATCCGGAGGATCCCTTCCACCACTGGGAAGCAAAAAGCCTTCTCCACCTGCTCCTCACACCTCCTGGTTGTTTTGATTTTCTATGGCACCATCATTATTGTTTATGGAGACCCTGTATGTAACCAGTCACCAGCTTTAAATAAGGCCTTCTCCCTGCTCTATACAGTCATCTCTCCCATGTTCAACCCCCTCATCTACAGCCTGAGGAACAAGGAGGTCAAATGTGCCCTGCGAAAGGTTGGAAGCAAAGTGTTCACTTTTCTAAAGAAGAGCAACATCCCATAAGGTGACCAAGTGACTGAAATCAGAGAGTAGTTAGCATTTCAGGTGTCCTGGAGGTTCAGTGGAGAGGAAGTCAAGAAGCCCTGAAAAAGTCTGCAGGTATAAGGAATGCTTTCAGAAATTTGATGTCTCTAAAGCAAAATTAGCAATGGATGTTAGCAATCAAGTGTGAATTTCAAAAAAGAGTCAAAATGACCAGCTCATGAAAGAACAACCCATAAAAGAGATTGACCATCCAATTTATTTGGCAAAACATTAAAAGAAATCAACATAAATTCACAAATAATTCAGTGGAGGAAAACAAGAACTCCATTAACAATTACCGTTGGTTTGGCTCTAATGAACAGCTGCAACATGTCTATATGTCTTTTCAAGAGATCAGAAACAATCCTATGCATCTCTGAACATTTCCTTCCAGGAATACTACTAATATATTTTTCTTTTTGAAGATTTTTATCACTGCAAAGTTGCAATAAAACAGTAACTTATTTTATTTTACATTACTTATTCAGGGTCAGGTTAATATTCAAAGAATCTGGCTCAAGATTCTGGCTGGTTGGGGAGCCTTTCTTCTCACAGAATCATAGAGCCATAGAGTTAGAAGGAACCACAAGGGTCATCTAGTCTAACCCTGACTAGCCTCTCTTTGGTACTTCTCTTGTGTATGTACTTGGTGTGAAAGCTTTTCAATTACAAGGAAAATCCATTGACAATATCTCAGTTCCATAGGAGGAGACATCATATTTTTCCAATATTGTGCAATATAGAGTATTACTGCTATCAATTAAATAAAAGAAATTAACATGTTCTGTTTGAAATGTAAAGCCTTTACTAGAGAATTAAGTAAGTAGTCCAAGGGATCTCTGGGAAACTGGCATTTTGTCATAAAGTGAATCTCTTTAATAATTTCCTCCCAAAATTGGCTAATTCCTATACACAATCACAACATGTACAAGTATGTTCCTCTTTCCCTGCAACCTGTCCAACAGTGTGCCTTCATAGTAGCAAAAATGTGGTGGATCATGACTGGAGTCAAATGCCATACGCACATTAATTCATAAGCATTTTCTTCATGAGCTACACAAATTGAAGATGAAGAAGATATCTTCTTTCCTGTGTACAGACCCACTCATCCAGGTCAATTTCCACTCAATCCAGGTCCAAATCCCTCTCCCATCATTTTATCTGGGTTGTTTTCTTATTAACACCCTTTTCAAACAAAATAGCATGTATCTTACAAATTAAACTTTTTGTTCCAGCTTGCTCTTGATTCAGCTCCTCAAATGTGGTTAAAAGGCTAAATAGACACGGATTACACAGTAAAACGTTTGACTTGTAAATGTTGAAAATACAGGATCTTTATGTTATTTACCATTTTATATAACTTTTGGTTTGATTTCAAATCAGGATTCAGGAACAGCTGTCTGAATTGAGTAATCTCAACTCTTACACACGACTGGATTAGATAACCTATAGTTCTTTGATTCTATGAATACTCACTTTGATATATTCTAGGGATAAATTCCTGATTATTAATGAAAGCCATTAAGGGAGGGTTTCAGCATCGGCAACAGAAATTTAAAACAAAGTTGGAATTTTTCTGCTAATGTAGTCTAGATGAATGGGTGATTTTTAAAAATTTTTGATGACCTAAATTTCTTTTTAACCCAACAATTACTATAAATAGCTTAATTTCTGCACCAGCCTTGTTTGATTTTAACCCTGTATTTGATGACCTATTGTTAAGCCAGATGATCACATCTTTTAATTATGATGAATAATAATAATAAACCAGATTAGGAAAGGTAATCCACCCCTCTTTGTAGGTTTAAGCAGAACTTTAGAACTCCCCCTTTGTCTTTTATGTTTCCATATGAATTTTAATAGCGCACTCTGCCATCTTTTTAATGTCATTTCAGACATACCAACAGGGATGTACTGAAACAAAAATAATAACTTATGCGGCGGGCGGGGACATTCTTCATTACTGAAGCTACCCTGCCTAGCCAAAAAAAAAATCATATTTGTTTAATTCCTCCAAATTTTTACTATTTTATTCCATAGTGGAGGGTAATTTGCCTTAAACGGATTTTTATGTTTCTTCTCAACTATATATTCCTAAATTCTTAAGGACACCTTTACCCATTTAAATGTATGTAGCTGACAATAGTTGGTTTTGACCCTTTCAGGAGTATTCATTCCTAAATTTTCAGATTTCTCAGAGTTTATTTTGAAGCCTAATCTCTGACCAATTTCCAAAGTAATCTTTAACAAGGCTTCTGGATCATCCTGCAAATGTAAGACATTGGCAGCATACAGAGCTATTTTGTGTTCTATACCAGAAGATGCTTTGATATCTGTTACCAAGGGGCTATTTCTCACATCTATTGCAAATGGCACTATTGCTAATCCAAACAATACAGCGGTAAGAGGCAATCTGGTCTTGTACACATAACCAATTGAAAGATGGGGACTGGTGACCATTAACCAAATCAGATGCTCCGGGTTGAATTTACAGGACTAATATGCCCTTAGAAAACTGATTTCCAAAACCAGAGCTTACCAAAATATGTCTGAGATACTCCCACTCCAGACCGTCAAAGGCTTTCTCGGCAATTCTTCTTTTCTTTTATCCCCCCCCCCCCCGACTTTCCTGACATCTAGAAACTGTATCTGTGATGATTTTATGTTTTCTTCTAGGTCATTGATAAAAATTTTAAATAGTGTAGGGCTAAGAAGTGATGTTCTGGGGACCCCAAGAGAAACACAGCCACTAGATGACAATTCCCCATTTACAGGTTCACTTTGATACCCTACCTATCAGCCAATTTTCAATCCATTTCTCTGTCAGGTTTATTTTATATTATTCTAGTTTTTTAATCAAAATTTCTTGCTGTACCAAGTCAAACTCTTTAGAAAAGTTTAATTATATTCCATCGACAATATTACTTTTGTTAACCAAACACTTTATACATATACAAAAGATCAAGTTGGCTTGACTGTATCTATTTGCCATAAAACCATGTAAATTAGCATTTGATTACATTACTGTCCTTTAAGTCTTTATTAATTGAGTCTCATTTCAACCACTTCATTATCTTGCCTGAGATTGGTCATGTTGATTGGCCTATAATTACCCGGGACATCCTGTTTACCCATTTAAAATTTGGCACAACTTTAGCTTTATTCTAATCTTCTAGCACTCACCCACTGCTCTGAGACTTACTGAAAATAAATACTAAGAGTCCTAGGAGTATCTCAGCCAGCTCTTTTATAACTCCTGGATGCAAGTTATCAGGACCTGCTGATTAAAATGTTTAACTTTAGTAGCTGCTATTTAACATCCTCCTGAAATACCAGGGAAGAGAAAGAGTTTTTTCATGGCCATATGAAAAGACTATATAATATGTTTTCCCCAAACAGAGAACAGAAATATTAATTGAACACTTTTGCACTTTCTGCATTATTTATTATAATTGTAGCTTTTCTAGCTAGAAAGAGACAATATCTTTTTGTTCCTTATAACAAACAAACAAACAAACAAACATTATCCTAAACTCGACTGACCAAAGATTTCTCATTATGTCCCTTATCTTCCCATATTAATTTTATACAATTCCTTACTTCTGATTTATACCCATTGCTATCAACTTCCCCTTTCTTTTGTTTGTTATATATTATTTTTACTTTTTACTTTTTATAACTCCCTTCACTTGCCCTGTAAACCAGGTCAGTTTTTAACTGGTATGGCCTTCTTCCTTGAAGTTCCATGACATCATTTAAGTTCCCACTACTGGAAAACAAGGCTTATATGGTAAACATAAGAAGGGGAGCTTGAGTGTGAACGATGGAATTTAAAGCAGCTAAGAAAGTTAGAAACCTAACTTCTATTTAAATTCAGTAAGCTATTAATTCACATGGGCTACTTTGAAAATGGCAGTTTGATCTAGCTCTAACAACCAATAAGAGTTGGGAACATAATTCCTTTGGGCATAATTTAATTAACAATGGGAGCATACATAGAGATCCTGCTAAGTGACACTGACACTTAGAATCTTGGAATCTTCAGCATAAAACAAATAGTCTCCTCCCACTTGAGCTCATCTGTGAGTGAATAGCCTGTTGTTATAGTAATTCAGGAAAGCTGTAAAAACAAGCCACAGTGACATACAGTATAAGGAAATGTTACATTTGGGTTTGAGATATGATGCAGGAGTCCACCTTCAATTGAAAGAGAAAAGGAGTAGACTGTAATTTGAAAATCTATAACTTAATCCTTTTGCCTCATATTCAATTATATCAATGACCATCAGACATTTTATTTAAATTTTTGGTCCTTTGGATTACAATTCTACTAAATCCATGGTTTTTCAAAACCACTTAGCATCCTTCTTAATGCCTTTCGCATTGCTTCCTTCACCTCTTTGTTTCTTAAAGTGTAAATGAAAGGGTTTAATAGTGGGGTTACAACAGTGTTAAAGATGTTGATTGTTTTGTTCAAATCCAATGAGTTCTGTGCAGAAGGCTTGACATACAGAAAAATGGTGGAGCTGTACCAAATAGTCACAACGGTGAGGTGGGCAGAGCAAGTGGAGAAGGCCTTTTGCCGGCCTTCAGATGATGGGATTCTCAAGATGGTGGAGATGATGTGAATGTAGGAGACCAGGGTTATCACGCATGAGATCACAACAACAATGATTGAGACAATGAACGTTGCAAGCTCAACAAAGCATGTGTCTGTGCAGGACAGTGCTATCAAGGCATCAATGTCACAAAGGAAATGATTTATGACTTTAGGGCCACAGAAGGACAATCTGGATATTAAAGTTGCCAGCACAGAGATAGCCAGGAACCCACACAGCCAAGAGAGGAGGGCCAGATGAACAGAGAAAGTTCTGTTCATGAGGGATCTGTAGTGCAATGGGTGGCATATGGCCAGATAGCGGTCATAGGCCATGACGGCCAGGAGGAAACATTCTGTGGAGCCCATGGAGAGGAGAAAAAACAATTGCAGGAGGCAGACAGTGAATGAAATGGTTTGGCTTGTGCCCAGCATGATGCCAATGGCCTTGGGGACACATGCTGTGGTGTACCAGATCTCCAGGAAGGAGAGATTGCAGAGGAAGAAATACATGGGAGTGTGCAGGCGTGGGTGGGTCCTCACTAGGGTTATGATGGACATATTCCCTATGATGGTTAGGAAGTACATAACTGAAAACACCACAGTAAGGAATATCTGAAAATACCAAGTGCCAGGAAAGCCCAGGAGAATGAACTCCTGCACGCTGGTTTGGTTTCTTATATCTGTCCCAGCCATGACGTCCATCTGTAAAGACATGAAAGATCATAAGACATTTAAATGTGTTGAATACATGTTTGGATGTGCTAAAGTGAAGACCCAGAAATCTGGGACTAGAACTAATAGAAGATAAGGGAAAATGGGTGCTACTGAACATCGTTCTTACTTGTGCAACATTCCACCTCCACAATAGAGATGAGAGCTCCACTCAACAGTCCTCTATGGCCCACGAGGATGCAGTGGGTGGCTGACAATATGGTATCTTTTCTGTCTTGATGATTTAGCACATCCACCCTTCTCCACTCACCCCTGAGAAAGCATCTGGATTTGGCCCATTCTCTTCATGCCTCACCTTGACAATAATTTTGCTCTCTGCTCAGGACAGAGTAGGCATTTTTTTTCACAAGTCCCATTGACAGTTCTAGAATTTCTACTCCTAAGTCACATACACTCCTCTGACTTTCAGTGGGTCTTACATCACTTAGGCCTAGAGCTTGTCAATTTTTTTTTTTTTACAAAACTGTTTCCCATTGAAAAATTCCAAACTATAGCCCAGTATCCTGTCTTCCGACAGTGGCAATGCCATGTGCCCCAGAGGTGATGAACAGAATAGGCAATCACCAAGTGATCCATCCTCTGCTGCCCACTCCCAGCCTCTAGTAACCAGAAGCTAGGGACACCATCCCTGCCCGTGTTGGCTAATAGCCATTGATGGACCTATCCTCCATGAATTTATCTAGTTCTTTTTTTAACCCTTTATAGCGTTGGCCTTCACAACATTCTCTGGCAGGCATATCAAGGAAACATATTGGGTTTAGCTGAAAATTTCATCAGGATGGTTTCTCAGTTCCAGCATGGAATTTCTGATCAAAATGAAAACCTGAAAAAGAAATTATCTCTCTAGCCTAGTGGTTAGGTCATTTGTTTGGGATATAGATGTTATATTGTCTGGATTGGCTCACTAACATGAGGGCCAAATTCAGGGCAGACTGTGACCAACGAGGACACAACCCCCACAACTGGTTGTGTGTTCTATACTTAGATCTCTCCAACTAATTACCAAGCATGAGTGCCTCAAGCACTATTACAGCCTTACCATGGAGTCACAGACAGTCTCCTTGCACACTCCAGTCTTTCTTGCCACCCAGGTCAGCTTGTCTTACACCAAAAATCACAATAATATTCAGGTAACTCCCAGTCCCAAAGGATCAGTCACTTACACAAGGTCAATTGCACCTTAAATCTCACACCAAAGACAACACTTGTAGCCAATCCTATAATAAATTAACTATATATGTATTAACTAGGAAAAAGAGAGAAGAGAATTATTTAAAAGGTTAAGGCAGATAAACATACACTCCAAATGAGTTATAGTCCTAGGTTTCAAAAGGAGATAGAAGCTGCTGTAATATGTCATCTTTCTACATCCTTTAGAGCACTGGTTTTCAAAGACGGTCTACTGCTTGTTCAGGGAAATCCTCTGTCTGGCCGAGCCGGTTTGTTTACTTGCCGCATCTGCAGGTTCGGCAGATTGCAGCTCCCACTGGCCACGGTTCGCTGCTTCAGGCCAATGGGGGGTGGCAGGAAGGATGGCCAGCTCATGTCTCGGCCCGCACTGCTTCCTGCAGCCCCCATTGGCCTGAAGCAGCAAACCACGGCCAGTGGGAGCTGCAATCAGCCGAATCTGTGGACACTGTAGGTAAACAAACTGGCCCGGCTTGCCAGGGGCTTTCCCTGAACAAGCAGCGGACCAGCTTTGAGAACAACTGCTTTAGGTCCAAGGTAAGCAGTTTGGGGATCCCTTGCTTATGTTTAGAAATATTGTCCTCTCCAAATGCCATGCAACATAATGATCCAGTCCTTTCTGGTCAGGGATTTTTATTCCCTTACTCCAAAATTCAAACTGTGAGGGAATGAGGCTTTGTGCACGTCCCCTCTTCATGGTTGCGGAGCGAGCAATCAACAAAGTATTTTCCCCACTGATGTTACGCAATGGTTCATCTGGTGTCTACAGGCCTTCTTTTGTTGGGCAGGAAATGACACCTCTTGTAGTAAACTCGTAGTTCACACATGGTAACGCTCCTCTCCTGACTGTGGGGTTTACAGATTAATTGCAAACATTTCATAGTTGCAAAGCAAAGGCTTAAATCCTTATAAAATGAGATTCAGATATTATAGGTGAGATTAAAGCATGCAGCAACTCACCAGCATTTCATAAAATCCAAACACTAAATACATTCTTATAAACTTAACATGTATTTGAACAATGTTAACACCAGGTGAGCAGACTGGTTTTCAGCTGTGCATTTGTCAGTGTTTAGTGAGGCCTAGGGGCCTAGGCAGAAGATAGCATCTGGTCTGCCACTGACACAGTAGGGGACCAAGTTTGATTCTTATTTCTATTATATATTGCAATGAAAATGAAGTGTGAAACTGTACCATTTTTCACAAAAGGGATTCTTGTTTTCTGGCCAGCTCTGCTTAGTTCTTTCTGAGACCTTCACCCCAAATTCTCAGCAATAAGAAACAACATTAGAAACCAGCAATTTTTTTGTTCATTATTGATTATGTGTCTTCTGGTTGAATTTTATAATCCCACCTTCAGCTCTTAACCACACTGAGTAGTATTTTCGAGGTCTGCTAAACCAGTTCTCTGCACCGTGCTGGAAAAGCACCCTGAAAGAACACACGCACACAAGCTAACTAACAACATATATATTCTTCTATATTTGCCACAGCTAAATTATTGACCCAGTAAATTTCAAGAGGTTAATTCATTAGTGATCCTTGAAACATTTCTATATCCATTTCAATATTTTTGGATGGAAACTTGTCTTTTTGATGACATGGAGACTTCAGCAAAAAAAGGATTCCCATGAAGCAATTTTGTTTTTTTTTAATAAACTGAAAAGTTTCATTACTGGTAACTGAATCATAGAAATGTAGGGCGGGAGGGGACCTCACAAAGTTCAGCTGGTACAGCCCCCTGCACTGTTGGATGGAGAAATAAACCAGCCCTGACAGTTGTTTGTCCAACATGTTTTTAAAAACCTCCAATAAAGGGGATTCCATAATTGCCCTTGGAAGCCTATTCCAGAGCTAAACTCCCCTTAGAGTTAGAAAGTTTTTCCTAATACCTAAATTAAATCTCCCTTGCTGGCACTTTCAGTGGACATGCAGAAAATTGATCACCATCTTCTTTATAGAATCCTAGAATCATAGAATATCAGGGTTGGAAGGAACCTCAGGAGGTCATCTAGTCCAACCCCTTGCTCAATGCAGGACCAATTCCCAACTAAATCATCCCAGCCAGAGCTTTGTCAAGCCTGACCTTAAAAATCTCTAAGGAAGGAGATTCCACAACCTCCCTAGGTAACCCATTCCAGTGCTTCACCACTCTCTAAATGAAAAAGTTTTTCCTAATATCCAATCTAAACCTCCCCCACTGCAACTTGAGACCATTACTTCTTGTTCTGTCTTCAGGTACCACTGAGAACAGTCTAGATCCATCCTCTTTGGAACCCCCCTTCAGGTAGTTGAAAGCAGCTATCAAATCCCCCCTCATTCTTCTCTTCTGCAGACTCAACAATCCCAGTTCCCTCAGCCTCTCCTCATAAGTCATGTGCTCCACTCCCCTAATCATTTTGGTTGCCCTCTGCTGGACTATTTCCAATTTTTCCACATCCTTGTTATAGTGTGGGGCCCAAAACTGGACACAGTACTCCAGATGAGGCCTCACCAGTGTCGAATAGAGGGGAATGATCACATCCCTCAATCTACTGGCAATACCCCTTCTTATACAGCCCAAAATGCCAGTAGCCTTCTTGGCAATAAGGGCACACTGTTGACTCATATCCAGCTTCTCGTCCACTGCAACCCCTAGGACTCCTTTTCTGCAGAACTGCTTCCTAGCCATTTGGTCTCTAGTCTGTAGCAGTGAATGGGATTCTTCCGTCTTAAGTGCAGGACTCTGCACTTGTCCTTGTTGAACCTCATCAGGTTTCTTTTGGCCTACTCCTCTAAAAATCTCTCTGTATCCTATCCCTACCGTCCAGAATATCTGCCACTCCTCCAAGTTTAGTGTCATCTACAAACTTGCTGAGAGTGCAGTCCACGCCATCCTCCAGATCATTAATGAAGATATTGGACAAAACCAGCACCAGGGCCCGCCCCTGGGGCACTCCACTTGAAACCAGCTGCCAACTAGACATGGAGCCGTTGATCACTACCGTTGAGCCCGACGATCTAGCCAGCTTTCTATCCACCTTATAGTCCAATCATCCAGCCCATACTTCTTTAACTTGCTGGCAAGAATACTGTGGGAGACCGTATCGAAAGCTTTGCTAAACACAAGGAATTCTTTCCGCTCATCCACAGACCCAGTTATCTCCTCAGAGAAGGCAATTAGGTTAGTCAGGCATGACTTGCCCTTGGTGAATCCATGCTGACTCTTCCTGATCACTTTCCTCTCCTCTAAGTGCTTCAGAATTGATTCCTTGAAGACCTCCTCCATGATTTTTCCAGGGACTGAGGTGAGGCCGACTGGCCTGTTGTTCCCCGGATCCTCCTTCTTCCCTTTTTTAAAGATGGGCACTACATTAGCCTTTTTCCAGTCATCTGGGACCTCCCCCGATCGCCATGAGTTTTCAAAGATAAACGCCAATGGCACTGAAATCACATCCACCAACTCCTTTAGCACCCTTGGATGCAGCGCATCCAGCCCCATGGACTTGTGCTCGTCCAGTTTTTCTAAATAGTCCAAAACCACTTTGGGACTATTAGCAGCTCTTATCCCCTTTAAAGATTCTTAGGATGCTCCCCTTCATTCTTCTTTTCTCAAATTTAAACATGCTCAGTTTTTTTTTAACCTTTCCTCGTTGGTCAAGTTTTCTAAATCTTTTATCATTTGTGTTGCTGTCCTCTGGATTGTCTCCTATTTGTCCACATCTTTCCTAATGTGTGTCACCCAGAGCTAGACACATTACTCCAGCTAAGGCCTCAAGTAGAGTGAGACAATGACCTGCTCTGTCTTAAGCAGCAAAGAGTGGGAGACCATGGAAAATCAGAGGATCTCTGCTTTTTGCAGAGATTACACAGAAGCAAAGGCTAAGGGATGCAAATGGTGTTACTATACTGTAATAAAACATGACTAGGATACAGCAGAGAGTGGAAGTGGGGAAGGAGTGGCTATACATTATAATCAGAGGTGTAGCCGTGTGAGTCTGGATCTGTAAAAGCAGCAAAGAGTCCTGTGGCACCTTGTAGACTAAAGACGTTTTGGAACATGAGCTTTCGTGGGTGAATACTCACTTTGTCGGATGCATGTCACAGGACTCTTTGCTGCTTTTACAGATCCAGACTAACACGGCTACCCCTCTGCTGGTATGTCTTGAATATCACACTCCTGTTTATACACCCCAGAATGACATTAGCCTTTTCTGCCACTACATCACATTGTTGACTCATATTAAATTTGTGATCCACTATAACCCCCAGATCTTTTTCAGCCATGCTACCACCTAGCCACTTAACTCACATTTTGTAGGTGTGCATTCAATTTTTCCTTCCTAAGATAAGTACTTTGCACTTGTCTTTCTTGAATTTCATCCTGCTAAGTCTGGACCAATTCTCTAATTTGTCACGGACATTTTGAATTTTAATCCTGCCCTACAAATTGCTTGCAACTCTGCCCAGCTTAGTGTCATCTGCAAATTTTAGAGGAATACTCTCCACTCCATTGTCCAAGTCATTAGTAAAAACACTGAATACTACTGGACCCAAGACTGACCCTTGCAGAGTCCCACTAGATACATCCTCCCTGTTTGACAGAGAACGATTCATAACTACTATTTCATTACAGTCTTTCAACCAGTTGGGCACCCACCTAATAGTAATTTCATCTAGACCACATTTCTCTAATTTGCCTATGAGAATGTCATGAGGAGCTGTGTCAAAGCCTTACTTACATCGAGATATATGACATATAATGCTTCCCTCCATCCAGTAGGCCAACAACCCTGTCATAGAAATGTTTTGATTTAAAAATGAACATTTTTAGTTTAACAAAAATGTTTTTTTATGAAAACCTCAAAAATGTACATGAAAAATTGTAATGAAAACTAAAATATTTTTATTTTTAACCACATATTTGATGAAAAAAATCAGTTGGCTCTATTAATTATTCAGAGTACAATGAACACTATTTCCTTTTGTTCTTCCTAGACTTTATAGTACATTAAACAAGAGGGGAGCAAAGAATCCTGTGGCACCTTATAGACTAACAGACGTTTTGGAGCATGAGCTTTCGTGGGTGAATACCCACTTCCTCAGATGCATGTACATGTATTCACCCACGAAAGCTCATGCTCCAAAACGTCTGTTAGTCTATAAGGTGCCACAGGATTCTTTGCTGCTTTTACAGATCCAGACTAACACGGCTACCCCTCTGATACTAAACAAGAGGAGTAAGCTGTACCCATTCTAACAGAATGAGTCAGCTGACTCCTCAATGAGGAAAATTTTTGGAATGGCTGGAGGATTTCCAGTTAGCTCACATTACCAAGAAAGGCAAAGTTATTTCACAATACAGTTACTTTTAATTACAATTCCAGCAGGTCTAACTTACCAGCTCTGTTGACGGAGCTCGTCAATAAAAACTCCCTTTGTTCCCAATCTTTTTCTCTCAAGAGGACACACAACAGTTGGGGATCCTGAAAAATGGTTCATTGTATGGGGGTATATCTTGCTTTTCCCAACACTAAATATATATCCATTATAGGAAGATTTTTCACCTGATGCTCATTTCCATGAAGCACTCACCCACAAAAGCTTATGCTCCAGTACATATGTTAGTCTTTAAGGTGCCACAGGACTCTTTGTTGCTATTTCCATGAGGGTTACTCTACACCACTGTAGCAATGTTCAGGGGGCTTAAATTGTGTGCGATGAGTCTAAATCACTTCCACTTTTTACACTGTTGGGAAAGTGTGAGCTATTGTTATTATAAAGGGGAACCTGACACTCCAAAACCAAAAGACTTTAGTAAAGTCTAGACATCTGCATTGGTTAGAATCTCTTTCCATCACCACTCACCTGCTTTAAGCCCTATCTACCATATTAATGAACTGCAGCTCAAATTGGCTGCACGAGAGGGAATGTTTTGTACTCCTCCCTCACCTACCCATCACCCTGGGGATGTCTGACCAGAACAGAATTTCACAGAATTCCCTAGAAGGTAAAACACATTCTGCTATGTCCGGCTCATCTCCTGATTAAAGCACCAGTACTAACAGCTAGGAAACAGGCACACTTTTCCAAATGCTTCCCACGCTTCGTGAACGTCAGTGTCTAATCTGAGGCCTCCTTCAGCCTCATTTTCCCCATCTGTGAAATAACGAGAAATGCCATAATTTGGTTCGTTCCACTTGCTGGGCACAAAACGTTCTCAAAAACCCCACAACTATAAGTATGGAGCAAGGATTTCTGCTGCATATACTTGAGTGCAATCCACTAGCACCTAATTTCATCTGATAGTCACCATTTACAGATACACAGCTACAGAGCACTCTTGAAGCAGGGAAAAGCACCACTTCATAAATCCATAAATTTCAAAGCCAGAAGGGGCCATTGTGATCATCTAGTTTGACTTCCTGCATAACACGGGCCATACAATGTTCCCAAAATAATTCCTACAGCAAATCTTTTATTAAAAAATAATCTGATCTTTTTAAAAAAGATTGATGGAAAACTGATGCCCTTAGTAAAAGTAACAAAGAGTCCTGTGGCATCTTATAGACTAACAGACGTTTTGGAGCATGAGCTTTCGTGGGTGAATACCCACTTCGTCAGATGCATGTAGTGGAAATTTCCAGGGGCAAGCTAGAGATAACGAGGTTAGTTCAGTCAGGGAGGATGAGGCCCTGTTCTAGCAGTTGAGGTGTGAAAACCAAGGGAGGAGAAACTGGTTTGGTAGTTGGCAAGCCATTCACAGTCTTTGTTTAATCCTGAGCTGATGGTGTCAAATTTGCAGATGAACTGAAGCTCAGCAGTTTCTCTTTGAAGTCTGGTCCTGAAGTTTTTTAACTGCAGGATGGCCACCTTAAGGTCTGCTATAGTGTGGCCAGGGAGGTTGAAGTGTTCTCCTACAGGTTTTTGTATATTGCCATTCCTAATATCTGATTTGTGACCATTTATTCTTTTCCGTAGAAACTGTCCAGTCTGGCCGATGTACATAGCAGAGGGGCATTGCTGGCATATGATGGTGTATATTACATTGGTGGAAGTGCAGGTGAATGAACTGGTGATGGTGTGGCTGATCTGGTTAGGTCCTGTGATGGTGTCGCTGGTGTAGATATGTGGGCAGAGTTGGCATCGAGGTTTGTTGCATGGATTGGTTCCTGAGCTCGAGTTCCTATAGTGCGGTGTGCAGTTACTGGTGAGAATATGTTTCAGGTTGGCAGGTTGTCTGTGGGCGAGAACTGGCCTGCCACCCAAGGCCTGTGAAAGTGTGGGATCATTGTTCAGGATGGGTTGTAGATCCCTGATGATGCATTGGAGGGGTTTTAGCTGGGGACTGTATGTTATTGGCAGTGGAGGCCTGTTGGTTTCTTTCTTGGGTTTGTCTTGCAGTAGGAGGCTTCTGGGTACACGTCTAACTCTGTTGATCTGTTTCCTTATTTCCTCGTGCGGGTATTGTAGTTTTGAGAATGCTTGGTGAAGATTTTGTAGGTGTTGGTCTCTGTCTGAGGGGTTAGAGCAGATGCAGTTGTACCTCAGTGCTTGGCTGTAGACAATGGATCGTGTGATGTGCCCAAGATGGAAGCTGGAGGCATGAAGATAGGCATAGCGGTCAGTAGGTTTTTGGTATAAGGTGATTTAAGTGTGACCATCACTTATTTGCACCGTGGTAACTAGGAAGTGGACCTCCTATGTAGATAGGTCCAGGCTGAGGTTGATGGTGGAATGGAAGCTGTTGAAATTGTGGTGGAATTTTTCCAGAGTCTCCTTCCCACCCTTAGTGAATTCTTTCAATAATTAATTGAACTCATTGCAAAAATTAACACCTTATGTCCAGTCTGAATTTGTCTAAGCTTCAATCTCCAGCCATTGGATCATGTTAGAACTATCTCTACCAAATTGAAGAGCTCATTATAAATATTTGTGCCCCATCTGGGAACTTAAAGACTTTGATCAAGTTACCCCTTAACCTTCTCTTTGTTAAACTAACTAGAGTGAGCTCTTTCAGTCTATCATAATAAGGCAGGTTTTCTAATCCTTTCATTTTTCTTGTGACTCGTCTCTGAACCATTTTCAGTTTATCAACATCCTTCTAGAGTTGCAAACACCAGAACTGGACACAGTATCCCAGAAGTGGTTGCACCTGTTACAAATACAAAGAAAAAATAATCTCTCTACTCCTTCCTGAGATTTCTCTGTTTATGCATCCAAGCATTGTTAGACCTTTACACCACAGCATCTCACTGAGAGCTTATGTTCTGCTGGTTATCCATCATACCCTGCAAAACTTTTTCTAAGTCATAGCTTCTCAGGATAGAGACCCTATCCTGTAAGTATGGCTTGTTTTCTTTGTTCTGATAGGTATACATTTAAATTTAACCACATTAAAACACATATCATTATTTGCTTACATCCAGGTTACCACACATCCATATTTCCCTATATCAGGGACCTCGCCTCTTCATTATTTACCACTCCCCCAATTTTTGCATCATCTGCAACTGTGTGATTGTTTTATGCTTTAATCTAAATTGTTTATAAAAATGTTAAAAAGCACAGTGTCAAGAACCAATGCCAGCAGGACCATAGTAAGCTATTAATCTTAATAGTTTAATAGTAAACTATTGAAAGCGTAAACTTTTATGTATGCAGTGCTGTTATAGCTGTTTCAGTCCCAGGATAATAGAGGGACAAGGTTACTCAGATAACATCTTTTGTTGGACCAATTTTTGTTGGTGGGAGAGGCAAGATTTAGAGCTTACACATATCAATTTTCTAAAATTCCTAACTTCTCATAATCAGAGTATGCCCAGTGTGCCCAGCCAGATGAAGAGCCAGTAACCCACCATTGAAATCAGTCAATGGGCACTCGTCAAGGATATGCTACATAGTCTGAAGTTGACTTCCTCTACAGTGCAGGTCATTACAGAAACTCCATTTGAAGAGCTTGGCCACACAATTTCCCTGTCATATTCAAAACCAGTTCAGGGAAGACCACATGTGCCTTTACTGGTCAAACCCCAAAGATCAGATTGTTGGGGTCAGTGACTAGAGAGTGATTAACGACTGTCTTCACTCACCACTCGTTACACCAAGCAGATTCTGTCATCCTGTCCTGTTGTTGCATAAGTGACCAGAAAGGGCGTCTAAAAGACATATGAACTGATTGAAGAGGTCTGAGTACAGAAGCGAGTCAATGTTCTCATGGATCTTGGCCAGGAGCATGTTGGAGGACCTCTCATGAAGAATATGGGGGCAGTGCTGTGTTACTAAGTATTGGAAATTAATTCCCACAGGCTCCTTTGAAAATGCCACCATGAAACTGAATCTGACATCTGTTGTGAATGCTGTTGTGTGTATTTGCTTTTCTCCTGTGCTGTGCCAGGAGCTCTGGTGTTGGCTGCACCAGTGTAGCTTGCAGCTTTTTGACTCAGCAGTAAAAAAAAGACCAACACTCAGTTTGGTGGCAAAGGCTCAGCTAGGTTTATTGTCAACAACAAATGGTACCACACACTAAGCTACAGTTTTACTAACACGTTTCCCTGTGACAAGATTTTCACTCAGTCAACATAATATTGTCCCCTGGGCAAATTCTATAATCCCTCATAACACTCTTCCTTTCATACATTGACACAACCAAGTTACATATTACAGTAGGTTGTTACCAGCCTTGTACCTGGTAGTTCTAACAAAATATTCTCGTCTATTACCCTGTCGTCCTATCCTGCTCTTTACAAGGGGTCTGTGTGTTCCTCTACCACCTTGTTAGCAATGTATTTATGTAGTTACTTAAGAGTTCTGTGTGTTCCTGCAACATGTTCTTTGGTCAGGAATATGTTTATTTGGTTGACTGATATTCTGACAAGGTCTACTCTGCTTAAGAACATAAGAACATTAGAGCGGCCATACTAGGTCAGACCAATGACTCATCTAGTCTAGTATCCTATCTTCTGACAGTGGCTGTTGCCAGGTGCTTTACTGGGAATGCACAGAACAGGCAACTGAGTGATCCATCCTCTGTCATTCACTCCCAGTTTCTCCAGGGGGGGAGGGATAGCTCAGTGGTTTGAACATTGGCCTGCTAAGCCCACAGCTGTAAGCTCAATCCTCAAGGGAGATGTTTACAGATCTGGGGCAAAAAAGTAATTGGTGAGTAGCTCTGCTTTAAGCAGGGGGTTGGACTGGATGGCCTCCTGAAGTCTCTTCCAACCCTGATGTTCTATGATTCTGGCAGACAGGGACAATCAGAACATTGTGCTGCATCCCTGCTCATCCTGGCTAATAGCTATTGATGGACCTATCCTCCATGAACATATCTGTTTTTCTAACCCAGTTATATTTTTGGACTTTACAACATCCCCTGGCAAGGAATTCCACAGGTTGACTGTAGATTGTGTGAAGAAGTACTTCCTTTTGTTTGTTTTAAACCTACTGCTTATTAATTTCATTGGGTAATCCCTAGTTCTTGTGTTATGTGCAGGATTACATAACATTTTCTTATTCATTTTTTTCACACCAGTCAAGATTTTATAGACCAGTAACTCACCGTTGAAATCAATCAGTGGGCACTCCCTTTAGTTTTTCTCTTCCAAGTTGAGAAGTTCCCGTCTTTTAAACCTTTTCTCATATAGAAGCTGTTCCATAGCCTTAATAATTTTTGTTGTCTTTTTCTGTACCATTCCCAATTCTAATATATCTTTTTTGAGATGGGGCAATTGAAACTGCATACAGTATTCAATGTGTCGCTGCACCACGGATTCAGATAGTGGCATTATGACATTTTCTGTCTTATTATCTGTCCCTTTCCTAATGATTCTTAACACTCTTTTTTGACAGCCTCTGCACATTGAGTGGATGTTTTCAGAGAACTATCCACAATCATTCCAAGATCTCTTTCTTGAGTGGAAGCAGCTAATTTAGATCTAACCAGTTTGTAGGTATAGTTGGGATTATGTTTTCCAATGTGCATTATTTTGCGTTTTTCAACATTGAATTTCATCTTCCATTTTGTTGCCCAGTCCCCCAGTTTTGTGAGATTCCTTTTGAAACTCTTTGCAGTCAGCTTTGGACTTAACTATCTTGAGAAACTTTGTATCATCTGCAAATTTTTCTACATCAGTTTTTATGCCATTTTCCAGTTTATTTATGAATATGTTGAATGGCACTTGTCCCAATACAGATCCATGGGTGACCCTGCTATTAACATCTCTCCATTCTGAAAAATGACCATTTATTCCTACTCTTCATTTCCTGTCTTTTAACCAGTTACCGATCCATAAGAGAACATTCCCTCTTATTCCATGACCATTTAGTTTGCTTAAGAGATTTTGTGAAGGACCTTTTCAAGAGCTTTCTGAAAGTTCAAGTATACTGTGTCAACTATATCACCCTTATCCACATGTTCGTTAACCCTCTCAAGCAGGTCTAATAGATTGGTGAGGCATGAGCTGTGTTGTCTCTTCACAAACAAATCCTGTTCATCCACCTGTCTGATAATTCTATTCTTTACTACAGTTTCAACCAAATTCCCTGGTACTGAAATTAGGCTTACCACCCTGTAATTGCCAGAATTGTCTCTGGATCCTTAAAAATTGGTGTTACATTAGCTATGTTCCAGTTATATGATGCAGAATCTTATTAAATGATAGGTTACATACCACACTTAGTAGCTGGGCAATGTTCTATTTGGGATCCTTCAGAACTCTAGATTGAATCCCATCTGAACCTGGAAATTTATGACTGCTCAATTTAGCAATGTGTTCCAACATCTGTATTGACACTATAATCAGGGAAAATTGCTCAGATTTATCACCTAAAAAGAATGGCTCAGGTTTGGAAACCTCCCTCACATCCTCTGCAGTGAAGATTGACGCAAAAAATTAATTTAGTGTCTCTGCAATGGCCTGACATTACTTGAGTGCTCCTTTAGCATCTCAATTGTGCAGTGACCCCACCAACTATTTGACAGGATTCCTGTCTGATGTACTTAAAAAACATTTGGTGTTAGTCTTTGAGACTTTAGCTAGATGCTCTTCAAATTCTTTTTTGGCCTCCCAAATTATACTTTTACAAATGACTTGCCAGAGTTGATTCTCTTTTTTTTTTCCTCAATAGGATTTAATTTCCTATTTTCCTTTTTCTTTTTGCCTCTAGCCACTTCTTTGACTTTTTTGTTTATCCATGGTTGTACTTTTGTGGTCCTCTTACTATGCTTTTTTAAATTTGGATTACACGTTTAATTTGAACCTCTATTATGGTGTTTTTAAAAAGTCTCCATAGAGCTTGTTGGCCTTTCACTTTTGTGACTGTGCTTTTTAATTTCTGTTTAATTAAATTCCTCATTTTTGTGTAGTTTCCTTTTCTGAAATTAAATGCTACTGTGGTGGGTTGCTCTAGTGTCCCTCCCTCCCCCACCTCCCCACCACACACACATACGAATGTTAGCCTGCCTAGGGCCTCAGCAAGGCTTATATCATCCAATGGAAGTTGGAAACCTCCCTCCCTTGGCTCTCATGTAATTAAAAATGGATCCATCCATATAGATTCTTCTGAATGACATTCAAACCTAACATCTTGGAATCTTAAACACAAAAACGTTTCCTCCACCCACTGGAGCTCATTTGTCAAGGTTGTTATAGTAAATGAGGAAAGCTGTAAAACAAAGACACAACAACGTGAACAAAGGAAATGTTACATTAGGATTTGGGGTAGGCTGCAGGTCTGACTGCAATTGCAAAAGAAAAGGAGTTGGCAGTCCTTTGAAAAATCGATTACTTAATACTTTTGCTTCCTATATCAATTACCTTCAGGACATTATAATTAAAGTTTTGGTCATTTTGATGAAATTTCTACTTTTCTAAAACCACTTAATATTTCACTGACTGTCTTTCCCAAGGCTTCCTTCACCTCCTTGTTTCTCAGAGTGTAAATGAAAGGGTTTAATAGTGGAGTTACGATAGTGTTAAAGATGTTGACAATTTTGTTCAAATTCATTGAGTTCTGTGCAGATGGCATGAGAAAAAGAAAAATGGCAGAGCCATACCAGATAGTCACGATGGTGAGATGGGCCGAGCAAGTGGAAAAGGCCTTTTGCCAGCCTTGGGCTGCAGGGATTCTCAAGATGGTGGAGATAATGAAAATGTAGGAGACCAGGGTTATTGCACATGAGACCATGACAACAATGAATGAGTCGATGAATGTTGCCAGCTCAACAAGGCGCATATCAGCACAGGAAAGGGCTATCCAGGAATCTATGTCACAAATAAAATGATTGATGACATTTGGGCCACAGAAAGGCAACCTGGATATTAGAGACATGAGCACAGAGATAGCCAGGAACCCACACAGCCAAGAGGCGAGGACCAGCTGAGCAGAGAAAGTTGTGTTCATGAGGGAGCTGTAGTGCAATGGGTGGCATATGGCCAGATAGCGGTCATAGGCCATGACGGCCAGGAGGAAACATTCTGTGGAGCCCATGGAGAGGAGAAAAAACAATTGCAGGAGGCAGACAGTGAAAGAGATGGTTTGGCTTGTGCCCAGCATGACGCCAATGGCCTTGGGGACACATGCTGTGGTGTACCAGATCTCTAGGAAAGAGAGATTGCAGAGGAAGAAGTACATAGGAGTGTGCAGGCGTGGGTGGGTCCTCACTAGGGCTGTGATGGACACATTCCCTAGGATCGTTGGGAAGTACATCACAGAAAACAGCACAGCAAGGGCCATCCAGAAATACCAAATGCCTGGAAAACCCAGTAAGATAAACTCCTGCACACTGGTTTGATTTCTTATTTCTGTCCCAGTCATGACGTCCATCTGTCAAGACATGAGAGATCATAAGGCATTTAAATACGCTGAACACACATTTGGATGTGCAGTAGTGCAGGCACCACAATCTGTTAATGCAGATAAGATATCAGAAGGGAAAGGGGTGCTACTCAACACCGTCTTGCCTTGTGCATCTTTCCACAATGAAGATGAGATCTCAATTTATCATTCTTATAAGGCCCATGAGGATACATGTTCATCATATGGTATCTTTCATGTCTTAATGGTTCTTGCCCATCAACTCCATTCAACTCATCCCTGAGAAAGTTTCAGGATTTGGCCCATTCTTTTCATCACTAACCTTGGAAGACAACTTTGCTCTGTACTCAGGACAGAGTTGGAGTTTTTGCACAAGTCTCATTGAAGGTTGACAGGATTTCTACTCCTAAATTCTTTACAGTCTTCTGACCTTCAACCAGGCTTGTGTTACGTGAGCCTAGAGTGGTTAAAAAAAATCTTGAAAACTGTATCCTTTTTGAAAAATGCCGTTTTGTTGAAACTGGAATAGTTCATGAAAACACACTAAGTTTGACTGAAAATCTCATCGAGGTGGTGTCTCAGGTACAGAGTGAAATTTCTAATTTAAAAAAAAAAACCTGGAAAAAATAGCTTTCTATCCCATTATTTAGGGTACTTATTTGGAATGCAGGGGACCCAATCTGAGTGTCATTTTTGTTCCATATTGCAATGAAAACAAAGTGCAAAACTATGCCATTTTTCACAAAATGGAATTCTCATTTCCATTTTTCTTAATGTCTTTTGAAAACTCCAAATCAAATGCTCATTAATAGGGAAAAAATAGAAATTAGCAGTTATATGTATTATTTCTTGTTGTCTTCTGGTAGAATCTTAAGGTCTCACCTGTGGTTGGAGGCCCATTGTGCTTGGCACTGCATAAACATAACATAGAAGCCACCCCTACTCCAAGAAGCTTGCAATCTAAAAGACAAGAGACACAAACCAGTGGAAACCAACACCAAAGATGCAGCTTCCAAGATTTACAGACCAATAGCTTCCCCATTTCTCTTTCACATAACAACCCTCGTCTTCTACTCAACTCCTCTGAAAATCATCTCCACTCAAACCTTAAGGTCTGGGATAGACCAGAACAAGAGTTAGGAATAATGTTTCAAATACTTTCCAAGGCCAAATGCTTAAGAAACCTATAATTCACCCCACTATTGCATGTATATTTGTCACATTTTACAATGATGATTGCTCCCAGAGCTGAGAGAGATGTCAGTTTATGGCATGAAGAATAAATGGTCGGTCATCCTTGCACCCTGGTATTTTCAGAGGGATCTAGGGGAGTCAGGTACCCAGTTGTCCATAACATTCAGTGGAAAGTGCACCAGAAACTCCCTTAGGCTCTTTGAACATCCCAGCTGCAATGTCCAACCTCTGTCTGTAGTGTTGTTTGAAATCCTCAGACAGATAATGATCCTTAGCACTTGTGTAGCTCTTTATAGCTGCATTGTGCAGAGAATGACCATTCATCCACACAACACACCGGCATGCTAGAAGCCTGACTGAAGGCACAGTGGAGTGAATAGTTGACTTGCCAAGTGTAATTGTTCCCATTGTAGAGCAGCGGCATCCAAGTCTCAAGTCTCCTAGATGTTAAGGTCAGAATGGACCATCATGACCATCTAGGCAGACCTCCTGCACATCACAGATCATAGAACCTCCCCCACCCACTCCTGTAATAAACCTCTAACCTCTGGCTGAGTTTCCAAATTCCTCAAATCATGGTTTAAACACTTCAAGTTAAAAAGAATCCACAATTTACACTAGTTTAAACCGGCAAGTGACCCATGCCCCAAGCTGCAGAAGAAGGTGAAACCCCCCCATGGTCTCTGCCAATCTGACCTGGGAGAAATTTCCTTCCTGACCTCAAATATGATGATCAGTTAGACCAGTGGTCCCCACCCTTTTTCGTCTGGCAGGCGCCAGACGAAGGACCATGGCGGTGGTCAAGTATCCACCGAAATTTGGCGGCATTTCTGCAGATACTTGACCGCCAGTTAGTATTCGGGCCCATTTACATGCCCTCACAGGTGCCATGGTGCCCACATGCACTGCATTGAGTACCCCTGAGTTAGACCCGGAGCATGTGGGCAAGACTCATCAGCCAGACCCTGGGAAAGAATTCTCTGTAGTAACTCAGAGCGCTCCTGTCATAAACAAAGAGCTAAGGGTAGCATAAAATCCTTCTTTACCCTGTAAAGGGTTAATTCCTTTTTTACCTGCAAAGAATTAAGAAGCTCAAATAACATGGGTGGCACCTAACCAAAAGAACCGATAAGGGAAAAAAGTACTTTCAAAATTGTGGGGGAAAGTTTACTGTTGGGGTCTCCTGGAGTCAACAAGGATCCAGGGCAGAGAAAATACATCTCCCTAAGCCATACCTAAGATAAGCATCGAATATTGCAAAAATAGTAAGTAATAGCAAAAAAAATGTGTTAGGTTATCTTTTGTTTCAGCTTGTGAATGTTCCCTGTGCTAAGAGGGAGGTTTATCCCTGTTTTTGTAACTTTAAAGATTTGCCTAGAGGGGAAATCCTCTGTGTTTTAAATCTTTTTGTTACCCTGTAAAGTTATCTTCCATCCTAATTTTACAGAGGTGATTCTTTTATCTTTTTTTAAATAAGCTTCTTTTACGATTGTTTTCAGTGTCCTAAGACCCAGGGGATTTGATCTGTGCTCATTTTGTAACCAACTGGTTAGGATATTATTCTCAAGCATCTCCAGGAAAGGGGGTATAGGTGCTTGAGGGGGGGTATTTTGGGGGAGGTAGGGCTCCCAAAATGTTTGTTTAAATCACTTGATGGTGGCAGCGATACCAAAGGCAAGGAAGAAATTTGTTCCTTGGGAAAGTTCTTAATCTAAGCTGGTAAAAATAAGCTAATGGGGTCTTTCGTGTGGGTCCCCACATCTGTACCCTAGAGTTCAGAGTGGGGAGGAAACCCTAACATCTCCCCATCTAGTTACCCATCTCCAGCCATTGGGGATATTTGCCACTAGCAGTTGCACATTGGCTACATGCCATTGTAGGCAGTCTCATCATACCATCCTCTCCATAAATTTATCAAGTTCAGTCTTGAAGCCAGTAAGTTCCCCCCCCCCCTTCGGAGGATGTTGCAGAACTTCACTCCACTGATGGTTAGAAACCTTTGTCTAATTTCAAGCCTAAACTTGTTGATGGCCAATTATAGCTATTTGTTCTTGTGTTCACATTGGTGCTTAACTTAAATAACTCCTTTCCCTCCCTGGTGTTTATCTCCCGATGTATTTATAGAGAGCAACCATATCTCCCCTCAGTCTTCTTTCAGTTAGGCTAACCAAGCCAAGCTCTTTGAGTCTTTTGTCACAAGGTAGGTTTTCCATTCCTCAGATCATCCTATGGCGCTTCTCTGCACCTGTTCCAGTTTGAATTTATCTTTCTTAAAAATGGGACACAGAATATTACAGATGAGATAGAATAATAGAATAATAGGGTTGGAAGAGACCTCAGGAGGTATCTAGTCCAATCCCCTGCTCAAAGTAGGACCAACATCAACTAAATCATCCCACTCAAGGGACAATCATTCCAGCCAACTATTATTCCACTTTACAAGGTTGTCCAGATCTTGTATGATATTCTGGTCCTCATCTGTTTGGGCAATACCTTCCAACTTTATGTCCTCAACAAATTTTATTAGCACCCTCCCACTTTTTGTGCCAAGGTCAGTATTAAACATGTTAAATAAAATTGGAACTCCGCAAGTAACCTCGCTCTAGCCTGACAGTTCACCTTTCACTATGACATGCTGTAGTCTCCTCTTTAAGTGGTTCCTTATCCGCTTTTCAATTCTCATAATAATCCCCATCTTCTCCCATTCAACTAAGAATTTCTTGTGTGGAACTGTATCAAATGCCTTACAGAAATACAGGTTGTGCAGATCTACAGCATTTCTTTTGTCTAAAGTATCAGTTGGCTTCTCAAAGAAAGAGGTGACTTTGTTCTGCCATGATTAAACTTTTTTAAAACCATGTTGTATTTTGTCCCAATTACAATTAACCTCTATGTCCTTAACTGCTTTTGCTTTCAAAATTTGTTCCAACACCTTGCATACAATTAAGGTCAAACTAACAGATTTGTAGTTTCCTAGGTCATTTTTTTGTATTTTTAAAAATAGGAGCTATATTAGCAATTTTTTCACTCATAGGTTACATCCCCCAAGTTTACAGATTCATTAAAGAGCCTTGCTATTGGGCTTGCAATTTTATATATCAATTCCTTTAACTTTGTTGGATGGAGATGATACCCTTCCTCCTGCCCCCGATTTAGTCCATTAAGCTGTTTAAATTTGACTTCCACTTCGGACATGGAAATTTTACCTCCATATGCTCATTCCCATTAGCCACTCTGCCGCTACTCTTAAGTTCTCCATTAGCCTTATTAAAAACTGAAGCAAAGTACTTTTTTAGGTGTAAGGCCATGCTTAGATCATCTTTGATCTTTATCCCATCCTCAGTGCTTAGCAGTCCAACTTCTTTCCTTGTTTTCTTTTTACTTATATGGCAATTGAACCTTTTACTACTGGTTTTAATTCCCTTTGCAATGTCCCACTCTGCTTGGATATTGGCAGTTTTTACTTTATCCCTTTCTGACCTCCAAGAGGTAGCCTTCCTTACTGATGGATACCATCTTCCATTTCTTGTAGACTTTCTGCTTTCTCTTAATCACCAGTTTGAGACTCTTGCTTATCCAGCTTGGTCTGCAACGCTTCCTAACAAATTTTTTTCCCTTCCAGGGGAGTCATGGAGGTGATGTGATTTGTCCAAATCTGAGAGACAACTGGGCGTAGAACACAAGAGTTCAGATTCCTAATTCTGTGCCCTGTGCCTGATCTCAGATATAGACATCGTGAAACCTCCAATTGCCAGAAGATAGAACTGGACAAATGGGGTTGATCACTCCACATGGCTCTGTTCTGTTCATTCTCTCTGAAACATAGGGCACTGGCCACTATCAGAAGACAGGATACTGGGCTACATGGACCATTGGTCTGAACCAATATTGCTGTTCATATTCATTTATAGAAAAAGAAATATATAAATTCTTCTCTATTTGCCTCATCTAAATTACTAAACAAGTAAATCCAAGAGATTAATTTATTAGCACCCCCTGGAATATTTCCATTTAAACATTTTTGAGGGATTAGAGACTTTAGCAAAAAATATTTTCACAGTTAAAAAATGGGATCTTTGTAAATAGAAAACTTCAGTTTCTCGTTTAACCTATTTAAACAAACTTCCAGCGATGGGGATTCTACAGCCCCCCTTGGAAACTTGTTCCAGATCTTAACTACCCTTAGAGTTCAGAAGTTTATCCTAATATCTAACCTAAATATCCTTTTCTGCAGATAAAGCCCATTATTTCCTGTCATAACTTCAGTGGACATGGCAAACAATTGATCCCTATCCTCTTGACAATGACCCTAATATAGTTGATGATTGTTATAAGATTTCCCCGCTCCTCCACCAAGACTTCTTTCTTCATGATTAAACACGCCCTGTTTTTTAAAGCTTTCCTTATAGGTCAAGTTTCCTAAAGCTTTCATCATTTTTGTTGCTTTCCTCTGGACTCCATCCAGTGGGTCCACATCTTTCCTAACGTGTGGCTCCCAGAAATGAACACAGTAATCCAGCTCAGGCATCACCACTGCAAAGTAAAGTGGAACAATTACTTCTCCTGTCTTACTTGCCACATTCCTGTTTGTGTCACAGAATCATAGAGTATACCTCCAAATTATATTGCCCTTTTATGCAGCTGCATCACATTGCTGACTCATAATCAATAAGGGGATCACTATACTCCCCAGATACTTTTCAGCAGTATGACCACCTAGACAGTTATCCTCCATTTTGTAGATTTGCATTTGATTTTCCCTTCCTAAGTGTAGTAAAATGCACTTATCTTACTTGAATTTCAACTTGCTGATTGTTGACCAGTTCTCTAATTTTTCAGGGTTGTTTTGAATTCTAATCCTATCCTCCAAAGTGCTTGAAACCCTTTCTAGCTCGGCGTCATCTACAGTTTTATTAAGCATAGACTCCATTTAATTATCCAAACTATTAATGAAAATATTGGACAGGTCTGGACCCAGGACTGAGCCTGGCAGGGCTCCACTAGGTACGCCATCCCAGTGCAACAGTAAACCATTCATAACTACACTTTTGTGTACCCACCTGATAGTAATTTCATCTAGACCACATTTCTGTAGTTTGTGTCAAAGCCTGACTTACATCAAGATATATCACATCAACAGCTTCCCCCCATCCACTAGACCAATAACCCTGTCAAACAAATGTTTTAATTTAAAATTGAATGTTTTTAAACAAAAAAAATCATTTTTTCAATGAAAAAATACATTAAAATTTTGGATGGAAATTAAAATAACTTTATGGAGTATATGTCCATCAATGGCTATTAGCAAGGGATGGTGTCCCTAGCCTCCATTTTCTGGAAGCTGTGAATAGGTGACAGAGGATGATCACTTGATGATTACCTATTCTGTTCATTCCTTCTGGGTACCTGGCATTGGCCACTGTCAGAAGACATGATCCTGGGCTAGGTGGACCTTTGGTCTGACCCAGCACGGCCGTTCTGATGTTATGTGCTTATGTTCTCTAAATATTAGATGCAAAAAACCCAACTAACTCTATTAGGTACACAATTTAAAATGAACGCTATTTCCTAGACTACAAACTATATTAAAAAATAAATTTGAGCTGTATCCTTAATCAGCCAGACGTTTAGAACGACAGTGGCAATTTCCAGCTGGGTCATATTGCCCTGAAAGGTGAAGTTATTTCACACTACAATTACTTTCTCTTACAATTTCAGATGTGTCTGGCTAGTGGATCTGTCTTACCAACTGTGTTGATGGAGCTTGTCAATATAAACTCCCTTCATTCCCAAACTTTTTCTCTCCAGAAGACATACAGCAGCCTTGACTGCTGCTAAGTGGTGCATTATAGGATGGCATATCTTGCTTTCCCCAAATACATATATATATACACATTGGAGGAAGATTTCATAGGTGATTCTCATTTCTGTGACAGTAATTTTATGCCACTGTAGCAGTGTCAAGCAGATTTAAAGTCTCAGTGATCATCACTTCACGTTTATGAACCTGGTACACTGCTAGAGTGGTGTGCAGCGTAGTCCATATAAAGGAGAATCTGCCACTCCACAACCAGAGAACTCTCTCAAAGTCTGTAGATCTCTACATCGGTTAGAATCTCTTTCCATCACCATCCAACTGTCTTTACCCCCTACCTACCTTCCCCATGAAAGGCAGCTCCAAAGGATCGCATGAGGGGAACTGCTTTGTACTCCACCCTTATCTCCCCATCCCTCTGGGGACATGTGAACCCAGCAGAATGTCACAGACTTCCCTAGGGTTTGTAACACATTCTGCTAAGTCAGGCTGATAGCCTGGTTAAAGCATAGGAAACGAGCACACTAGCCCTGTCTTTCCCAAATGCTTCTTGCACTGTGAACTTCAGTGTGTTACGCCAGCCCCCTCCCTCAGCCTCATTTTCCCCTTCTGTGAAATAATGATAAATACCATAATTTGATGCCTCCCAGTTGCTGGACACAGATACAGAACTCCTAAAAGAAGTCACATATGTGAGTTTTATGGGTCCTAGAATAGTAAAGATTTATGCTGCATATACTTGAGCTCAATCCACTAGCATCTGATCTAATCACCATTTACAGATATATAGCTAAAAAGCACTCCTGTAACAGGGGAAAGCACCAGTACAGAAATCCATAGATTCATGGATTCCAAGGTCAGAAGAGGCCATTGTGATCATCTAGTCTGGACTCTCCAAAATAATTTCTACTGCACTTTTTTTTTAGAAAATATCCAATCTTCATTTAAAAATCCCTGCCACACACCTTGGTAAATTGTCCCAATAATTAATTACACTAATTGTAAAAATTAACACCTTATGCCCAGTCTGAATTTGTCTAACTTCAACTTCCAGCCACTGGATTGTGTTAGAACTTTCTCTGCCAGACTGAAGAGTCCATTATAAATATTTGTACCCCATCTAGGAATTTAGAGACTTTGATTAAGTCAGCCCTTAACTTGCTCTTTGTTAAACTAACTGGATTGAGCTCTTTGAGTCTATCACTTTAGAGCGTGTTTTCTAAACCTTCAGTTGTTCTTATGGTGTTTCTCTGAACCCTTTCCAGTTGATCAACATCTTTCTTGAACTGCCTGTACCAGAACTGGGCACAGGATTCCAGCAATGTTTGCACCAGTTCCAAATACACAGCCGAAATAACCTCTCTACTCCTTCATGAGATTCCCCTGTTTATGCATCCAAGCATTGCATTAGACCTTTACGCCACAGGATCTCACTGGGAGCTCATGTTCTGCTGGTTATGTGCCATGGCCTTCAAACCTTTTTCTGAGTCACTGTTTCTTAGATTATAGTCCCCAATCCTTGAGTAAGGCCTGCATTCTTTCTTCCTGTGGGTATACATTTACATTTAACCACATTAAATCATATATTATTAATTGCTTGCATCCAGTTTACCATGCAATCCATATTTTCAGCTGGCCTTTGTCTCTTTTCTGGGCAAGGAGACCACCTGATCTCTTTGTTCTCCAACATCCTAGGTTGGCAGCTTGTGGGGAAGGGGGCCAGGCCATGAGTTGCCAGGAGACAGGGTGGCCGACATTCTCTGTGCAGACCCCTGCCGCTCTAGGGCTTTGCAACAATCATACTCCCTTATCCCACCATGTAGATACTTAAAAAATGCATAAGGGAAACTGAGGCACCCACACAGTATTCAGAGAAAAGATTAATAACTTTCCCACTTTATCACAGAGTCCAGGATCTCTTTCTCAAGAGATAATATCTAATATAAATCCCATCATTTTGTATCATAGAATATCAGGGTTGGAAGGGACTCAGGAGGTCATCTAGTCCAACTCCCTGCTCAAAACAGGACCAATCCCCAACTATTTTTTTTTGCCCCAGATTCCTAAATGACTCCCTCAAGGAGTAAACTCACAACTGTGGGTTTAACAGGCCACTGCTCAAACCACTGAGCTATCCCTCCTCCCCATGCATGTACAGCTGGGGTTATTTTTTTCAATGTGCATTACATTGCACTTATATACACTGAATTTCATCTATTATTTTGTTGCCTGGTCCCTGAATTTTAGTGAGATCCCTTTGTAACTATTTGCAGACAGCTTTGGATTTAACTATCATAAGTAATTTTTATTATCTGCAAATGTCGCCACTTCACTCTTCATTTCTGGGGGAACTATACTGTATAATGGGCACTAGGGGGCAGCAGAGGGCGGGGTGGGGAAGGGGCGGCTATATGTATAATGGGCACTGGGGCAGCAGAGGGTGGGGGTGGGGAAGGGGCGGCTATATTGTATAATGGGCACTATGGGCAGCAGAGGGTGAGAGGTAGGCAAGTGTGGAAGTTTTTTAGGTTTACAGCATATACCTTTATGTGCATTTGCTTTAGTTAGCATAACCAGGAGGAAATCTGTTGGTGTGACCACCGTTACACTTTCGTAAACTAATCTGAATGGAGAATTAAATCATAAGACTACATATACTAATTAATGTGAATGTGTGGGTGAGAAAATCAGCCTTTCTATATCTTACTGAAAGGACAGGTGTGTATTTGATGGTTTATGTATCAGAGTGATTTTCTATGTGCGTGTGCTTATGCCTTAGACAGAGAAATAGAGATAGTGTGTGTGCATTGTGTTTGTGTGGCTGTGTTTGAGTGCATGCATTTCGGGGCTTGAATCTGTATGTATGTACCTCCATATGTGTGTCTGCAGTGTATGTGTTGTGTGGATCTGCAGTGTGTGTGTGTGTGTGTGTGTGCATACACCTGTTTGTGTGCATGTGCATCAATGAATGAATGCTTGGTTAATATGTGTGTGTGCGTGAATATATTGCCTGCTCTGTGTGTGTGAACTGTGATCTGCTGTGTAGCATGGACAACTAAAGCCAGGTCCTCAGCTGGTGGATATGAATGTAGCTCTGAAAGCCAACTGAGTTCCACCCGTTTTCGCCAGCTGAAGCTATGTCCTGAAGTTCCACATTTCTCCTTGGTTGATCCCGTGGAGCATTGATGTCCAGGCAGAACTGTGCTCCGCAGTACCACCACTGCAAATCGCTGATGGTAAGTGCACCATGGCCTGATATATCAGTGAGGCCATATGCATCCCTGGCAGCACCTGGATAGTGTCACTGTCTATCTTACAGCTCTGTCCTGGCCTCTCTGTGAATTTCTTAGTGGTTCTGGTCTAATTCCCAGCAGAAACAGGCTTCCTGGACTCCAGCATCTAAGAAAAAAACCTCGGATCTGAAGAATACCAATAAATATGGTGAGTCTCAGGCCCCGGGACTGAGTTTCACAGCCCGGATCAGTCGCTAGTTATGAGTTGACAGGAGGGGACATGGATCAGCATTCATGTTGCACTACCTGGCCTTAGGCTGGAGAAGATAATGATCCAATCATTGGACCAAATTTGGTGAAGAATCTTGATCACATGTTCCCTAAGGTAGCATATGCTAAGAAGTAGAAGAACTTGACAGGAAGCCACATGAAAACTACAATACTGTGTATGATGCCAATTGCCCTATTTACTGGTGGGTTCAGAAGTCACATTAAGGGAAGACAGATGTGGCATGTCAACTAACTTCTGGGTTCTGGTCCATAGAAATTATCTCCTTTGGGTCACTTTTGAAACACATTGCCTGATGGGAGCATGAGTGTGTGTATGTATGAGTAAGTGAGCTTGTATTCCCACTGCTCTCTCTAATTATCTATCAGTCCACCTAACTATCCATTTATTTATTTGTCTGTATAATCATTTACCAATCCACCTAATTGTCTGTCTTGTTTTTTGTCTGTCCATCAAGATGTCTGTCCATTTTTCCTCCTTCTGCTTTTTGTCCACCCAATTATCTATCCATCTGTCTAACTGCCCATCTATACAGGGCAAGGTAATATTTTTCACTGATCCAACTTCTATTGGTGTAAGAGACAAGCTTTCGAGGTTACAGAGAGTTCTGCTTCAGTGGAATGTAGCTAATGTGATGCCAATTTTTAAAAAGCAGTTTCAGAGTCAATCCTGGTAATTACAGGCTAGTAAGTCTAACTTCAACACCAGGCAAATTGATTGAAACAGTAAAGAACAGAATTCTCAGACACAGTGATGAACATGATTTATTAAGAAAAAATCAACATGGCTTTTGTACATGGAAATAATGCCTCACCAATCTGTTAGAATGCTTTGAGGTGTCAGCAAACATGTGGACAAGGGTGATCCTGTGGATATAGTGTGCTTGTATTTTCAGAAACCCTTTGACAAGTTCGCTCACCAAAGTCTCTTAAGCAAAGTAAGATGTCATGGGATAAGAGGGAAGGTCCTCTCTGTAGTAGAAAGGGAGCCTAAGATATATGCCCTTGTATCAGAGGCATGGTAAAAGTCCTGAGTTAAAGTAGTGGGCAAGCTTTTCTAATATAAAGCAAAGTTAGCAAAAGTCAGGCTGTGAGCAAACGTCAGGCTCTGCTTGCTTGCAGGTTTACAGAATTTGGCAAGAACAGGGCTCATATTGCAGAAATACACATTCCTAAGAAGTGCTAGTTAGAGAGTACTTATGCAAACACATGTGCAAGATGATGAGTGATAACTAGCCATGTCAGGGGGCAGTAGCTAACTATGTCAGAGGCGCAGTACTAACTTGTTTGTATCGGGTATAAAAATTTACCTCAGAGGGGTTATTATTGTCTGGCGTGGGAGGAATGGAAAGTCCTGCCATTCACTGAGCTGGTCCATTGTTATGGGTATACATGTATTAGTGGTCCGGTAGAGTCTGGGGGATACTAATACTGTGCTTCATTGACAATAAACCTGGCTGGGAGCTTTCATCCCTTAACGGATCTTGTGGTCATTTGGGCAGTTCGCTCAAGGTCTCCTGTGCCACCTGTCTGCACAGGTCTAGGGTGGCAAACAGAGGGAACACACACACACACAGCCAAACATCTATCAACATCTAACCACATTCTCAGAATTGATAGCTTGCTAAAAGACAGGAAACAATGGATAGGAATAAGTGGCCAGTTTTCACAATGGAGAGAGGTAAGTAGCAGGGTCTGTACTGGAACCAGTGCTGTTTAGCACATTCATAAACAATTTGATAAAAAGAGTAAACAGTAAGATGGCAAAGTTTGCAAATGATACAAAATTATTCAAGATAGTTAAGTCCAAAGCTGACTGCAAAGAGTTACAAAGGGATCTCACTAAATTGAGTGACTGGGCAACAAAATGGCAGATGAAATTCAATGTTGATAAATGAAAAGTAATGTGCTTTGGAAAACATAATCCCAACTATACATTTAAAATGATGGAGTCTAAATTAGTTGTTTCCACTCAAGAAAGAGATCTTGGAGTCATTGTGGATAGTTCTTTGAAAACATCAACTCAATGTGCAGCAGCAGTCAAAAAAGTGAACTGTACCTTTACGGTTCTAGTTGCCCCATCTCCAGAAAGATATATTAGAATTGGAAAAGATACAGAGAAGGTCAAAATAATTAGGGGTATGGAACAGCTTCAGTAGGAGGAGAGAGAAAAATACTGGGACTATTCAGCTAGGAAAGGAGACTACTAAGACAGCACATGATAGAGGTTTATAAAATCATGAATGGTGTAGGCAGGGGTTGCTATGTGGGTACATTTCACAGTCATGGACATTAAATTTAATTAAAAAATATGTCATGATTTTGGTAGCTAAAGGATATTCCTTCTGACTCTGAGGGCAACTAATGTCACAAGCAAAGCAGGTGAGAATTGGAGCTGGAAAGAGGCTTGCAGTGGAACTGTGATACTCTGCTAAGGGCATCAGTGGCAAGGGGATAGGCTGTAACAAGAGCTTTCTCAGTCCCTGGTGGCTGACCAGACAAGTGGCAATGAACAAACTGTCCATAGGGTGTAAAGTGCTTGACCTTAAGGATGCAGCTGTTTCTATAGGTCTGATAGCAGATCTGCACTGACAGATCCCCAGCATGAAGGAACCCTGGGCAGTGCCATTTGAAACATGTTAATTTCATTGACTTTTGTTTAGGATAAAAATAATAATTAAATAAAAAATCCTTGCTTTGTTACGTGCTCATTAAAATCATCCCCTTTAGCAACACAGCTACTAAAGAGAAATCTCTCCAACTAGCCACGCAGCACCTGTGGCTCTATATGGATTTGCAGGAGAACACGGAGGTCATTATAACTCCTCATGTCTTAATCAACACTTGAGAAATGTTATGCCCAGCTGAGACCTGGGCACTGCCTGGGGATCTGACAAACCCCTCAAGGAGTTAAGGGCCAGTGGCAGAAACAAAGTTACTCGTCATTTTAATGGGTCTCAGGGAGGCCAGTAGAATGGAAACACTATTGGGAAATGCAGGTCACGGCAGCAGTCCCATTGGGGCTGATTAGAAAGAAAAGTCAGAACCACTGATTAATGTTAGACAGAGGAAGGGGAAGGTTTGTTCCTATGGCAAGGAGCCCCCTGATGTGTAAAGTGAAAAGGGTCAGGCCAGTTTGAGCAGCTCCTGTGAAGGGTGATCCCTTCATTCATAAATTCCACCAGAGTCTCACCTAGCTAGGGGATGCAGTGGGCGGGTGTGTGTGTGTAGGGAGTGGTGGCGGTGGTGGATTGCAGTGAAACAGATATGTAAACTAATGAGATTCCCACTGGGTTAGCCGAGGCACAGGGCCCAGGTGCAGTGAGTGAAAGGCAATTCCAGGTGTCTAGGCCTCAGTGACAGAGATCAGCCTAAGTACCTGGATTGTGACAGGCTTTGCTGTCCTGCCCATGACACCACTGCTATCAGTGCCCCTTAGTCTTAACCCACAGCCCCTACCCACAATGCTATTCCATCTCTGGGCCCACACAGACATGGAGCCAGGGCCAGCACAACCCATTAGGCGACCTAGGCGGTTGCCTAGGGCACTGACATTTGGGGGAGGAGACTGCGGTGGCCGGGTGTTCGGCCTCCATGGTCGGTGGCAGTATTTCAGGGGAGGGACCTTCTGCTGCCTCTGTTGGGGGTGCCATTTTAGGGGTGGGATCTTCCGCCGACTAGAGTGCCAAAGTACCTGGATTGTGACAGGCTTTGCTCTCCTGCCCATGACACCCAGTGCTGCCAGTGCCCCTCAGTCCTGACCCACAGCCCCTACCCACAATGCTATTCCATCTCTGGACCTACATGCGCACACCTCAATCCTGATCCTATAGTCCCCTGGTTGTCACAGCCCTGCACTGTCCCCACCCCACAGCTCTGCCAGTGCCCCTCAGTCCTGATCTGCAGCTTCCTGCTATCCCAGCCCTGGGCTCCTCCATGTCCCCTAAAGCTCTGTTGATGCCCATTAATGCTGATTGCAGTCCCCGCCTTCTATCCCATTTCTGGGCTAACATACACAACACACACAGCTCTGCTGCTGCTGCACCTCAATCCCGACCCACAGACACCCTGCAGTCAAGCCCTGCCCCCTGTTCCCCTCCCTCCAACTCTGCCAGTACCTGAGAATAAATTGTGCGGTTAGTTGCTTGATCACACTTTGGTTCAGTGGGAAATAGATTCAAGAGACCAACTCAGTAACAAGCGAGGTTGATTGCTATAAACCAGGGGCACTGCAATGGGGTAGGAGGGCCAGAGACCCCACTTCCTTCCCCTTCTTTCCCCCCCAAGACCCCACCCACTGGCCAGGCCAGCAGCTGGTGGAACCTGACCAAGGAGCCCAGGCAATTGTGGGAGCCATGTGGACTCCCCGTCCAGCCTGGGGTGGGGTGAGGCTGAAAATAGTCCCCCTGCCCGTGTCACCACCCTGCAGGCTCCCTGCCCAGCCCAGGGCACTTGGAGGGTCTGTAACTCTTCACCAGTTCTCTATAGCTGCCCACGCGGCTCTATCTTCGACCCGGCTCTCTCCGGCTGAGTGAGGGCCTCGAAGCCGTAACCCTGCCACGATAAGAGCTGCGAGGCCAGTTGTGGGGAGATGGTGCAGACCCTCCACCTGCCCTCGGCGTAGGGCTCAGACACCAGGGACACGGGCAGGGGGATGCTTTAGGCCCCTCCCCTAGTCAGGGGGCGGAATCCCCGGCCCAGCTTTGGCTTCAGGCTTGGCCAGGGTGGGGCCTCGCGGGAAAGATGAGGAGTGAGAGTGGAGCTGGGGAGCCCCTGACTCCCCCAACTTTTGGGAAGTCTCCAACACCCGTGCTATAAACTAATAGTCATATAGTACAGGGCAAAGGTTCAATATGAAACCAGTCTCTAGGAAGCCATCTTGTACAGCGTTATTACATTCACCTTCCGCAGAGGCTGTGCTCTCAAAGTTATACCCCTAAAACCATCTTTTTATACTCAACCTGTTTTGTCATCTGAAGCTACGTTTAACCAATCAGCTTTCTATCTTGTTCTTCTGGTACCACAGTGTATCTCTGTCTCCTTGTTCTGACATCATGTATTTCAGGTACCAAAGGGCACGAAGGTTTGTACTAGGCCTAGAACAACCATATGTCTTGTCTTCTTCCTTTGGGACATTTCAGGCCAGGGCTGTGGAGAGCAACTCCCAGTCTGCTGCTGTGATAAATCACTCATCTGTCTAGATCTTGATAGGGAGCAGGGCCAGGCTGCTTGAGGAGACACAGCCTTCCCTACCCTAAAGCTCTTTTAGCAGTTTGAGGCTTGCAGACAGCTATTTAACACAAAGAGCCAAGCTGTTGTCTTTTCAGTGAGGGAGGAATCACATGAGAAGAGCAATATCCTACGCCACCTATCTCCTTCCCAACCCTACCAAGGGAGTCCCCCCTCCCCTGCATTTCCCGAGGCTCCAGGGGGGTTAATTCAGTGGTTCTCAATGTTTTGCACTGGCGACCCCTTTCACATAGCAAACCTCTGAGTGTGACCCCCCTGCCTTAAAATTAAAAACACTTTTTAAATATATTTAACACTATTATAAATGCTGGAGGCAAAGCGGGGTTTGAGGTGGCGGCTGACAGCTTGTGACGCCCAGTAATAACCTCATGACCTCCTGAGGGGTCCTGACCCCCAGTTTGAGAACCTCTGGATTAATTTAATTTTATCATCCTGTGTCCATTCACATGCATGTTCTATTTTGAGCATTTCAGTTTTTGCAACATAGGCTCATCCCAGATTCTGGAACAAGCTCAAATGCTCAGTTTGTGGAGTATGTACACAAGCTATATTAAAGACAAACCCATAGTAACCATCTCCAGTTTGTGAGGGACCCCGTGGAGCCTGTCTCTAGGAAACAGATACATTCATGGAGGTTAAGTCCTTTAATGGCTATTAGCCAGGACGGGGAAAGGAATGTTGTCCCTAGCTTCTGTTTGTCAGAGGATGGAAATGGATGGCAGGAGAGAGATCACTTGATCATTACCTGTTAGGTTCACTTCCTCTGGGGCACTTGGCATTCACCACTGTTGGTAGGATCCTGAGCTGGATGGATGGACCTTTGGTCTGACCCATTCTTATGTTCTAAGGCTAAGCTAAATGAACTCAAAGTTATGGAGACAGATATGAGTCAAGGAAGTCAGCAGGGTATCAGAAACCTGGAAAAATCTCTGACTGGATGAGCTCAGGTGTTTGGTCACAAGCTGAGGTGGTTCAAAAGTTTGAGATTTTTTTTAAGCAGAATTTTTTTATTGTTTCTTTAAACAAACACAGCAAGCAGCAAATATCTGGCCACTCACTTCCGAAACCACAAACCATGTTCATGTTTTGCCAGACTAAAATTTCAGCTTTTCAATTAAAAAAAACACAACACATTTTGAAGGAAAGCAGACATTGTCCATGATTTTTTTCTGCTTTTTAAAAAACCCTAGTTTTCAATCCAAAAAAAATTTTGACGGAAAATATTTGTCCAATCCTTTTAATGATCTTTAGTGCCTTTTAGCACTAGCTGATGCAGAGAACCAGTGATATATTGTAAAGAAGTTTTCTCAAAACTGGGTTTGCGTTGAGATGCGGAAGGTTTTTAAATGTTCATTCTTACCAGGGCTTCCTGGGGGCAGGGGCAAGTGGGGCCATTTGTCTCGGGCCCCACAGGGGCCCTCACAAGAATATAGTATTCTATAGTATTGCAACATTTTTTATGGAAGGGGCCCCCAAAATTGCTTTTCCCCAGGCTTCCTGAATCCTCTGGGCAGCTCTGGTCCTGACCCACAACACCACTACTATTCCTTGCCCCAGACTACTTCCCCACTCCGCCAATACACCACAGTTATGAGCTACCACCCCTTCTGTCCTGACTGTCCTGCCCCAAACACACAATGCTGGCAGCTCCCCTGGATCCTAACCCTATGCTAGTCATAGTCACCCCATCACACACACACACAGAGGTCTCTCAATGCATCACTGGTGTGACCTGCAGCTCCCTCTGGTGTTCCAGTCCTGGGACGGTGCACAACCTTAGTAGGGTATGTCTACACTGCAATTAGATACCCGTGACTGTCCCGTGAAGCCAAGTCAGGCTTTGTGGAGCTTTTCAGTTGCAGTGTAGATGTTCTGGTTTGGGCTGCAGCCCAAGCTCTGGGATCCTCTCATCTCATAGGATCCTAGAGCCTGGTCGTCAGCCCTAGCTCAGATGTTTACACTCCAGTTAAACACCTCCACAACCTTAGCTTTGTGAGCCCGAGTCAGCTGTCACGGGTCGGCTGTAGATTTTTAATTGCAGTGTAGATATATTCAGCAAGTCCTTGCTGGCCCAGGCCTGGCATCCTCAGAGCTCAGGTATTTCTGCTTAATTCTGATATGCCGCATGACCTGCCAGCCCAATACTGGGCCAAATCTGAGCTGTCTCAATGCATCAACAACAGTTTGCACCCCCTCAATTCCCCCACCTCAACACACTAATAAAGTGTCATTTCTTCCATAAGGGGACAGCAAAAACACACCCACAAGGATTCCTTCCTTCCATAAGGGGAGGGCATGCATGCACGTGTGCATGCGCGCACGCACACAAAGTTTCAATCCTTCCAGAATGGGGCAGCAGGGATATATGCACACACACATACACACAAAAAAAGCAGGTCTCATTTTCTTCAGAAGAGGGTAGCAATGACAAACACACACACACAGCCTTGCTCTCTCCTGAAGAAAGGACATATATATATATATACACAAACACACATATACACTGAACAGGGTACCTTTTTTCTCTCTCGGCAGCAGCAATCACACACAGACATGTGTTTTACACACCACACACACAATTAATATGGCTAAATGTAAATGTATACATCTAGGCACATGAAAGTAGGTCATGCTTACACAATGGGGGACAGTATCCTAGGAATTAATGACTCTGGGAAAGACTGGTGGAGAATCAGCTGAACATGAGCTTTCAGGGTGATGCTGTGGCCCAAAAGATCTAATGTGATCCTTGGATGCATATATGGGAATTCCAAGTAGGCACTGGTGCATCTGCTACAGGAATCCTGTGCTCAGTTCTGATGGACACAACTCAAGAAGGATGTTGATAAATTGGAGAGGGTTCAAAGAAGAGCCATGAGAATGAATTAAAGGATTAGAAAACATGTAACTCCAGAAGTTAAATCTATTTAGCTTAAGAAAGAGAAAGTTTAGTGGTGACCTGATCACAGTCTATAGGTATCTATATCGGGAACAAATATTTAACAATGGGCTTTTCAATCTAGCAGAGAAAGGTCTAACATGATCCAATAACTGGAAGTTAAAGCTAGACAAAATCAGACTGAAAATCAAGTGTACATAACTATGAGAGTAATTAATCATTGTAACAGTTTACCATGGGTTGTGGTGGATTCTCCATCACTGGCAATTTTTTCAGATTGGATGTTTTTCTAAAAGATCTTCTCTAGGAATTATTGTGGGTGGGGGAGTGGGCATTGTCTCATCTGTGCTGCTATAGACAAGGTCAGATTAGGTGATCACAATGGTTCCTTCAAGCCTTGGAATCAATGAAAATATGAACAACAGTCAGGTCCCCTTCCCTCCAGCAGTGGAAAAAAGCAACACACACACATTAATATGGAGAGGGAGCAGACTTCACACAGTCTAGCAGATGGCCAAAGATGTTCTCTCTCTTTCTCTCTCACATGCACACACACCATCAGGGCTCATTTTCTCCAGCATGAGGTAGCCAGGACACACAAACTCATACAGAAACACTTGTATTCAGCACAAGACATTGCCTTCAACAAGGGACAGCAGAATAAGTTTATCAAACATTCAGGATTCAAGTGATAGTGAGTAAGAAGACTGGAAACAAATGTTTACATGTAAAACAAAATCATAATACAGTTTCAAGAGACTAAACTCAACTTAAAGGAGGAGGGGGTTTAAAATGACTTTATTCTGTCATGTGCAAATTGGGGATACTCTTCATCAACCTCATTTTCAAGACAGCACTTTTCATCAATAGACATCAAAATGCCTGAACAAACTAAGTATCACTATCCCCAACTTTAGATACAGGGAATGTGAGGTAGAGAAAGGCCAGTGGCAGAGCCGGGAGGGGACCCCCAGACCCCAACTCCAGTAATGTGTTAGTAATATATCATTGCTAAATGAAAAGATGACAACAGATTAAAAACACAGCTGGGTGCCATATGCTAATGAAAAGTTTTCACCCTTTCTTACAGTTTTTGGACACATACAAATGAAAACATTCGTCTCACTAACCCACTGTGAAAAACATTCTTATGCACTGGGATGTAGGTTCTGGCTTAGTAATTAGAGGAAGCGTCAGGTCTAGTGGACAGAGCAGGAATCCGGGTTGGGGAACCCCAAAGTTCATTGTACTCAGAGACAGTGTAACTGCCCATTCCTTGTTTTTGTGTTAGTTTACAATGCTTAATTTACATCTATCAGAGAGAGAGGTCAGTACAAATCTTTTACCAGACCAAAAACCTGTTTTCTTCACTTCTGCTGGTAAGTCAGACAGTGGTACAGACTCAAAGAACGTGTTTTCATGATATTTACATAATTCGTTACATACTGTCTGTACGTACATTTCACAGTAATATTAACGACCAGTGTGATCCCAGCTTTTATATAAAGCCTCACATTATGTTCTTTAGTGATCGGAATGTACATATCAGAATAAAACCATTCCTGTAACCTTCTTGTCAATTGGCAGAATTTTTGGGTCATAACCTTATTGAATTAAGTTAGACTTTACTGAACTACAGTTAATATCTTTGGGGTCCATTGAATTACAAATGCAATTGTGTATGCATTTGTGATGGGTTGGATCACAGAAACCCCCTTGGGAACTGCCAGCTGATGTGCCAAGACTACCTCTGTCCCTGTCTTCCCTCTGCCAGTTCAGGACCCCAGCACTCTGTCTTGCTGAGCCAGACACACATGTCTGCTTTAGGGTCTGAACCAACTGCCCAAAAGCTGCAGGCTTAACTGAAAGCAACTTACTGAAGTGAAACTCCCTTGGGAACTGACAACTGATGTGTCAAGACTACTTCTGCCCCTGCTTTCCTGCCCTGCCAGCCTGGGACTTCAGTGCCCTGCCTGGTCTGAGCCAGACCTGCTAGCCTGCTGCAAACCCAGACCCAGGTCTGAACCACATCCCCTAACAGCTGTAGGCTTCACTGAAAGCAGTTTACAGAAGTGTTCTTATCTTAAACACTCAGATGTCTGTCTCCCAGTGAGGTCTAAACCCAAATAAATATGTTTTACCCTGTATAAAGCTTATACAGGGTAAATTCATAAATTGTTTGCCCCGTATAACACTGATAGAGAGATATGCACAGCTGTTTGCTCCCCCACCCATGTATTAATACATACTCTGGGTTAATTAATAAGTAAAATCTGATTTTATTAAATACAGAAAGTAGGATTTAAGTGGTTCCAAGTAGTAACAGACAGAACAAACTGAATTACCAAGTAAAATAAAATAAATAAAATAAAATAAAACATGCCAGTCTATGTCTAATCCAACTCAACACAATTCTCACCAGTTCCAGTATGGTCCCTCTTACAGACTAATCTCCTTCTCGTCTGGGTCCAGTAATCACTCACACCCCTTGCAGTGACTGTCCTTTGTTCCAGTTTCTTTCAGGACTAGGGGTGGAGAGGCTTTCTCTTTCGCCAGCTGAAGACCAAATGGAGGGGTCTCCCATGGGCTTAAATAGACTTCCTTTTGTGGGTGGAGACCCTGTCCTCTCTCCTATGCAAAGTCCAGCTCCAAGATGGAGTTTTGGAGTCACCTGGGCAAGTCACATGTCCATGCACGACTGAGCTCCTTACCTGCCAAGCCACATTCCTGGGAAAGCCCAGATGTGGGTTGGTGTCTCTAAGTTCATTGTTGGCTTAAGTGTTTCTTGACTGGACGTTTAGTGAGAATAGCCTTTTCTCAGGAAGCTGACCAACTGCTTCATTACAGCCTACTTAGAATCAAACAAGTATGCAGCCAATATCCATAACTTCGAATACAAAAATGACACATGCTTACAAATAGGATTTATAGATTCAGTAGATCATGACCTTTGCAGAAATATGTTACATGGCATATGTAGCATAAAACACATTCTAGTTATGTTATATATACACATTCATTAACATATTTCCATAAATCCTTATGGGAGGTACTGTCACAGCATTATTGTAGGGTTGTATGAAACTTTTCTAGGAGACCAATGTGAAAACTGGGGAAATGTAACTTCAAAAAACTGTTTGGGACAATGCTTGTGAAGTGGATTCCCTAGGAGATACTTGGGAGGCCTTTTGTAGTTAGGCCGTGCAAGAAAAACCCAGTGTCTATAGAACATGTGCACCTGAAAACTCCAAATCAAAGACTCCTCAAACTCTGTAAAGGATGGACTAAACTTTTCACGTGTGTGCTAGTTCTGAGCTGAGGCTGTTGTGAATTTGTGACCATGTAAGAGACCCCCTTTGCGGGGTCGGAAGGACTAAGCACCTGCTCAAGCTCATGCTGGAGTTGGGGTGATCCATGGTAAGCACAAGTGCAGATTCTTTTATTGTTTTCATGTTTTCTCTGTAATGTTTTATCTATGAACAAACGCATTAGCATAGAAAGAGCTGTGCAATAATTTAACTGTGACAAGTACGTGGCTATTAGTTTCTGGAGAGAAAGCAGGCCGGTGTGGTTAGGCAGTCTGTCTTGCTGGTGAAAATCACAGTATAGTCACAGAACTATGCAGCCTAGGAAAAACCCTGATCAGAAGAGAGATCGACATATTTCCGCCCCAGAGAAGTGATAGCTGGGGAGCTGGAAGCGTGGTGTGGATGCCCTTGCTAGACTATAGAGGGGGAAAACCGGTGCAGATGCTGTGAACTGTGCCAGTAGCCATTATGAAAAATGGCAGAACTTTGAGAGTGACCTGGATTAGCCTGATAATAATAATAATAATAATAACAACAACAACAACAATAATAATAATTCCAGTCAACAGCAGGAAAATCATAATATCACAAGGAATATGCAGTTAGGGTGACCAGATAGCAAGTCTGAGAAATCGGGACAGGTGTGGGGTGTAATAGATGCTTATGCAAGACAAAGTCCTTATGACACAGGGCCAGAAAGGGTTACACACTAAGAGGCTAACCAACCCAGATTCAACCTTTAGAGATATGTTAATAGATCATGATTGTGGGTTTTGTGTGTTTACACGTATCTTGTTAGAAGTTGGCAATGTAATCAAATGGGTCCTGTCTGTTGATGTATTCTGTTAATTCAAAGATCAAAAGATGTTAACATTTAGATGAATTGTAAATGTAGTAATATCATTGACTTTATTTCTCCTTGAAGTATGTACACAGTGTTTCACCTATTATTCACTCACTGCCAAGAGGCTGCCAGGGGACTATAAAAGGAATTCCTGAGTCTTGTTCCTGTATCTCAGATCTGTTTAATCTTCATCAGGGAAGATTGTCACAGGACTGAGGTTTCCAGCTGCAGTCTGGATCACCTTGATATTGGACATTGGACTACAACCTATGAAACGAATTCAGAAAGAACTTTTTGCAACTCTGAAGCTCACCATCTCTGCTATGAATCTGACTTAATAACTTAATTCATATCTGTATGTGTAATGATGTGTTAACCAATACTCTCTCTCTTTTCTTTTTTAATAAAACTTAGTTTAGTTAATAAGAATTGGCTGTTAGCGTCTGTTTGAGTAGTATCAGAAATATTCATTGACCCGGGGGGTAATATGTCTGATCCTTTGGGATTAGTAGAACTTTTTTACATGAACAAGATTTTCAGTAATCCTCATCATATTTGACTTGGCTGTCTGGGTGGGAGCCCAAGGCTGGATTGTTTCAAGGGAACTGTGGTTTTGATTTCTGGGTAACCAGTAAAGTATTATAGAGAAGCTGCTTTGTTGCTGGATTGGGGAATCTAAATACTAGAATAACCACCAATCTTGGGGTTTGTCTGCACCATTCTTTGCAGTTTTCCTTAATTAAACAATCTCAGCATGGGCCACCCTGGGACCCCGGTCACAGTCCCTAATATCAGGACTGTCCCTATAAAATCAGGACATCTGGTCACTATACACACAGTTCAAAGAGGGAGCTGTCCAGGGCTACATTAAGGCAATCTGGGGCCATAAACACACCATAACATGGATCCTCTGCCCTCCTAAACCCATCCCAAGCTGTAGACCCATTCCTCACTTAGAGTGACTCTCCTTTCTGACACAGCTGCCAACTTTCATGCGGTAAATAAGCACCCCGACTTTCACAATAAGCCAAAAATCAAGCTAATCTCATTTCAAAACAAGGCCAAAACAAGCCAATCCCTAAGAACCTCAACACTCTAAGTGACTAGATCCCCCCGGTGTGCAGTCTGGGACTGTGGTGGTCCCGCTGTGAACCCCTGACTTTCTGCCCCCCTTGCCCCTGCTTGGCAAAAGCCGATAATAAAAAAGAAGCAACAAGCTGCAACAAGCAACAAGCTACAAGCCAAAAACTAGCCAACAAGCAACTCACAAACCAATTAAGCCAAAAAGAAGCCCAGTTTCTGTGTTTTATTGCGTGTTTGGCATGTCTGTGTTTTCTGATAGGCAGGGATGGGGGTGTGAGATATACTTTTTCTTTCAGGGTCTCTTCTCTCCTCTAGAGAGGCAAACATGGCAGTAAGAAGCCCCCAGTATTCATCCCAGCAGCTGAGGTGTTTCTGACCTAGGGAACTGGAGCAGGGCCAGTGCACTCTTCCCTCTTGCTGCATCCAAACTGGAGTGTTGTTGGCAGAGTCCTCCCAAACAGGACTTGGAGTCAACTGTCACAATGAGATGCAAGGAGCTATGCTATCCTCTCAGATCTTGTCAATCAAGTTTTTTACACATTCAGGAAAGCATGAGTTATACACTCATGCCTCTCTCTAAGCAATTGTTTCAGGCTCTTTGCAGACTCAGGCAGATGTCACTGCATTGGTCACTCTGGGCTCATGGTTTCAACCTTTCTGTCACAAAATAAACCCTTTTTTCTTTTTAATTGGGAGCTGAAATTCGGATGTGAATCTGTTGAGTCCATGAGCTGGGGTTTAGCATCAGTCTTTACTGACTGTGATTTAAATCAGTTCAGACTGTATCGTTCTTATTCAAGAGGAAGCTCACAACATCCTGAACCCAGTGGCCTTTACTGTCTTCAGGTGGGGGTAGTATATTGGTTGTCTAGAAGCTATTTTGATTTCAATTTTGAGATGTGTGGACTCAATTTGCTTCTAGCTGGCTCCATTTGTATTACATGCATTTAAATTTTAATTCAATGTTAGGGCCCCAAGGCTGGGTATAGGATTTTTTGAGGACACTTAAATTTAAGTAAATTAATAAAGTTCTCAGGCAAACAAAACAAAACTCTATGTTACTTTTGCTTGAAAGTTGACAGTGTATATCAGGAAACGAAGAGTAAGAAAACCTAACAAATATATTGTAACGATCTCAAAACCAACACCCTGAATTTAGAACTGTTCCCATTCAAAATAAATTCTAACATTTTAAGTAATGGACATTCACGCTTGAGACAAAACGACTTGAAATACAGCAGCAGCAAAACCCATTAGGTGCCTGACTCTAGGAGAGGGCTGAGAGTGGAGAATTTCAAGCAGAGATTGCTCTTTTGCAAATCTGAAAATCTTCTCTTTAATGCCTACTTTAAGGGCAATGTTTAACTTAACCTAAATGATGAATACATAAATATCATCTCCATAATAAACACAGGTTATCATTTCAGAAAATGGATATTGGCAAAATGTTCTCTTCACTAGAACCTCAATAAAAAATGACAACCCCCCTCCAGAAAAACTCATCCCGGAACAGCCAACCAACCAACCAACCAAACAAACAAACAAACATTAACATTAATTGAGCAACTTCCATTTCCGTAATGCATTCCTCAGAGTTGTTCTTGCTTCTTTGTTTTTCAGGGCATAGATGATGGGGTTCAACATAGGGGTTAAGATGCTGTACTGGATGGAGAAGAGTTTGTCCAGAAATAACGGAGACCCTAAGTTTGGATTCATGTACCATAAAAAGCCTGACATGTAGAATAAACTGACCATGATGAGGTCGGAGATGCAGATGGAGAAAGGCTTTATGTCTGTCCTCCATGGGGCATATCCTCAGTATAGTGGAGATGATGTGAATGTAAGAGACCAGGGTGAGAAAGAAAGAGCTCATTCCAAATATTACAAAGGTTGTAAGAAGCACTATGCTTCTTATCATTGCAGGACAAGACCAATAGACAAGGGAGCTGACAACTAAAATGCCTGATTCAGAAGTTTAATGTTAGTACGGGAATAGTGTTTAACTGTGCATACAAGACACCCATTATCTATGCACTGACCACTAGCTGACTTCAGAATTGTTTGTTCATAGTCCCCATGTAGTGCAATGGATCATGTGTGGCAGAATATTGATCATAAGCCGCTACTGAAAGGATGAAAACTTAAGTAAAACTAGACACAATAAAAAAAGAACATGTAGATGATTTCCTTAATTACTTGCTCCATTATCTTCCCTGGCACAGAAGTTAAGCTAACTGGTCTGTAGTTTTCTGGTTGTTTTTATTTCCCTTTTTCTAGATGGGCACTGTATTTGCCCTTTTCCAGTCTTCTGGAATCTCTCCTGTCTCCCATGATTTCCCGAAGATAATAGCTAGGATAATTTCAAGGAAAAAAAGTTATAGTTAACAACCCAGGGAGACTGTGATCGATTGGATCACAGAAACCCCCCTGATACTGTTAACTTATGTGCCAAGGCTACTTCTGCCCCTGCCTTCCTTGTCAGCTTGGGATACCAGAACCCTGCCTGGTTGTGCCAGACACACTTGCCAGCCACAAACACAGACCCAGGTCTGGAGCAAGTCCCACAAACTGCAGGCTTAACTGAAAGCAGCTTAAGAAGTGTTCCTGTCTCTAAAACTCAGATGTTCAATTCTCAATGGGGTCCAATCCCCAAATAAATCTGTTTTACCCTGTATAAAGCTTATACAGGGTGAAGTCATAAATCATTCACCCACTATAACACTCCCCACCTCAGGTATTAATGCATTCTCTGGGTTAAATAATAAGTAAAAAGTGATTTTATTAAATACAGAAAGTAGGATTTAAGTAGTTCAAAGTAGTAACAGACAGAACAAAGTGAATTACTAAGCAAAATAAAATAGAATATGCAAGTCTATGCCTAATATGGTAAGAAAACTGAATACAGATAAAACCTCACCCTCAGAGGTGTTCCAGTAAGCTTCTTTTTACAGACTAGTCTCCTTCTAGTCTGAGTCTAGCAATCACTCACACCCCATGTAGTTACTGTCCTCTGTTCCAGTTTCTTTCAGGAATCCTTGGGGTTGGAGAGGCTATCTCTTGAGTCAGCTGAAGAAAATGGAGGGGTCTTCCAGGTCTTCCTCTGTAGAATCCCAGCTACAAGAGTGAGTTTTGGAGTCACATTGGCAAGTCACATGTCCATGAGTGACTCAGAATTTACAGGTAGCAACCATAGTTCACATGCTACCTTGAATGTCCTCAAGTAGACTTTTTAGGTGGATTGATGTCTTCTTGATTGGGCACTTAATTTGCACATTCCTTTCTCAAGAAGCTGACCAAATGCTTTACTAAGGCTACTTAATATCAAGCAAGTACACAGCCTATATTCATAAGTTCAAATACAAAAATGACACATGCATACAAATAGGAGAAATAGATTTAGCAGATCATAACCTTTACAGAGATATGTTACATGGTATATGTAGCATAAAACATATTCCAGTTATGTCATATGTGCATTCATAAGCATGTTTCCATAAAGCCTTATGGGGTGCAACCTCACAGGGACATTGGGTATGTCTACACTACCAGCCGGATCAGCGGGTAATGATCAGTCTATTGGGGATTGATTTATCTAATCTAGTGCAGATGGGACAAAATCGATCCCTGATCGCTGTGCCATCGACTCCGGAACTTTACCACGAATGAGAGGCAGAAGTGGAGTCGATGGGGGAGCGGCAGCGGTCAACTAGCCGCCATCCTCATGGCCAGGTAAATCGACCTAAGATATGCTGACTTCAGCTACGCTATTCGCCTAGCTGAAGTCACGTATCTTAGGTCAACACCCCCACCCAATGTAGACCTAGCCATTGTCATCTAGACTTGTATAAAACGTGATGCTGGTCATTCATATGCTGGAAGAAAGTTTCAAGCAATGTTATCTTTGTTCTCACTGATTGAAATTGATTGTATTATTTAAGCCATGAATCAACTGGACTTGCAACCATGTGATTGGGCACAGACTTCGGCCCGAAATCACAACCAACTGTTGGTCCCCATGATGCAGACTGTGTAATTAATGGGAATTTCAAAATTAACTTTAAGGAGAACAAGATCATTTGAAAAGCTCCTGTCTATTCATTCTACATTTATTGTAAAGTTTTTGGTATAATAGATAGATAGATAGATAGATAGATAGATAATCTCTTTTTGTTTTAAATATGTTGACATCTATCTGATCAAAATCTGTTCTCATTTTTGCCGTTGTAAATCTGGAATACCCAAATAACATCTGTAGAATTACTTTGATTTTCAACCTTTTAAGGATAGCAAAGTTTAGACCACCAGAAAAAAAGAAGCAACAATTTTATTGGCACTGACCAGCTGGCTGACTTGCCTGCAAAAGAAAGCCAAATATACTGAAGTTCCTTGCAAATAAGAAAAACAAGGGCAAGAGAGAAATAAATCCGGCCCATGTAGCATTCTTGGTTCCACAGTTAGAAGCTTTTGGAGTATGGTTCACAAAAACGTCAATGCTCCTAAGAGCAGCACTCCCCTGGGTATCATCAAAGAGCAATAATAACCACACACAGGAGCTTGCTATTCAGAGCAGAAAAGACCATCATCAACCTCTAAGATAAAATCTCATCAAATTTATTATGATGAACTATTGAAAACCAAGTATTTAAAATATTTTTTCTTATTTTAACCAATTTCTATAATAAATATATGTCTCTACCCCAATATAATGTGACTTGATATAACACAAATTTGGATATAATGAGGTAAAGCAGCACTCTGGGGAGGTGGGGTTGTGCACTCTGGTAGATCAAAGCAAGTTTCACCTATAACATGGTAAGATTTTTTGGCTCCCAAGGACAGCGTTATATCAAGGTACAGATGTATTTAAATGTATGTAAAATTTCTAGCATCCTCCACTTCATTGATGAACAGGATTCTAGCAATAAATTTGGTAGCAAGTTTATTTCGGTCACTCATCTGATTTCTGAAGAGTTCTATCATGAGTAATTTTGCACACTTCCTTCTTCTATGACTCTTGGTTTCTTTTTATTTTTCTATATAAATATGAGACTCTTTGATTTTAAGTAGTATTCAACTTCACTAGAGAATTATTCTCCCAGACTGATGGCAAACTATGATCCATAGTTACTTATATTACAAGGCTCTTATAATGATGCTATCATAGGAGGTGTATTAGTTAGAGAACAGGACACAAAGATCACTTTTAGAAATGCTAGACAGACATAAATGCTACTCCGTATGCATATATACAGTAATATGGACTCACAGAAGTAATGTTATATCATAAATAGAGCAGGTATCTTCATAGCATTCATCCGAAGGACATCTGAAATGTGTGCTAGATAGATAGATTGATAGATAGATAGATAGATAGATTGATAGATAGGTGACCGACCTGGTCAGGAAATAATTTATTTCCTAGTAAAATTTTTGATGAAAACAAGCAATTTTTTCTTTCCTCAAAATATTTCATCTTGAATTAGAAAGAAAGAAAGAAAGAAAGAAAGAAAGAAAGAAAGAAAGAATCTGAGAACAGATTTTTGTTCCAGTTACGGGTTTTGTGGTTTTTGATGAAAACCTGAAACATTTAATAAAAATTTCCCACAGAAATTTTATTTCAAAAAAGCAATTTTTTGTAAAAATATTTTGAATGAAATATAATGACCATCTTAGATAAATAGATATTTTTGAATGCATGTACAACCATGGTATGGGGCAGAGGTAATAAACCTGGAGACTGAAGACTTTTATTTGTCTCAAGATAAATATTGGCGGGAAATCAGAACCCCATTCACCTCCTGCTCTGAATCTCTTCTACCGACACACAACCACACACTTCCATGCTACTACATCATAGCCCAGATCTCAGGGTTACAGGACCATTCAGCCTATGCACTGTATCCTAATACTGATGGCACAATGGCTTATCAGTGACCATAGTGATGGTGATGTTTTGCTGTGTAAACACATAGCCAGTGAAGACTCAGTACCAAATTCTAATCTTAGTTGTAACTCAGTAGAAGTTAATATATTTATTTGGATTTAAACTAATGTAACTTAGATCAGAATCTGATTTCGAAATGCTTTAACCTAAACTCACTTTTTTGGGGTAGATTAATACTCATCAATTCACTTTACTTAGGTTACTGAATAGTATTACTAGATTCATTGTACCTATCAAATTCTCCTTTCATTTGTACCATTGTAATCCTTGTCCAGCTAGACTGGTACAACTCAGAGCAGAACTTGTGCCCATGTCTTCCAGCACCTTCCAATTTGACTAGAAGACTTGGAAGTTAAAAAATATCCAAGAAAAAATCTGGTCTCAATTACACTGCCTTAAATCTATAGTAGGTTTTATAATTGCAAGGTTCAATCATGAGATTCTGTACCTTACTCCACAACTACTCCTACTGAGAATGAGGTAAATGAAGTGGATTTGACTGGGGAATTCAAGTGGAAAGGAGGTAGGATTGATGTATTGGGTTATAAATTTCACTGGAGGTTTAGGAATCAACATGAAGAAAAGAAAGGCACTAGTAAAAGTCAAGATATTTAAAGGTATTTAGGTACTAAACTCTCATTGAAATCAGTTAGGTGCCTAAATACCTTTACAAATCTGGTCCTAATTCCTGTTGGTAATAAAATAATGTTCCGATGCACAGATGACATGCAAACAGACAGATAGACATAGAGAGAGAGAAGCTCCTAATAATTCATTAATCCAAGATGTAATTGGCAATTTTTGGGCCAGTTGTGTTTATGCAGAAGATGAAGTGCCTCGTAATTTACAGATTTATCCGGCTAATCCTATGGAGAGAGAGAACCAGACAGTGGTCATTGAGTTCATCTTCCAGAGGTTCACCAGTCTGCCACAGTTCCAGATCTTGCTCTTTGTGCTGTTCCTAATCATTTACCTCCTCTCTCTCATGGGCAATGTGCTTATCATTCTCGTCATCCTGGTGGACTCCCATCTCCACACTGCCATGTACTTCTTCATCTGTAACCTTTCTTTGGTGGAGGTCTGGTCCACCACCATCACAGTGCCCAAGATGTTGGCCAGCTTCCTGGCGGAGCAGAGCACCATCTCTGTCTCCGGCTGCATTGCCCAGTATTACTTCTTCTTCTCCTTTGCTGCCACTGAGCTGTTCCTCCTGACAGTTATGGCTTACGACCAGAACTTGGCCATCTGCAACCCACTGCATTAAGCCACCATCATGAGCCTCAGCACCTGCCACTACTTAGCTATGTTATGCTGGCTCACGGGGTTTGTCTGTCCCACATTTGCATCTTTCATGCTTGCCAGGATTTCCTTCTGCACCCCCAACAGGATTAACCATTTCTTCTGTGATGCCGATCAGCTGTTTAGGCTCTCATGCAATGACACCTACTCCATACAGGCAGTAGGCTACGCCTACAGCACTGTTGTCATCATGTCTGCTGTCCTCTTCACCATGGATGGCCTTTTACTTCCAAATTATAGCCACCATACTGAGGATGTCGTCAGCTGTCGCCCGCAAGAAGATCTTTTCCACCTGTGCTGCACACCTCTCTGTGGTCACCATCTATTTCGGGACCCTCATTTTCATGTATGTCCACCCTGCAGTGAAGTATGAGACTAACATCAATAAAGTGGTGTCAGTTTTCTACTCGGTGATAATGCCACTGCTGAATCTGATCATATACACACTGAGGAATAAGGATGTGAAAATGACCCTGAGAAAAACATTCTTGAGGAATAAGGGTTAAGTTTCAGACCACCTAACCTTGCTTCCTCACCCCTTCTCTCAATGTCCTGTGTCTCTCCATTCCACCTTTTATTCTTATCGTCCTATACATCTTTCTCTCCAAAATGACTACTTCCACTGATGTGACAGAAAGATATAAGACATTTTCAGATGTAAACAGCGATTTTCAGTACCTCAATTTTGGGGTTTTCTTCTTGAAACACCTTAAAAGAGCTTGATATTTAGAGGATAGATGATAAGTTGGGCACCCCAAAAATGGAGACAGCTGAAATCAATTAAAAATGTAGCACATAGTATCGTATAGTGAAACAACAGCTCTGCTATAGTTAAGGTTGACACTCACTTTCTGTTTAACAGATGATGTTTCTAAGTGTTTTAATGCCTACGTGCTTACTGGGATTGTCCTGAAAATTGCTGAGTCTCATAGGGTCCATAGGAGGGTTAGTAGTCAAGATATGGGGTTGTTAGACCAAGGGAATTTTTAGCTTGGAAAAGAGACAACCAAAGGAGGATATGATTGAGGTCTATAAAATCATGACGGGTGTGGAGAAAGTAAATAAGGAAGTATTATTTACTCCTTCTCATAATACAACAACTAGGGGTCACCACATGAAATTAAAAGCAGCAGGTATAAAACAAACAAAAGGAAGTATTTCTTCATGCAATGCACAGTCAACCTGTGGAACTCCTTGTCAGAGTTTGTTGTGAAGGCCAATACTATAACAGGGATCAGAAAAGAACTAGATAAATTCATGTAGGATAGGTCCATCAATGATTATTAGCCAGGATGTGAAGGGATGGTATTGCTATCCTCTGTTCACCAGAAGCTGGGAATGGGAGACAGGGGATGGATCACTTGATGATCGTCTGTTCTGCTCATTCCCTTTGAAACATCAGGCATTGGCCATTGTCAAAAGACAAGGTTCTAGGTTACATGGAACTTTGGTCTGATCCAGTATCATAAACATACAGCTAAGAGTAGCATAAAATCCCTCCTTTACCTGCAAGGGATTAATCAGTTCCATTAACCTAGCTGGCACCTGACCAGAAGGACCAATGGGGAAAGAAGATACTTTCAAATCGTGGGGGTTGTTTGTGCTTGTGGTGGGGCAAGTGCCCCACCCCCATGTGAGAGTGGGCTAAGACAGGCCAGAGAGGCTGCACAAAGTGGAAGCCAATCAGGGAGGACCTGTTAGAGAGCCAATCAGGGCTGGGCAGAAGGCGGCCAATCAGGACCAGGCTCAGCCCTAGATAAGGGCTGCCCAGGAGAGCAGTAGGCAGTCTCTCCGAGACGGGAAGATTTGTCTCCTGAGTGAGGAGACCAGCACCTGGGACAGCGCAGTGCTGGGCAAACTCCTTGTGGGAGCAGAAAGGAACTCCAGCCTGGTACCTGACAGGCTGCAGGCCCTGATAGAAGGCCCCACAAGGTGCAAAGGGACCAAGGGGAAGAGGCCCAGGGAAGAGAGATGGACAAGGAGAGTGAAGGTGGCACGGAGACTGCTGCCAGAGGGTCCGTGGGCTGGACCTAGTGTGGGGGGCAGGCCTGGGTCCCCCCTTTCCACCTTATATTACACCTGGCTGTTGGAAATAGCCATAGAGGACTGCATCAGACCCCTGATGGAAAGGGTTAGACTTTGAGATATGGCTGGCCACTGCGGCTGGGGTGAAATGAAAGACTGCTGTTGTCCCCCTACACCCAGAAGGGAGTGAGAATGGACTAGGGGGCACTGCTGGAGGGCAGTGTCCTGAAGGGAATGCCGTGAGCAGAAGGGAGCAATGCAGGTCCAAGCGCCAACAGAGGGTGAGAGATGGATGGGACACCACCAGGAGAGGGTGCTCCCCATGGACTGAACTAATTCCCAGACATGCCAGCAGGAGGTGCCAGCGGAGGTGAGTCCCAAACCCGGTCACTATGCTCTTTCTTGTTCTCTCTGAGACAAAGAGAGACACCAAGCAAGTAATCCAGTTTCTACTGAAATGATACATCTAAAATTACAGAAATTGTAAGTAATAGCAAGGGAATGCATTAGAGCAGGCGTAGGCAACCTATGGCACGTGTGCCGAAGGAGGCACTGGAGCTGATTTTCAGTGGCATTCACACTGCCTGGGTCCTGGCCACCGGTCCGAGAGGCTCTGCATTTTAATTTAATTTTAAATGACACTTCTTAAACATTTTTAAAGCCTTATTTACTTTACATACAACAATAGTTTAGTTATATATTGTAGAATTATAGTCTATATTTAGTTAGTATATTATTCTCAAGCCTCCCCAGGAAAGGGGATGAAGGGGTTTGGGGGGGATGTTTTGGGGAAACGGGAACTCCAAGTGGTCCTTTTCCTGAATCTTTGTCTAACTCACTTGGTGGTGGCAGCAATCTCATCCAAGGGCAAGGAAGAGTTTGTGCCTTGGGGAATTTTTAACCTAAGCTGGTAGAAATAAGCATAGAGTGTCTTTCATGTAGGTCCCCACATCTGTACCCTAGAGTTCAGAGTGGGGAAGGAACCCAGACACCCAGTATGTCTGTTCTTATGTTTCTTATGAGATAAAAGCCCCTGAAAAGTCATGCGATAGAATATTTTTTCCCTACACCTGGCAATCAAATCTTTGATACACTAATTTTGTATTTCCTGGTTTTCAGAGTTTTAAGTTTAGCCACTTTCCATATTCTGGAAGAGCAAGAAGCAACACTGAGAAACCTTAACTGTGTGTTAATGAAGTTTTTGGCATTTAATAAACAAAAGTGGATTAAACAAAGACTGTGAATGGCTTGCCAACTACAAAAGCAGTTTCTCCTCCCTTGTTGTTCACACCTTAACTGCTAGAAGAGGGCCTCATCCTCCCTGATTGAACTAACCTCATTATCTCTAAGCCTGCTTCTTGCTTGCAGGCTAGAGACACCTGCCCCTGGAAATTTCCACTACATGCATCCGACGATGTGGGTATTCACCCACGAAAAGCTCATGCTCCAATATGTCTGTTAGTCTATAAGGTGCCACAGGACTCTTTGCTGCTTTTACAAATGTTTAAAGTACAGTATGGTGTACAATGTGTATTCATTTTTAGAGATGTTCAACATTTATTAATTTCAAAATTTCACTGAAAATTAGCCCCCCCAAAATAATTGTTTTCTGTCTTTTCTTATGTTTTTGGACCAAAATCTGCATTTCAACTAAACTAGCAAAACATTATAATTTTTTTTACAAATTTTCCTCCTCCCCCCAACTGTTCCAACTCATTATCTTTGTCGAGGAAGCTGGAGAAGAAATTTGTGAATCAAGGGAGAGAGCAAGGGATGGCCATGGGAGGTAAACTCTGTTGTTATATATAAACGATTTTGTCAGCTGGTGCTGAAGCTTTCACCTTTTCATCCTGGATTTACAACTGATACGATGCCATATGTGGCTCACTGCATTACACAGTGGCTATAAAGACACAGTTTAGAAGACAGCTTATGGTTGGTGTATGGACAAAGGTGTTTATATATTCTCTAAGAAAACAACAAGGAGTCCAGTGGCACCTTAAAGACTAACAGATTTATTTAGGCATAAGCTTTCATGGGTAAAAAACCTCACTTCTTCAGATGCATGGATTGAAAGTTACAGATGCAGCTATTTTATAATGACGCATGAAGAGAAGGGAGTAACAAAGAGAAACAGCAGAACTAAAATTCATTTGCAAATTTAACACCATTAATCTGGGCTTGAATAGGGACTGGGGGTAGCTGGCTCATTACAGAAGCAACTTTGCCTCTCCTGGAATTGACACCTCCTCATCTATTACTGGGAGTGGACTACATCCACCCTGACTGAATTGGCCCTATTAACACTGGTTCTTCACTTGTGAGCCAATCTCTTAGAAAAATATCCAATCTTGATTTAAAAATTGTCAGTATGGAAAATCCACCACAACCCTTGTTAAATTGTTCTAGAGGTTAATTACTCTCACTGTTAAAAAATCATGCATTATTTCCCATCTGAATTTGGCTATCTTCAACTTCCAACCATTGGATTGTGTATACTTTTCTCTGCTACATTGAAGATCCTGTTGTCAAGCTGTCTGGAGTGATTCACAACCATGAAAGGTTCATCAACCTCAGGACAGATTGTCTAAAAGCAGAGCACACAGCCCAAATGGGTGGTTTGTTCTATAATTACATTTCACCAACCCAGTAACAAATGTAAATGCCTGTGAATCAAAGTAACAGTCTTACTATGGATTCATACACAGTCTCGTTGGGACCTCCTGTCTATCTTGCCACCCAGGTATGCTGGACTTAGTGATAAATGGTTAATTACGTCAAAAAACACAAAATATTCAGGTTGACCCCAGTCCCAAGAGACCAGTCACTTACCCCAGATCAATTTGTACTTTAGATCTCACGCCAAAGTCAATACTAGTAGCTAATCCAATAATAAACTAATTAAGGAGTTATTAACTAGGGGAAAAAAGGAGAGAGTTATTTACAAGTTACAGCAGGCAACATATAGGCACAGATGAATAATAGGTGGTTCCAAAGGGTGACTGAAGTGTAGCAATCTGTTCACTGAATGAGTTTTAGGGATAACCCTGGGGATATCTGCTTTTTGTTCGTTAACACCAGCCCTTGTAAGAGTTCAAACAGCAAAGAGAGAGCCATTTCTTTACATGTCCTTCCCCCAGAATTCAAACTGATGGGATGGCAGCTCCTGCATGTAACTTCTTCGTGGATAGATGGGGCAGTCAACAAAGCTTTGTCCTACAATGGACCGTTTAGTTTTGAGAGTCCTTCTTGATGGACAGGAAAACCACTCTTCCTGCTTACGTTCACAAATTCATAGCAGGCATTTTTACAATTATAAAACAAAACTTACATATTACCTTATAGCATGGGATATAGGCATCACAAATATGAATCACACATGCAGCAACTTAAACACTAAACGCATCTTTACAAGTCTAACATCTGTCTTTAAGAATATTAACATACAAGTGAGCTGGTCTCATATGTGTGGGAACTAGGGGTGTCGGGGTGCTGCAGCATCCCCAGGTTTTACTGTGAAAAGTTTGCTGGTGCTGTCTGAACGAAGCTACCATTATTTTGCGAAGCTGGAGAATCCCAGAGCTGTGCTACTCCCATGTGGTGTAAGCAGGAATTGCACGTTGTTCACAATTTTGAACACACAGGGTTCAGCACCCTCACTAGAAAAAGTGCTCCCGTGCCACTGGCTGATCTGAATTCCTATGAATTTGTCAGTGCTCAGCTAACACCTACAGACTTGGCAAGATATGGCACCTGGTTTGTCGGCATCACACTCATTATTCAATAGTTGTTCCCTAGCGAGATGCTATAGACTGTAGTCAACTCACCCTATAACCTTCTATTTGTTAAGATAAATAGACTGAGTTCCTTGAGTCATTCACTGTAAAGCATGTTTTCTAATCCTTTAATCATTCTCATAGTTGTTTTCTCACTCCTCTCCAACTTTTCAACATCCTTCTCTAGTTGTAGGCCCCAGAACTGGACACACTATTCCAGCAGGGGTCTCACCAGTACCAAAGTGAGAGGTAAAATAACCTCTACCCAAGATTCCCCCTTTTTCTGCATCCTGGAATCACATTAGCTCTGCTGGCCACAATATCATATTGGGCGCTCATGTTCAGCTAATTATCCTCCATGACCCCAAATATCCCTCTGTATATGGAAATAATAGCACTGCCCTGCCTCACAATCACTGTCCATTACCAAGAGCAGATTCACTGGGATAATGTATAATTGTTATTAGAAACCTGGCCCAATGACTCAGCTGGTATAATGCAGTGTAGTGCCATTGTTTTCACTGTAGAGGCTGTGATTCACATTATCTAAGGATCTAGTCCATATCTAGAAATAAATAAATAAATAAATCAAAGTATATAGAGCTTTCTGGGTCTGTCATATTTCCCATTGCAAAATACTCATTCATTACTGATGCAGAACACTGTTAGCTTTCTACGCAAAAGATTCCTGTCCCAGAGGAAACCAGAAAGTGTTTGGACTCCCCAGAAGTAATTAACTCTTGCTCTTAGAGTCAGATGAATAAAGGATTTTATTTTCCAAGAGGAGAGGGATAGATTTTTCCAAACGAAGAGAAGTATATAAATTTGATCAACACCCACATATAGCCCCCTCACCCTGCGAGAGCTGACCTTGCAGGGTAAAGTATAGCTGATGGTGTTGCATGTTGTATTTGTGAGACACAGAGATAAAGAGAGAGAAGGAGACAGAGAGAAGGAAGGGAGGGAGATATTAACTAGATAGATAGATAGATAAACTGTATGGGGATAGAGAGAGAGAAAGATTTTTCTTTCAAGGCTATATGGTGATAGCAAAGTCACTACAACTAGTACTTTACTCCCAATTCCATTATATGTTATATACATTATTTACATATACATTATATATAGTTCCATTAACTTCAGTGGCATCATTAATAAAGCGCTTTTCAACTTCAGTGAGGGTGTCACAATCAATCTGTCTCTTTATCTATCTATGGCGGGGAGTATGCATTACAAGTCCGAAGGTCAATGATCTCTTTCTGGAAGCTAGGTGAGTTTGCTTTTATTTTACTCCTTTTTAGCCTGCTACATCTATAAAGGTATGCTCCCTTTCAAAAGAAACTCTTATCTGCGAACACTGAACCTTATCCTCAGAATCTGTATCTCCCTGTGGAAATTAGCAGGTCAGCCCTCTTCAGGGACCAGTCAGGATTGCAAAGCTAATGTTGGCTAACATAACCCATCAGAGCCAGGGGAGGTGGCACCCTGAAGATTCTTTCTCAAAAATCCTTGGCTTTATTGGCAGAGGATTTGTCATTCTGAGAGAGACCTCAGTCTCCTAGGAAGGTGGGTCTTGTGCTGAAGTTGACCTCACTATGTATAGGAATTCCATGGCTGTGAAATAACATTTTCTTTCTCTGTTTATTGCTTTCAAGGGCAAGTCCTGCATGTCAGGCAATGCCTACATGTATAGCAGCATGTAGAGTACAGTACACATGTAGTTACATGCCAGAGTGAAAGACAGGCTGTGCCCATGTGTAATTGTGATGCTGCAAAGAAAGGCTTGAGCATTGGGAAGGCAAGTGGGAAAGGTTCCTGCCAAGGGTTGGGGGTAGGCAATGGGGCCATTATCTCAGTTGGGATCCCCTAGTGCTAATGGGGTAATAAAAATAACAATAATATGAAGATTCATAAGATATCAGGAGGAGGAAGATGACAACCAGTGTCCAAAATATGGCTCTTGAAAATGAATGCACACACGTATAATACAGGCCGTGATTTTCAGGAAGATTAAAGGCCAAAGACTAGAAGCCATACAAAAAATAGACAGTAAAAGCAGCAAAGAATCCTATGGCACCTTATAGACTAACAGACGTTTTGGAGCATGAGCTTTCATGGGTGCCGAAGTGGGTATTCCCCCATGAAAGCTCATGCTCCAAAACGTCTGTTAGTCTTTAAGGTGCCACAGGATTTTTTGCTGCTTTTACAGATCCAGACTAACACAGCTACCCCTCTGATAAAAAATTGACAGGTTATTTTATATAATCACATAGCTATAGAAAGGTTATTGTCCCAGAGAAGTAGAATATTAAACAAAGCTAGAAAAAACTTCTATAGAACACTTTGGGTCAGGTTGTTTCACTGCCTATCTATTTGATTCAGTTTGTTTAAAAAAATGTAGCCAAAACACAAAGCTTTGGTTGATTTTTCATCTCTTTGTAGGAAAGTTATCTTTCTGCTAACCAATTCACTCAGTCTTTCTAGCACTAGTCACCCATATTGAGGACACAGGGATAACTTCATGGAAGGGTGATAACAAGCCTAGAGAAATCATAAGGAGACTATCAACTTATCTTGGTGAGTAGACTTTTTCCACACCACTCATTTTGGTAAATACATTGGGCTGATTCTTACACTAGTATAAACTGGTGCAGTTCCATTGAACTGAGAATCTGAATCTCTGGGTTTGCCCTGTCTTGAAGCTTCTGCCACATGGCAGAATTTATACCTCTCCATACAAGGTGGATGGAAAATGATAACATTCAGATTTGGTTTCAATTTATACACAGTTTATGTAGGTGTTGGTCACTACACAATATGCAAGACAGTATAGAAACAGGAAGAAGCTAGACAAAGACTAGTAATACCTAGATCACATCTAGAACTTGCCCCCAGGAGATGTGAAAGCACTTTAGAAGAAGGCAGCTTCATGTGAACACACGGGGTCAAATTTACCCTAGTGAAGCCATGGGAATTTTGCCATGGGAAGTCAATAGAATATGGATTTAGGCCTTCTTCCCCAAAAGTCTCTATTCTAGGACAATTCAAAATGCATATTTAAAACAGTCAGCTGCCAAATTACCACCATCAAAACTAGTAATAACAGTCAGAGCTGGTCAAAAATTTCCCATAGTTTTTCAAGGGAAATTTAAAGAATGTAAGGACAGCCATACTGGATCAGAGCAAAGGTCCATCTAGCCCAGTATCATGTCTTCCAACAGTGGCCAATGACAGCTGACCCAGAGGGAATGAACAGAACAGGTAATCATCAAGTGATCCATCCCCTGTCGACCATTCCCAGCTTCTGGCAAAAAAATGTATTAAAAAAATCTGATGAGGATTTGAATGTTTGCTTTGTTTTCTGTTTTTCATTTGTTTATTTTAATTTTTCATTGTTATTATTATTATTATTATTTTGGCTGAAAGCTAAAATCAAACTTTAGAAAACATTTCTATGGAAAACTGATTTTCTTTTGAAATCCTTTTGTTGTTTTCTGTGTTTGAAAAGATGAATAAAAAACATCTTTGGGCTTTTGAACCAGATTTTTTTGTTCATGTTTTGGAGGGTCAGATTTTCACTGTAAAAATGGGAAATTTTGAATAAAAATATTTTGTACAAAAAAATACAATGCATCATCACTCCAGATACATTGCCTGCTTATCAGAGATGCTGAGCACTTTGAGCTCCCATTGATATCCATAGAGATTTGTGGGTGCTTTATGTCTCTGAGCATCAGGTCAGTTACTGAGTTACCTACATGCAGATTTCAATGCCTAACTGTAGGCACTCAAGTTTAAAAGTGTTAGCCAATCATTTATAAGACATGCCAAATATTTGTGCCATTTCCTCAGTATGGCTCTAGAGACTATTCAAAAGGCAAAGGCTCTGTCCTGAAGAACTTATAGTCCATATTAGGACAGGATGAGAACTGGTGTCCTCAGTTGGAAATGGAAGGGAAGACAATGGCTGTAATAAGAAGAATACATGATTGCTTTTGTTAGTAACATGTGCGTGCTGAGGATTTCATAATCAATCAGCTAAACAGAAAGAGCGCTCTGAGAGGCATCCGTAACTGGTCACAGAACAACAGATCTTGGCCCTGGTGTGGTAATTGGATCTGTACAAATGGACTCCTGTGCCTATCCAGAACTCCATTTACCTCAGCAGGACTCCACACATGGGTGCAGGGGTCCATCCAGCAAATCCAGCTCAATGAAATGGGCTGTGAAGTGCTGTTCTATTCTGCCATTTGCTTATGTATCAAGGACACCTACTTTTCAATCAATCCCATCCTTCAGCTCACATCATCTCCATTCTCTTCAGCATCTGTTGAGGTTACTGACCAAAAATGAGATGGAGAGATAGTGATGCTAAGGAAGTTTGAGATTCTCCTCCCTCTTCTGTGTCATCAACCAAAATACCTATTGGGATTGATTTTTTATGTCAATGGGGTTACACGGATTTGGTTGATGGCAGAATGTGTGTAGACAATGGAGTCAAATATGTGTCAGAATTTCAGACCAGGATACTCAGCAATTTATGAAAATCAAGCCACTTTATGGTTTCTTAAGTCAACCAGCCAAATCTGAGAAAATCAAAATCACCATCTACTTTGGCAAATCTTGGCCAATAACATTACACTAGAAAGAGAGAACAATTCTGATGTACATATCCCATGTTTAATGTTCAGGGTTGGAAACTAGTGAAAAACATCTTCGATTTGCAAACCTATGTTGGGGAAAAGACCACCACCTTGTCAATTTGATCAGACAGCCTGAGGCTCCTTTTATTGATATATCGTCAATACATGTGTGCACACACGGAGAGACAGCATATTCCCTAGCAAGGGTTAAACTGCTCTCCCGAACTGATTTTCACCAGTGCTTATAAAACTTAAAACCGCAAATTATCATATCTTGCTTACACATAAATCACAAACTTATTTGGCTATCATATGGCATACATTGCAGAAGCACAATTAATATCATCCTTATATGGTATAACATATGTAAAATTGAAAGCCTTATCTTTTCACTTCCTCATGGATGTTTACGTGATTGTCAGAAGACCCTGACGGTTCAGTTACCCTACTTGCGGTCAGGCTGACCAGCCTCGCAAGGCCCCTTTGGGATTCAGTGTCTGGTGTCCAGATTCCGATTCCGGCCAGCTGTTTCTATGCTGATACTTGGATTATTTATGCTAACGCAAGCTTTTTAATATATTACTTTAGGGCAGTGATGAGCTGGATATTAGGGAACTTTCTTTGAGTTTTTCCCTTATGCTAGCAGCATGATCATGGTTTGTGTATAATGAAACTGCCTTCTGGGAGTGCAGTTCCGCAGTGGTTAATATAGCAACTTATTCCTTATGTGTTAGCAGTCTTAAGGCCTGGGGCTTATACTTATGATTTATTATAAGCTATGTATCTTAGATTTATGCAAGAGGGGGTTGATTTTCCCTATCACCTATCACTTATGGGGCTCAATTCACCACTGCCCATTCCACTCAAGTCATTGTAGTTGTGCTGGGGAAAAGCTAGAATAACACAGGAGTTAATGAGACTTATTTATACCAATCACTGTGCCTCCTTTACAAAGTTATCTGACAAAAAACAGCAGTGGTTGGAAGGTTATTTTCAATTTAGGTACTTTTTGTCTACCTGTAAGCCAACACAGTGCAGTGGATGGATGATATGGGATCTGGTTTAGAAAAAAGGGTTTACATGAGGTTTCTAAAAGCAGATCTTTCTTGTATGGCTCACAACATGAGAAATGGGGTCAAATAGGAGAATTAATTGGATACGGTGTTGACATCAGTGTAATCAAAGAAATATTTGTGTAAATCCACATGGAATAGGACCCACTTTATTTTTATCCAACTTAGAGTGTTCAGTTAGAAATGTGAATTTGTCCGAGTCCCTCTGGCTTTCAAAATCTCACTTGGGTTCTATCTATCTATCTATCTATCTATCTATCTATCTATCTATCTATCTATCTATCTATCTATCTATCTATCTATCTCATTGAATTTCCATAACCTGTTATGTTGGTTAATTTCATTTCTTTTTCTCTTCATACAGATCACTAAATGTGAATGGAAAACCAAACCAATGTGAATGAATTTATTCTTGTGGGAATTTCTAAATACCCAGAACTTCAATTTTTCCTCTTCTTGGTGTTTTTAGTTATTTACCTAATCACTCTGGTAGGGAACTTGATAATTATGCTGGTGATAAGGGCTGATCCTCACCTCCACACCCCCATGTACTTCTTCCTGTCTCATTTGTCCTTTGTTGATATCTTTTATTCCTCAGCCATTGTCCCTAAGATGTTGGTGAATTTCCTAGCAAAGCACAAAACCATTTCTGTCAATGGCTGCCTTGCCCAGATGTTCTTCATCCTGCTCTCAGCTGGTACTGAAGTTTTTGTGCTCTCAGCAATGGCTTATGACAGATACGCTGCCATATGTCACCCATTGCATTATGTGGAGACCATGAACAAACGAGTGAGCAGACATTTGGTGGGTGGTTCCTGGACAATGGGGTTCTTGTATTCACTGGTCAGCACTGTCCCTGTGTTAAAGTTACACTTCTGTGGGCCCAATGAAATCAGGCATTTCAGCTGTGAGCTCCCTCTGCTATTACAACTGTCTTGTACTGGGACCTTCACCAATAAAATAGCTCTTCTTTCTTCTGCTGTGATATTTGGTTTCAGCTCCTTCCTCTTCACCCTGGTCTCCTACATTCACATCATCTCCACTATACTCCCAATACGCTCCACGGAGGGAAGACGTAAAGCCTTCTCTACATGCAGCTCCCACCTCATTGTGGTGGTTTTATTGTTTGTGACAGCTCTTTCCCAGTACATGAAACCCAGCTTGGTTGCTTCCCTGTTTCTAGATGAACTCTTTTCCATCCAGTACAGCATCTAGAACCCGATGTTGAACCCCATCATCTACAGCTTGAAAAATAAAAATGTGAAAACTGCTCTGACAAGAACACTAGGGAAAATTCAAGTTTCTCATGCAATGTAACCATTTCTAGGTTTTATCTTTTTTCAATAAAATTATAATATAAATCGAAGAATTGTGGGGACTGCACTATCTAGATATTTTGAGTTCTTTCAACTTGTTGACACTGATACACAATTGGCAATCAATTTAGTTTAGATCAGGGATCAGCAACCTTTGGCATGCAGCCCATCAGGAAGATCTGCTGGCAGCCTGGGATGGTTTGTTTACCTTCAGCATCTGCAGATTCAGCCAATCGCAGGCCATGGTTCACATTTTGAGGTCAATGGGGGATGTGGGAAGAGACACGGGCCCAGGGATGTGCTGGCCACTGTGTCCTGCAGCCCCCATTGGCCTGGAACAGCGAACTATGGCAAGTGGGAGCTGTGATCGGCTGAATCTGTGGTTGCTGAAGGTAAACAAACTATCCCAGCCTGCCAGTGAATGTCCCTGATGGGCCGCATGCAAAGGTTGCTTATCCCTGGTCTAGATAAATGCACTCATGCAAACAGTTTATAGGGCCAAAATATTAGGTGCCATAAACAGGTGTATCTCAGTTGGCTTCAGTTGAACTATTTCAATTTACACCAGCTGAGGACCTGGCTCATTATGTTGATATCCATCCTTGATTTATTTCTACTTAAAGCAATGTAAGCTTTCGAATTTGAGTAGCATTAAATTTGAAAATCAAAGCGCAACGAATCCCAACACTAGAGATTTAGACTGAACTTGAATTGGCATTGAGTATAGTTCGAGCTAATGCATGCTAGGTAAACCCAAATTTTCACTTGATTTTTAGCCTAGCCACAACTCCACGAGATAAATCAAGCTACATGATTTTGCCGTGTATCTACATTAGGAAAAAAGTGTCAAAGTTAGATCAGTTAAAATTATTATATTTTACTCTAGGGTCTTAATCTTAAGACATTCTTCCTAAAGGGCCTAAGGGAATTAGGTGCTGAAATGGGGCCCTGGATGTTATGTGAAGAAAGCAGGTGTTAAGAGTATTAGTAATGAAAATGTACTATTCAGGACTGTATGTCTGCTTATATTTTGCATCTTTTTTACCCATTTGACATTTGATATTTTTATATCCTTAAAGCACTTATATCCTGGTGAACAAAGAATAAAGACACCGTGTGTTATGTCTGCCCACAAAAAGATGAGGTGAAAGGAGATAAGAGATAGAGCTGCAGTGTTGCTGGGTAGAGTGGGAGTTCAGTATATGAGTATACACTAGAAGGACAGTCCTGCCTCAACTCCTTTTCCTAGATAAGATCAAGCAACCAGTCAAAACGGGTGAGGCGGGTAGGGTGGGAATGGGGGAAGGTATAAGAAACACTAAAAGCCAAAGAAATGCTTGTCCCTGACAGAAGCACAACCTCACTCCTTAATCCTGCTTGAGATACAAAAGAGGTGCCATATACATTAATGGATTCAGAGATTCCGAGGTCAGAAGGGACCATTGTGATCACCTAGTCATCCTGGAGTGCATAGGCCATAGAACTTCTCCACAATAATTCCTAGAACAGATCTTTTAGAAAAAAATCCCATCTTGATTTAAAAATTTCCCTTGATGGAGAATCTACCATGACCTTTTGTAATTTCTACAGTGGTTAATTACTTTATTAAATCTTACACCTTATTTCCAGTCTGAATTTGTCTAGCTTCAACTTCCAGCCACTGGATCAAGTTAGACCTTTCTCTGCTAGATGGAATAGCCCATTATTAAATATGTGTTCTCCATGTAGATATTTAAAGACTGTAACCAACTCATCCCTTAACTTTCTCTTTCTTAAACTAAATAGACTGACCTCCTCAAGTCTATCTCTATAAGGTATATTTTACGATCCTTTAATCATTTTCAGGACTTTTCTCTGAACCTTCTCCAATTTAGCAACATCCTTCTTTAATTGTGAACACCAGCAACGGACACAGATTTCCAGCAGCATACTTAGATACATTCTTATGCTTTGTCCAGTTAGGGCCTGATCCAACTCTCAGAAAAGCTAATTAAATTATTTCCTTTGAGCTATGAATGGCCTGTCTTAAGACAGGCTTGAAGCATAGTTTATTGAGATAGAGTTTAGTCTAGTAAGTAGAATTCGGAAGACCTTGGTTCTACTCCTGAGTTCTGGTTCTGCTGCTGACCAGTCACTTCCTCTCTCTGCATCTGTTTCCCCTCTCAATCTTTGTCTATCTTGTCTATCTAGATTGACAAAAGTGTGAGATAGAGATTGTCTTTTCCTATGTGTTTGTCCAACACAATAGGGTCCTGTTCTCAACTGGGGCTTCTAGACACGACTGTAATGCATGTAATTATGGACCATGTCCTAGTATATATTTGTATAGAGCCCAGCACAATGGGAGCCTGATTCTGATGAAGATTTTTTTGGCAATCTCATAGTGCAAAGAATAAGAGTTGAAGTAAGAGAGAGGAGAACCAGTCTCTCCATATACAGACTTCAAGGCTTTCAGGATTGAGCCCAAATGTTGGTCTCTTTTCTCAATTACTTGGATTGGAGTTCAGCTTAGACTCTGATTTGCATCAATGAAAGTAAGCGTGAGTGCAGACAAAAATGTTGTTTAAAATTTTTCCCCTAGATATTAATAAAGGAAGAATTGCTAAGGGAAGGACTCTGCAGTTCAGAAGATAATTGTTAGCCTGGACTGTTCAGTGGGGACTAAGTGAGTTAGCCACCTTTAAGAATCCCAGCCTGTATGTCCCTTCAGGGCATCAATGATAGCAGTGTTCTCTAGCAATTGTCTTGGAGGCACATGCACCCAGATTCACAAAGAGACTTAGGTGCCAATATCCCAGTTTTAGGCACTGCTGCAAGCCATGAAACCCCACATGGCTGCTGCCCCACTTTGTAGGTGCCTAAACTAACTCAGCACCTACATTTTTGCTGTGAAAGTCCCCTAGGTACTTTAGTTTCTGCTTCTGAACGTGTACACTGCTGCATCAAGCAGACACCTGGACTCCAATCTCATGTTTAATCCCCAGCATGCTGCACTCGCCTATCTGGCCTGTGGGTCCCAGTCTGGAAACACACCTAACTCCACACAAAATAGCTGGAGGGACAGGAAAGACATAACTATAACCTCCTTCATACCCTTTAGTCCAGTGATTAGGCAACTCACCCAAGATGTTGGCTATTCCAGTTGAATTTCCCATTTGGCCTGAGGAGAAGATATTTGAATAAGGGTTCCCTGCCTCTCGGCTGAGTGTTCTACCCACTGGGCTCTGGAATACCTGGATGTGTATATCTTTGAATTTCTCTTGTTAAAACTCTTCCACATTGGAGATATTATTAAATATGCATTGAGCCAGAGAGATGGTGGGAATGATCCTATGGTCCAGTGCTTTATAGCCAACATGAATGTTGTTGCCCTGCTGATCTTAATCTACTCAGCAATCTAACCTGTTGACACTGAACACTCATCTTTATGCTAGGAGTTCCAGATCCCATTTTATATTGTATATGGTAAAGAGTTTAGGCTGGGGTTTTCAGAGGAGTCTAAGGGAGTTAGGCACCCAATAGCCATTGAATTTCAATCAGAATTGAGTCTTTGGCTTCATTAGTTACTTTGGAAAACCACAGCCTAAATAATTAATGTGAATAAGATGAAGTAAAGGTCAGAACTTTATTTAGGATCTTCCTCAATAAACTTTGTATATTCATAGATTTAAAGCCAGAAAGAACCATTATGATCATCTTCTCTTATCTGCAGCATAACAGGGACCCAGTCATTCCTGTCCCAAGCTTAATAACATCTGCATGATAAAAGTGACCTCTTAACCTTCTCTTTAGTAAAATAAATAGATTAAGTTCCTTGTTATAAGACTAGTTTTCCAGACCTCAGTTCATTCTGGTAGCTCTTTTCTGAAGGTGGTTGACACCCGAGGAAGATCTGTCCCTCATTGTACACAAACATATGTGGCATTAAGTGTTGGTGAATGAGTGACACAGATTGTTAGGCAGAGTGAACTTCAGGGATCAAATCCTAAAGGTAACAGAATGTTACACCATCCATTCTCTTGGTATAAGTGAGTCCTCTTGGATTAAAATAAAAGAAGGCTCTTATTCATCTCGATAAAGATTAAGTTTCTCTGTCAGATCTACATCCATTCATATCCCTTTGTATTTAGCAGGATTTGCCTATTCAGAGTTAGGCTAATTTGATGTGCTTTTTTTAGGGATAGAAGGTCTTGTCACCTGCATGTGTACAGAAACTGCACGTCAGTTTGAAATCCTCACGTGATCTGCACTCGGCAAAAAGACCTCAGGTGAGTTTAGTTTCTTTAACATCTGTGTAATCTGTTGCTTCTGGTTTTTTGTTTGTTTGTTTGTTTGTTTTTTTAAGCGATGTGAGTGTTCCTGCCTTGTGTTTTCTCTGTCATTCGTGACTGTGCAAGGTGAGGGAAAATTGTGTGAGAGATTATTCCATTCAGATCCAGCAGCATTATACACCCACTCTGCACTCATGCTCTGCTGATATTGGGCACCTCAGGCTCCGAATAACTAGCTTCATACACAGGTGTCACTCACTTCTGCTAGATTCACCAGTGCTCAGATACTCTGAAAATCAGACTCACAGAACACCAAGCTGGGCACCATGCACTTGTGAATAGCTATAAATGTGGGCCAATGCCATTGGGTTAATAGATCCCTAGTGGACCTGCCTGCACTGGGAATACATTTTGTCCATTCATATCTAAATCTCTGCTTATTGTGTGATTTCCAAGACTTCCTGCACTCAACCTGCCACTTTTAGGTGCATATATCCCATCTCAGGAATCACCAGATGAATGGCAGCTGTGGTCATAAGAGGCATCCATTCTGGTTCCTCAGTCTAAAAGAGAGATGGGGTGCTGGCAGGATGTTCGCTGTGAGAACTCCAGGACGTTAGAACTTGCTCCTCACTTTGGACCAAAAGACCACAAATTTTGAGACCTTCCAGGCATGTTCATGAAGACACTGGTTTGACATGTGATGAAGATATGGAGAGGCAGAGAAGTTGCTGGCTGGCTGACTTCTTGCTGAAAGGATCATTTGTTGCTGCTAAGGTTTTACTGTAGAATTAATGATCCCTTAGGGTAGCTGTTGGGTGCCTACAAGCTTTTGAAAATCCCACTAGGCTCCTAAATGTGTTGAAAAATGTGGTCCTTAGGCCCTTGGATAGGTGTTGTTCTTGTGTAAATCTGAATCAATGAATTAATCAATAGCTCTGATCAACCCTAGTATCCCATTATCTAGCCCTTCCTGGGAAATTATTTTATACTGCCAGGCAAAGAGCTCTGTCAAATCCCCAGATTTCAATAGGATTTGGAGACATTTGCAGCATCTAGTACCTTGTAAGAAAGGCTGGAGGTCAAGCCAACTAGAATCTTAGCTTTCCCTTACATGAGAGGTCACCTACACCCAATGATGACACTATCTTGGCAGCTGATTGGAGTTACTGCTCCCCTGAAGGTTTCGGCCTGGAGTCACACATGCAGAGAGCTGGCGAGAAGGAAGCCAAGCAGTGGAACATGAGCTAAGATAGAGATATTTGATAGTGCTATTTCCTTGCTTTGGCACAGAGCAGTTAATTATCAAGAGAAATGAACTGGTGTCATGCATGGGATTATCAAAGGGTGCTAAAGGCTTTAGGTGCACAACTTCCTTTGACATTCAGTGGGAGTTGGGCACCTATCTCTCTTCTGCTTTGTAAGGAATCCCAGACTTCTTGCCCACTTCCCCAAATTCCTTCCTTTTTAGACATGCATCAGTTTCAGCCAGGGGCCCCAAAGCACTTGGAGCTCTAGCCAATAGCGGAATAATAGGGATTCAAGGTTGTTGCACTGAGGATTCTGCATTCTGATCTGCTGGCAAAAATATATTAGGATTAAAAAATAAATTGTAGTTTCTAGCTTTGGAGAAAAGCCACAAGGTATTATGAAGAAATAGATTTCTAGGCAGCCAGAATAGATTTCCAGAATAGATCAGACCAATAATCTATCATCTCCTCTCTGTGATATAGGCCAATAATAGATGCCTCAGATGATGGTGGGAGAAAATTTGAATTGTGTAATTATGAAAGAACTTGCACACTGGGAAAATTTAATGCTAGTCTCCATCACTCAGAGGTTTATATATACTCTGAAGAACAAAGGTTTCTGTATCTTCCAGTCTAGATTCACTTATGATGTGAAGTATTTATTGGGCTTTTTTTATATTTTTATTTTTTTAATTCTTATTGTCTCCTTATTCATCTAGTTATCCAGTACCATTCTGAATCTCTCTAGGCTCATTGATATCTTATTGCAAGGCGTTCCAATGGTGAATCTGGATCACTGATATTAATTTTAACTCTCTCTGGCCCAATGACTATTTAAGTATTTATCCACGGTGGAACAGTTAGTAGGTCAGAGATATAGAGAGTGAGAATGACTCTGTAGGGCCATAGTTAGGGCATACATCTGTGTGCCTCTGTTCTAATTATTTATCCAGAGTGCAAGAGCATCCAGAGGAGAGACTGGGGAAGGCCCACATCAGAATATTCCATAACTCACAGGTTACAGAATTTTCCTGAAAGAAGGGAGACTTGTTGGAATTGTTTCTCCTCCGATGCCTGAGGAGGGACATGAACTAGCTCTTCCACATTCCAGATCAATGCTTTGACCAAGGGGCTAAAACTTATAGAAAGGCTCGGAAGATTTAGATTTCTGTGGGTAAATTTTAGTAAACATTGATTTCACCATAGACACAAACTGAAGAACCATTATTTCCATCAATGGCAATTAAAATGTATTAATAGGCAAAGCAAGAACAATGCTGCTTGAGAACTTCTTAGAGTTTCATTTGAGGATATTTACTTTGTATATGTTGACATGTGATGTTGACTATTTGTGTTTTAACTATTTTAAAGATTTAACTCAGGGGCTCTCAAACTGGGTGTCGAGAGCCCTCCAGGGGTCGTGAGGTTATTATGTGGGGAGTCGCGAGCTGTCAGCCTCCACCCCAAACCCTGTGTTCTCTCTAGCATTTATAATGGTGTTAGATATATTAAAAAGTGTGTTCAATTTATAAGGGGCGAGTCACACTCAGAGGTTTGCTATGTGAAAGGAGTCACCAATATAAACATTTGAAAATCACTGCTTTAACTTTTTGAATCTCAATATCTACCATCATTAAATAATTATTATCTGAGACCACCATTTTCTGATGTCCCCATAATTCTCTTTGCAAATTTAAACAAAAATAAAAAATTCTGAGAAATGCTTAAAAATAAACATTGATATTATCTGTCAAAAATGTAAAAAATAGAAATTGCATGCTGCCAAGCCGAGCTATAAGGTGAGCAGGCCACATGCCTCATCTCTCACATCTGGCTTTTGAATGGGACCCAATCCCATAAGCAGCCACTGAGCACACCTACAAAATCATCTCCCACATGCCCAGCTTTCTATGAGTTTTCCATTTGAAAATGTTGATGTTGAGGACAGTTATCAATTTTCTGTTATATTTCATATTGACGCTTCTAAATCAAAATTTAGGATTTTTGATATTTCAACTTTCATATCAATTCAAGGTGAAAACAAATATTGGAATATTGGAATATGCCATGAGATGAAAACTCCATTTTCCAGCCAGCTCTATATTTACTGCAATGCTTGTGTTGAGGAAAGTACTCACAAATGTCAATATAAGCAGCAAAGAGTCCTGTGGCACCTTATAGACTAACAGGCGTGTCATAAACAGATAGTAGGGGTTACTAGAACAGAAGTACTTCATATCTCTTTTGCCTGTAAAGGGTTAACAAAACCAGTGAGCCTGGCTGTCACCTGACGAGAGGACCAATCAGGGGGCAGGATACTTTCAAATCTTGAAGGAGGGAAGTTTTTGTGTGTGCTGTTAGATTTTGGTTGTTGTTCATTCTGGGGGCTCAGAGGGACCAGACATGCAACCAAGTTTTTCTCCAATCTCTCCGATACAGGCTCTTATAAGTTCAGAATAGTGAGTACTAGGTAGATAAGGCAAGTTAGGCTTATGTTTGTTTTCTTTATTTGCAAATGTGTATTTGGCCGGAAGGAGTTCAAAATTGTATTTTGCTGAAAGAATTTTAATTTGTACTTGTATACTGAGGCTGGGAGGGTATTCCCAGTGTCTATAGCTAAAAGACCTTGTAACATATTCCATCTTAAATTTACAAAGATAATTTTTACTGGTTTTTCTTTCTTTAATTAAAAGCTTTTCTTGTTTAAGAACCTGATTGTTTTTTTATTCTGGTGAGACCCCAGGGGACTCGGTCTGGATCCACCAGGAAATTGATGGGGAGAAAGGAGGGAAGGGGGAGAGAAAGGTTAATTTTCTCTCTGTGTTAGGATTACTTTCTCTCTCAGGGAGAGTCTGGAGGGGGAGAGAGAAGGAGGAGGGAAGGTGAATTTTCCTTTCTGTTTTAAGATTCAAGGAGTTTGAATCACAGTGATCTTCCAGGGTAACCCAGGGAGGAAAAGCCTAGGAGAGGCAATGGTGAGGGAAAGGGTTTACTTTCCTTGTGTTAAGATCCAGAGGGACTGGGTCTCGGGGGGCCCCAGGCAAGGTTTTGGGGGGACCAGAGTGTACCAGGCACTGGAATTCCCGGTGGGTGGCAGCGCTACAGGTTCTAAGCTGGTAATTGAGCTTAGAGGAATTCATGCTGGTACCCCATCTTTTGGACGCTAAGGTTCAGATTGGGGAATTATACCATGACAAAGCGTATTGGAGAATGAGCACTCGTGTCAATACAGGTTCTCTAAAGCAGCTCTTAAGAAAGGCAGAAGAATTCCCACCTCTTCACCAAGTCTCTCTATTTAGAGAACATCATTCCTTTTTGTTTAAAATTGTTCTGTGTAGTTCTCTCTGCATAGTGCACCACTAGAGTTTGCTTCAGTTGTTTGATTTAATTTTCTGTCTTTGATTCCCATTGAATGTATGTGTGTGCACATGTATTTGTCTGCTGCCCCCATTGAAGGGGATGAGCCCTTTCCTCTGTGTGTGTGTGTATATTTGTGTGTGTGTGTGCTGAATTTCCAGGAGAATGGTTCTGTGGCTATGGCACAGTTTCAGGTATCAGGAGACCCCAGTTCCCACTGCTGTTGAATGGACATTTCATGTAGAGCAACAAGGATGATGCAACTGCCTGTAGTTGTTGCCTAACAACATTTCCCTACAGAGTTAGTGCTGTAGTTTGTGTCTTTGAAAAAACACGAGATAATCACTTTTGCTCTTCTGGGGCTGTTTGGCAGTGAGAGATTCCATATGTTTGTCTTTAAGATTCACTTCTACCATATCTGTGCTTGCTTCATCCCAGATGCTTAGGGTCACATATCACTGGTGTATTCAATATCGTCAGAGAGTCACAGAGTTTAAGGACAAAAGGGACCTCTAGATTATCTCATCTGACCTCTTCTGTCTCACATTGTGTTGAGTTTCATCACACAGGCCCACAGAGCACTTTAGCCAGGCATCAAATTGAACGTAAAAGAAAAATATATCTGGTGGTCCTTGTACCAGACCACTGAAATGGAGGCACCTCTGGGATGCAGAATGTATAATGCCATGAACAGTATTAAACAGATGATTAAGGCAGGAAGGAATAAACACCTTTTGCAAAATAGAAACTCTGTGCGGGCATGTATGTGTGTGTGACTTGTAGCCCATGAAGTGAGCATATAGCCATGCAATGATGATAGTTATATAGTATGTAAAGGATAAAGGGGTGAGGAACAGATAACAGAAACGCAAAAGATCTATAAGTCTAGACTTATAAAAATTACTTAGACAGACAAGATGGGTGAGGTAATATCCATTATTGTTGGTGAGAGAAACAGAAGTTGGTCCAGGAAAAGATATTACGTCACCCACTTTGTCTCTCTAGTATCCTGGGACCCAGACAGCTACATCAGCATTGCATACAAGAATAGCTTAAGCAATTAGCTTAAGTAGAAGGCCTTCTAGCCTGAACAGGAGCAGTTGCTCAATGAGTTGGCATAAGGAAGTAAACAGTAGACTCATAGACTTTAAGGTCAGAAGGGACCATTATGATCGTCTAGTCTGACCTCCTGCAAATGCAGGCCACAGAATCCCACCTACCCACTCCTGTAATAAATCTCTAACCTATGCTGAGTTTTTGAAGTCCTCAATATATGGTTTAAAGACTTCAGGGTGCAGAGACTCTTCCAGCAAGTGACCCGTGCCCCATGCTGCAGAGGAAGGCAAAAAAACGCAGGGCCTCTGCCAATCTGCCCTGGAGGAAAATTCCTTCCAGACACCAAATATGGTGATCAGCTAAACCCTGAGCATGTGGGCAAGACTCACCAGCCAGACACCCAGGAAAGAATTATCTGTACTAACTCAGATCCCACCCCATCTAACATCCCATCACAGACCATTGGGCGTATTTACCTACTAATAATCAAAGATGAATTAATTGCCAAAATTAGGCGATCCCAACATACCATCCCCTCCATATACTTATCAAGCTTAGTCTTAAAGCCAGGTATGTCTTTTGCCCCCACTACTTCCCTTGGAAGGCTGTTCCAGAATGTCACCCCTCTAATGGTTAGAAACATTCATCTAATTTCAAGTCTAAACTTCCTGATGGCCAGTTTATATCCATTTATTCTTTTGTCTGCATTGGTACTAAGCTTAAATAATTCCTTTCCCTCCCTAGTGTTAACCCTCTGATATATTTATAGAGAGCAATCATGTCTCCCCTCAGCCTTCGTTTGGTTAGGCTAAACAAGCCAATCTCTTTGAGTCTCCCTTCATAAGACAGCTTTAAGTCACAAAACATCACAAGGTTCTGTTTATAGTTTTGTCATAATGATGAGTGTTGCAAACAGCAGATAGGTAACCACAAGGGAATGGGAAGCCCTGCTCAATGTGTGTGTGTGTGTGTGTGTGTGTGTGTGTGTGTGTGTGTGTGTATGGCTGCCCCCCCCACCCTGTTGAATAGAATGAGCCATGCTCACTTTGTGTGTGCACATGCCCTTGCTGTCTCTTCTTCTTGTGAACAGCACCAAGGATTTGTTGATGACAACAAGTGGTCAGGAAAGATCCTTAATCTACAGATCATCCAAAAGATATAACTTCAACCAGAAACAGCATGACCTTTCACTGGGATGGGTCCTTGTGGGTCATCACCAACTCCGAGGGGAGAGTGCCCCCTGCTGATCCACCCTACTCCCTCCCTGCAGCATAAGGCCCCCAAGCACCATTCTGGGGCACTGTGATAAGCAGCCATTTATATGGGAGCAGGTCCACTGCTGAGCATCTCACCCAACTTCTTGCAGCACAGGGCCACGTGGTGCCTGGCTCAGGCTCAGGAGATCAGCATGGACCAAGAGAAAAGAGTGCCCCCCCGAAGTGAGACCCCACTGAGCAATTTGCATTGTGTCATCCCTTGGATCTATGCTGGAGCACTGGGGTTAGTACTGACGCACAGAGGAGAATGTCCCTTAATGAGTCATCCATCCTCTTCCCTGCAGTACAGCCACCCCTACTGCTGAACTGGGACATTGAGATCCATCAACCTGAGAACATCCTCCAGGCCCGTGCCTGCTAGACTGGGATATTGCTAGCAACAGTGACTAAGGGGGAAGATTGCCCCAAACTGAGCACCCCACCTCACTCATTGTAGCACAGCCTCAGCCCCCTATGGCTGTACTGGAGAAATGGGGTCAGAACTGTCTAAGAAATGAGAGTGCTCCCAGCTGAGCCCATCACCCCATTCCCTGAAGCAAACTACCCCCTAGCACCTCTCAGCTTCCACATAAGAGTTTATTTTACTGCTCCTGTGAACTAGTCCTGATTCTGATTCCACTGCAAACTTTGTCAAAGTGAATAGTCCCAGTGACTTCTAAAGACTTTGTATCTGGTCCTCAAGAAGGGAAATGGACCCTTTGGCAAGAGCAGTAGAGTCTCAGAATGAGGAATCCCGGGTTCTGTTCCCAGCTCTGGGAGGGGAGTGGGGTATAATGTTTAGAATAGTGGGAATTGGGAATCAGATCTCCTGCGTTCTAATCATGGGTCTGAGATGGGAGTATGGCACATAATCTGAACGTCAGGGAACTGGAGTCATGAGCCTTGGGTGTTGTTACTGACTCTGCCCCTGACTCGTTGTGTTAGAATCATAGAATACCAGGATTGGAAGGGAACTCAGGAGGTCATCTAGTCCAATCCCCTGCTCAAAGCAGGACCAATTCCCAACTAAATCATCCCAGCCAGGGCTTTGTCAAGTCGGACCTTAGAAAACCTCTAAGGAAAGAGATTCCACCACCTCCCTAGGTAACCCATTGCAGTGCTTCACCACTCTCCCAGTGAAAAAGTTTTTCCTAATATCCAACCTAAACCTCCCCCACTGCAAATTGAGACCATTGCTCCTTGTTCTGTTATCTGGTACCACTGAGAACAGTCCAGATCCATCCTCTTTGGAACCCCCTTTCAGACTAGTTGAAAGCAGCTATCAAATCCCCCTTCATTCTTCTCTTTTGCAGACTAAACAATCCCAGTTGCCTCAGCCTCTACTCATAAGTCATATACTCCAGCCCCCTAATCATTTTTGTTGCCACAAAATTCAGCCTAATGATTCAAGTTGGATACTCGTAACAGTGAGTAAGTAGTGGTGTGGTCAAATGTTTAGAGCACAGAGCTCTGAAGCAGGAAAAGCATGGTTTTCAAAGCATCTGAATCACTGAGTCAGTGTGTGGCACTGGGCCAATCACTTGAGACTTCCTTAGTAAGTGCGTTGGGCAAATCATTCCTCTTTCCAGACAAAATAGTATTATACAACTTACCCCATTTAGTAAATCTCATTACAATTTTCATCTAGAAAATACGTGATCATGACGATGATGATACCATCTCCTCTGAAATTATTGCCCTAGTGAATTTTTTGTTTCAGTATGATGCAGAATTGTTCTTCCTCTGAGGAATATTACAAGAAATTTCCTTCAGGGTCTAGGTCCCAGAAGCCAGTGAATGAAATAAAAACACTTCTGTTTCCTTCAACACATTTTGTGCTTGTAGCTAGGAGATAGAACTACTCTGCTTAAACAAGGTAGGTTATAAATGAATTAATTAAGGCCCCAACCATCCTCCCACTGAAGTCCATGGGTGCAGTGCCCCAGTCTGCAATGTGAGCAAGATCATGTCATTGGTTTCTTCATTTGAATTTTCCATACATGGGCAGAGAATCTTAATGTATGTCTGAGCACATGGGTTGTGTCCATGTTCATATCTATCTATCTATCTATCTATTAATATATACATTGATCTATTCATGTCTGAATCTATTATTCTGAATACATCTAGTTTAATAATCATGGGTCAGGTTGTGAGCTTGACTTCAGTGGTGTTATGCTAATTTACACCAGGTGAAGTTCTGGTCCCGTAATTCCATAGTGTCCACCCAAGTGATAAATAAGCACCAAACATGCTCATCATCATGCCATGACTGTACTTATTTTTGTTGTTGTTCTGTTATCACTGATGTTTCTTGCTTCTCCCTCCTCTCATCCTTACTCCCTCTATTCCTCAAGTGTTATCATCACCCAGTGAATGTGAGTGGAATGTTGTTTCTTGAAGTGGTTCTTGTGTTTGAATTGAATATAGTTGGCTGGGAAGATCCAGTCAGATCTCTTCTAATAAGAAAGTCCACTCTCAGCATCCGACCATGGCACGTGCTCTGCACCTGCTGCCCAAGAGTTAAATGGCAGTATTTTTAGCTGAATTTTTCTCAAACCTTCTTCCACATAATGTATGCTTCTTTAATTGCTTTCATGTCCTCCTGTATACTAATGGAGAGTCCAGATGCCTTGAAGAGCTCAGAAAATATTACTCAACTGCCAGTGACAAGCATCTTTATAGAACTTATCCTAATGGTGAGTAAATTTCTACATTTATATAGAGCCCCTCCAAATGTCAGCCATTAAATAAAGAAATAAATCCAAATTCCTTCTGAAAAAATAGTTTAATCAATATTGATGTTTTCCATGATAAAACATTGATGTTAATGGCAGTTTTCAATTTTCCATTCAATATCATGTGGACTCTTTGAATCGAAATTAAGGTTTTCACTATTTCAACTTTTTGTATAGATTCAGGATGAAAATATATATTGGAATATTGGAATTTCCCATGAGATGGAAATTCCATTTTCCAGCCAACTCTACATGTACTACAATGGTCGTGCTGAGGAAAATATTCACAAACACCAATAGAGGTTCCCCAAAGTAGGTCTTAAGAGAGGCTAAAGAACTCCCACCTCTTCTCCAAGGCTCCCTATTTAGAGAAAAACATTCTCTTTTGTTTTAAATTGTGCACTCTGCATAGTGCGCACTACATTGTGCTTTGGTTCTTGGATTTAATTTTCTCTATTTCATTGGATGTGTGTGAGTGTTTGAGTGTGTTCAATTTCCAGGAGAATGGTTCTGTGGTTATGGCAGAGTCTCAGGTATCAGGAATGATGACTCGCTGTGTAAACCCAGTCTCTTCACCCCAATCATTCCCAGTTTCCCCCTTAGTAGCTCACTATTCTTTGACATGTTGTTTTGATAGCACATATTGAAGGTGCTAAGGGTATGCAAAATATAATATTTGTTATTGCTCATTTTTATTTCAACTCTGTCATTTCAGTGCCATGCCTTTATTAGGAAGTTTCTTGTCAACAAACAACCTAGAAGTAATACATCTGTGGAAACTGTCTCTTTGTACATTGTAGGATCTTTTTTCTTCCAAAATTCTTTGTAGCAAGGTGATTAGACAAAGATCCTCCACTGGTTTAAAGCAGTATAGAACTTTTTTATACTCATGAATCTATTAAGATTTACCCCAGCAAAGGAACTGGCCCTACCTCTTATTTTGTATGTTGAGAGAAACAAATGCATTTTGGATGCTGTGATGACAAAGGCAGGAATTATTGAAATTGTTCTCTAATATTTAGGGAAGAATAACATTTAATAGTACACAAAAGGCCAAAATCCCCCATAGTTTTCAGCATTTATCATGCTTCTCATTCTTCAAGGGCTTCAATGATATTGGGCCCAGCAGCACCAGTTACTCATGTGAGTAGTCCTCATTTATGTGAATTGTAACTGCAGTTGGAATATTTGCATTCGTGTAAGAATTCCTGTGTTTAAGATCCGAATGAGCTCAGAATTTGCTCTCATTTGAGAAATCTTATTTGATAAATGTGGCTGTAGAAAGAAGAAAGAAAGAAAAAGAAAGAAAGAAAAGCATGATCCCCTTTTGAATTTTCATGTAGACAGAAAATAAATGTTTTTGAAGAGGAAGAACAGAACCCCTGATGCTGGAAACTGGTATGCCTCCATTGCTGGTATAAACTGATGCAGCTCCTTTAGAGTAAATTTATCAGACCCCCATCTGTTGGAAATCAGTTGTATTTCCACTGGTGTCAAAGTGGACATTGTGATGGGTTGCCCTCCCCCCAGGGGTGCCACCTGATGTACTGGGGTAACACTCAGCCCACCTGTTCCACCAGCCTGGGCTCCCTTACACTGTGCTGCTGAGCCGGGCCCTCAAGCCTCCTCCAGCACACACGCAGGTTGGGCCCCACCCAGCTGTGGAACGAAACAGACACTGAAATCAGACCTGCATGGGAAGCTTCAGCTAGGGAATTGCCCAGCACTCAAGTACACCCCCCCCCCCCCAAGTGTAAACCCAAAATTGAAAGAAAACACAGAGAACTGTACAGCATAAGCTCATTGAAATTCACCCCCTCCCTCGATGCAGAGGAAGATATGCACAACTTTTTGCCCCCCAGTTATGAATTCCACAAACTGGTTTTAGAGACATCATAATCAAGTTTATTAACTACAAAAGATTTTAAATGATTATGAGGGATAGCAAACAGACCAAAGCACTATTTTAGAAAAAGCTAGAAATGTACAAGTCCATGAGTCCAGATCTAATGCATCTGAGGGTGCTGAGGGAATTGGCTGATGTGACTGCAGAGCAATTGGCCATTATCTTTGAAAACTTGTGGAGATCGGGGGGAGGTCCCGGACAATTGGAAAATATAGTGCTTATCTTTAAAAACAGGGAAGAAGGAGAATCCGGAAAATTACAGACTGGTCAGCCTCACCTCAGTCCCTGGAAAAATCATGGAGCAGCTCCGAAAGGAATCCATTTGGAAGCACTAGGAGGAGAGAAAGGTGATCAGGAACAGCCAACTACCTGAAGGGGGGTTCCAAAGAGGATGGAGCTAGGCTGTTCTCAGTGGTGGCAGATGACAGAACAAGGAGCAATGGTCTCAAGTTGCAGTGGGGGAGGTCTAGGTTGGATATTAGGAAACACTATTTCACTAGGATGGTGGTGAAGCACTGGAATGGTTTACCTAGGGAGGTGGTGGAATTTCCATCCTTAGAGGTTTTTAAGGCTCGACTTGACAAAGCCCTGGCTGGGATGATCTAGTTGATGTTAGTCCTGCTTTGAGCAGGGAGTTGGACTAGATGGCCTCCTGAGGTCTCTTCCAATACTAATCTTCTACGATTCTATGATTAGCCAGCAAATAAAACAAAAATGCAATATAAGCTTAATATACTAAAGAAACTGGTTACAAGTAGTAATTTCTCACCCTAAATGTTGATTTGGCAGATTGCAGAGGTTCTTGAAAGCAAGCTGCTCTTGCTTGCAGCTTAAAACCCCAGGTATTTCTTTCACAGGTCAGACACCTTCTCAGCCTCGGCTCAGTCCTTATCTCCCCCTTTATCTTTGTTCCTTAGATGTTTCCAGCAGTCATCCTGGGTGGGGATTCAGTGAAGAATGAACCTCGATTATCTCACTCCCACAGCCTTTAATAAGATTTACATATGGCAGAACCCTTTGTCTTTCAATGTGATTCCCATACCCCTCAGTGGAAAAATACTGATGTTTTGTCATGGAAACCAGTACCACATTTCTTGAACACATGACCCTGTAGCGTCAAAGCAGCCATAAATGAGAGGCAGTTTGTAGGATCCCTGGAAAGCTTCTCAGGAAGGTGGGAGATTAGCATCTTCTAAGACCTATTGTTCTTCCTAATGGTCCTTTGACTTGTTCCCAGCTAGCCAGCCAGACTGATTGCATTCTGTCTGGTGGGCATTCCCCGGGTGCAAACACTTTTGTAGTACAGATGTATAGTCAATGTTGCTAACTTTAGATACAACAATGATACATGCATACTAATAAGCTAATCATATTCAGTAAATCATAACCTTTCTAATGATACCCCATATAACCTATTTTAAATAAAATACATTAGGATTATGACATAATCATATCATACTATTACTATGAAAAATATGGGGAGCAGCGTCACAGTCATACCAATGCAGCTACACCAGTTTACAATGATTATTGGGTCCAGTTACATACAGAACTGCAGCAGGTTTTTGTCTGAAGCATCCCAACACATAGGAAACCAGTATGAATTGTATGATTCATATGCACATGTATGGTATTCTTCAGATTCAGCTCCAGTATCTTTCTCTTTGTCACCCCTGCAGATGACATATTCTGAGAGAGAGCCTGATGAGAACCAGACCATTTCTGATGTGTTCATCCTGGTGGGGTTTTCATACCTTACAAGGTATGAAAACCTTTCTTACCTTCAAATCCTTCTGTTTCTGGTGTTTCTGCTCTCCTACCTGGTCATTCTGATGGGGAATCTGCTCATTATCCTCCTTATAAAGCTAAACCCATCACTTCATACCCCCATGTATTTCTTCCTACTGAACCTGTCCTTCTTGGAAGTCTGCTACACCAGCAGTGTGGTCCCTCAGCTGCTCCCTCACCTTCTCGTGGAGCAAAAGACCATCACCATTGTGGGCTGCGCTGCACAGATGTATGTCTTCACCATCCTGGGCCTCACAGAATGCTGCCTCCTTGCAGCCATGGAGTACGACTGCTACACAGCCATATGCAACCCCTTGCACTAAAGAACCATCATGAGTGGTCGGGTGTGTGCACAGCTCATGGCTGCTTCATGGACCATCGGCATCTCGGTGGAAGTAGTTCAGACCACGTGGATCTTCAGCCTGCCCTTCTGTGGCTCCAACCACATCCACCTCTACTTCTGTGACATTCCACCGGTGGTAAAGATGGCATGCACTGACACATCCAAAAAGAAATTGTGGTCTTGACTGTGTTAGTTTTGTTCATCATGGGCCCTTTTTGTTGATAACCGTGTCCTATATCTGCATTATCTCCACCATCCTCAAGCTGCCATCAGCAGAGGGAAGATGTAAAGCCTTCTCTACCTGCTCCTCCCACCTCATGGTGGTGACTTTGTTCTATGGAACGGCCCTTTTCACCTACCTGAGGCCCAAGTCTATCTCCACCCCAGAGAGTGATCAAATGATTTCCCTCATGTACACAGTTGTGACCCCAGTGTTGAACCCCATAATATACATGCTGATGAACAAAGAGGTGAAGGGAGCCTTTAGAAAAACAATAGAAAAGAGTCTCTTTTCACACAACTGGAGAAATCAGAGAATGAATGATAGAGTTAGTTAAAACAAGGGGAATGAGGGAAATTCATAAATGTTTTGTTTAATTTCTTCCGATGACATTCACTTTTTTTAATTGGAATTTTGACATTTGAAAAACTTTGACCTGTTCTAAGTCTGTTTGGAAAATGGGAAAGAAACTTTTTTTAAAATGAAATAAATAAATAAACAAATAAATACATAAACTTTTGTCAAACTTTTGATAGTCAGAACCTTTTGACCAGATGTAAAGATAATTGAAAAATCAAATGAGAATCTTTAGTCAAAGTAGTATCCTGATTTTACATCTTCAAAATTTGAAATGTCAAAGCAAAAAACAAAACAAAACAAATTAATGTAAGAAACATTTCATAAAATGTTTGGTTTGTTGAAATTTAACAATTTTCACCAAGATTTTAATACCTGAATAATTCCAACCAGCTCTACAGAAAAGTCCATTTAGGCTTCCCCTTTCGCTGTCTTGCTGCCCAGTGCAGCATTTTAGGTTTTTGGGTTGGGTTGGGTTCCCTCTGGCCTAATTTTAAATAACATTGCTCAGCACTTATGCAGGCTTCCTATATAAGACACGGATAGATTTTTCAATGCCTAACCTGATCAGGTCACACAACAACTCTGGGAGATGGCTCTTGACTTCCATGGCATTTTTTACTAGCAGATCAGATTGTAAGATTATGGTGTATATCATAGATTATCGATTTTAAGGTAATAAGGGACCATTTTGATCATCTAGTGTGATATCAGCAATTTCCAGGGAAGTCCAACATTGCCAGTTTAGCCTGGAGCTGGAGCACACTCTGCGGGAAGGTTAGGAGCTCTAAGCCCAGAACTCTAAAAGCATCTATTGAGCATGTGGAAACTGAGATTCTTCCAAATGCTCATAACTTGACCAAGCCTACGTGCTGTTTCATGGAACAAGCAAAAGGTGCATCCCTGACACCAGGGTGCCCCCACCCCTCATATTTCATTTTCTGCTTCAGTGCCTACCAGAGCTAGAGTGTCCAAAAAGAGAATTCTTCCCCTTTGTTAACACAGGGAAACCAACATATTTTCCATAATCTCTTTCTTGGAAATGACTGAAACTTTTTTTTTGTGTGGAATTCTTAAGAAAATTTCCTACTGAGGTAGACACTCAACATGAAAAAATTCAGCCCAAATGGTTAAAGTTTTAGGAAGTTATAAGGAATTAAAAACAGGGTCTTGTAATGCAAAGTATTGAGTAACCTCATTTATAGGGTTTTCTCCCATTGACACTTATAATATATCTTGTCTGGAGTCTATCTAGATTCATAGAACCTAAGGCCAGAAAGAACCACAGTGATAATCTAGTCTGACCTCCGGTATAACATAGGCCATAGAACTTCCCCAAAATAATTTATAGAGCATAACCTTTTAGAAAGAAAAACATCCAGCCTTGATTGGATCCACCACATACCTCAGTAATTTTTTCCAATGGTTAATTAAAAATATACAATTTATTTCTAGCTTCAACTTCCAGCTATTTGGTAGACATGCCCAAATATCTTCAAGTAATATCATCTTCCCTTTTCTTCCATATTTATTTTTTTTGTTCTGTGTTTAATTGAGCTATAGATCATAAACTGCCCAGAGAACTATTTCATTCTGTTAAGTTTACTATAAATTTCCATGTATAGTTATGGCGCAATAATGTGAAGAAAGAAAGAAAGAAAGAAAGAAAGAAAGAAAGAAAGAAAGAAAGAAAGAAAGAATGTTTGTTGGTTTGTTGTTTGTTGTAATTGACATAAATAATTCAAGTATTTCTCTCTGTAAGGAAAAAATTATCACCCAAAGGCAGTTGAAATGTTCTGTAAATAAAAAGTAACTTGATCAAGTACAATTACACTGCTCTACAGCCAAAATGCTTCTGAAATAAATGTAGTCCAACTTTACTAATTCTGGGTCACTGAGAACGAAAATGATGCTTAAAATTGTTGATTGGCTCTAGTTTTCAAGATATGCTATTGGTCAGTATATACGACCCTTGACTTGGGAATGGTGGAGGATAAGTGAGTTATAAAGGGAAGGGATCTCATTTAAACCAGAAATGACTAAAATACATCTTTGACTAGATCTATGAATAAATCTATGACTGGGTTTGGACAGTACTTGCTTTTTAGGCTAAACAATGAATGATGCAATCTGAAGCTGGTATTGTTCATACATGATATGAATTGCATCCTGTTCTTCCTAGAAGTCATGGATGATGCAATCATAACGAAGCTTACATCACTTTGCTGAACAAATTGCCCTAATCAGCTCTAGAAATCATACAGTGTCATGCTCTCTTATTTGTCAGTGTTTGATTTTGCAAAGGGACACATTTCTGTTTAGCCAAAGTGAGCAGAGATGCCTCGTACTTGTGTGAACAGTGCAGATAACTTCTGCTATGTTTGTGGTGAAGTGACTTTTGCATCACAAAAGCGCAGTCTAACCACTATGGTTAAGAAAGCCTATCACCTTTCTTTTGGCTGCAAAATTGGAGATCAGGACAAGAGGTGGGCCCCACACATATGCTGCAACACTTGTGCAACAAATCTTCACCAGTGGTTGAAGAGGAAAAGGAAATCTATGCCTTTTGCAGTGCCAATAATTTGGAGAGACCAACAGATCATACCAGCAATTGTTACTTTTTCATGGTGCCTCCAGTTGGGAAAGGTGTGTCAAAGAAGAAAAAATGGACTGTGCATTATCCAAACATTCCATCAGCTATACTCCCAGTACCCCACAGAGAAGGACTGCCAGTTCCTGATGCACCAGAATCATTCTCACTTGAGTCAGATGAGGAAGAGGAAGAGGATGAAACTTCTGATCCTGAACCATCAATGTCACAGGACCCACATTTTCTCCCATCCTCCTCCTCTGAAGCACACCTCATAACACAAGGTGAACTGAATGACCTTGTCAGGGATTTGGAACTAACCAAGAGTAAGGCAGAGCTGTTGGGTTCCAGACTACAGCAGTGGAATCTCCTGGCAGGCTATCAGGGCAAATGGAGCCCATCAATGCTTGCAGACTATTTCTGGACAGTGACAAGAGATGCTCCATTTAATGAATACAAGAGACAAGCCAAGAACGCCGAGTAGACACTGAATAGCACTAAATTATGTACATAATAGTTTTTTGCCTTTTGTTTCATAATAAATTTTATTTATATAACCCTTTTGCTGATTTTTAAAGTGTTACATAAACAGGACAGGTGAAATGTTATCATGTAAAGCAACCATGAACACATGAAAAGACTAGGTTTACAATTTATGATTAAAACTCTACTCATCTAGCAGAGGCCATCTACACAATATACATAGACATAAAATGTAAAAACTTAAATATCTTAGAAACAGTAGCCAATCAGTTGTTTTAATTGTCATATTTGAATTCAGCACATCAAAATCCATAATAAATATCACATTTTATCTCTGAAGCAGATGACTTCTCAAAAATTGTAGACCTGTGTTATTTATTGTTTGTCTCTTCAGGACAAAAACAAACTATTTGATGGTCTAAAAACAAATTAGCAACATAAGCAAGCAGCATAGCATTTAAGGCCAGAAAGGACCATCAAATCATCTAGGTGGACCTCCAGTATATCACTAGCCACTACCACTACCCAGCGCCCTCACACCCATCCAACAACTTAAATTAAACCAAATTATTTTTCCTTTCCTTTGAACCTGAAGGGAGAGAGCCTGAGGTTCTAATAACTTGTTCAAGTAATATATGGTTTTAAGGGTCAAATTGAATATTTCAAAGCCAGCTAAGGAATTTGAACAATCAAATGGAAAGTCAGTGCCCAGGTTGCACCTTGTAGGATTTTCAAAGCTCCTAACCAGATCTAGGACCAGATTTTGAAATGCATTCAAATATACAAAAAGGTTTTTAGTGAGGTGGGATATAGTCACCTGAATGATTATGAAAAATCCCATTAATTGCCTATCTGCATTTTAACTGCTTAAGGACCCTAATTTTTAAAGGTATGTAGGTGTCTAATGATCACATAGGTGCCTAGAGAGATTTTCAACAGTGCCTAGCACCTAGCTCTCATTTAATTGAAATAATGTGGTGTCTAACCTCCTAGGAACCTTTGTAAATCCCATTAGGTGCATATCCTTCATCTGTAGACACCTAAATACTTTTGAAAAACTGGCCTTTAGGGTTTGACCCAGTACTCACTAAAGTCAATAGAAAGACACCTGTTGACCATTGGATTTGGCTCTTAAGTGATGCATTGTGGTGGCCATCTGCATTTGGGGAGTTTTGTCTCAAGGGAGCACAATGGTAAGAGCTCAGCTATGCTGCCATAATGTATTGTGTAGGCGCTACCTAGGAGATACCACAGCAATGGAAGGGTTTGTCTGTCACTGTTGTAACTCCACCTCCCCGAGTAATGGTAGCTAGGTTGATGGAAGAATGTTCCCATCCTTCTCCAACTGCCAGGTTTGCCACTCTGCATCCTCTACTTCCTCTACTGGGGGAGGGTGGGACTATAGGGGAGTCTTTTCCACTCTTTTGGGTCAATTCCAGGATTTGCCGTGTGGGGTTCTTTCATCCTCCACCCACAGAAACTACATTGTGTGTGTGTGCAGGGCGGGGGAGAAGGTGGAGTGGATGGCGCCACGGATCCACCCCTTTTTTCATGTTCTCTGTGTGTATATATATATATCTTCCTACTGTATTTTCCACTACATGCATCCATTGAAGAAAGCTTATGCTCAAATAAATTTGTGAATTCTAAGGTGCCACAAGTACTCTTATTCTTTTTGATGATGAATGAGGTTGTTTTAATCGAACCAACATGTACAAGGTGAGAGGTGGCACCTTGCTACACAGAGGGGTTGTACCTCAATACATCAGGACACTTTTTTGTATCTTGTATAAGAATGCATCCCTGAGGTGTTGTCTTTTCTGTCCTAGGGGGGCACTGGTAAATCCCACCATTGACTAAGCCAGTCCATTGTCAGGGAGCACATATGTACTAGCAGAATTGTAGACATCTGATTCGGGGAGCTAGAGACTGTTTTATTTGGCAATAAACCTGGCCGGGTGCCTTCGTACCTTAGCAGAGTCTGTGGTCATTGGGGTTCTCTCAGGGTCTGCTGTGCCAGCGATCTGCAGAGCCGGGGAAGCACACAGGGGGAACACATGCACACAGCCGACTGATATCAACATTGAACAGAACAGAGCACCACACTGGTGATACTTGACAACATAAATCAGTGTAGCTTCCTTGAAACTCATAGGAAAGTTGGTGTTAAGTTAATTAGCACAGCTCCATTGAGTCAATGAGCCAGTTCCCCAGTAATTATAAATCAGTGTAGCTCCATTATACTCCATAGGGCCAGATACTCTGCTGGAGTAAATTTGTACAGGTCTGTTGACACTAATGGGACAGCTCTACCAGTGCTGTAGATTGGAATCACTCTGCTGATGATAAAGAATCAGATTCTCAGATGCCAAAAATCAATGAGCTAATGTAAATTAGCATAGCTAAACTGTGATCAATGAGACTGATCCCCAGCTGGTGTAAATCAACATCATTCCAGTGTAGTCAATTGGCCAGGTCCTCGCGGGGCTAAAAACTACGGTTCAGTGAAGGTCTTCTCTCTGGTGAGCACAGATGTTATTCCTGGCTGGAATATCATCAGCAACATCACAAACAAAGTTCTCTCCAGGGACATCTGTGCCAAAGCCCTGAAGTCAACAGGCATGCACAGGAGTAACTGAGAGCACATTATGAAGTAATGATACTTCACAGGGTGTGACAGGACAGGGCTTCATAGGGGTTACTAAGAACATGGTGTTAAAGGTACAGGGCTGCATACAGTCCTTTCAGGGTAGACGGTAGATTATGATGGGGAAGTGATGCCCAGGGCTAGTATGTGTTAGGAGTATGTTCTGTGTCTTTAAGAGCAGAGCACTGAACTGGGACTAGCATTCTAGTGTCACCTTTGCCAGACACACAACTCGGAGCTCTGGACTCTCCTTTAGCTTTTGGAACATGTTTTAGTTCTAATAATGCGTTACACTGTAGACTCCAGAATGTTTCTCCTCCTTATGAATTCACAACACATGGTACCAGAGTGAGGTAGAAGAGAGGACAGAGAAAAGAGGACTGTGGTGAAGGAATAAAGGAGTCATCATGGAGATGGAGCATCTAAAAGCCCCCAAATATTGAAACTCCCAGGTAACGCAGCAGACTCCTGGAAGAGTTTCAAACAGAGAATCTATCTATCTATCCAGATATATATCATTATGACAAAATGAGATTGTTAGGACAAGTAATAGGCCTATCTGTTGCCCACTCGCAGGGTCCTGGAGCCCAGGCTCCTGCCCGAGCCCAGAGGCCTACACTGCAATTAAAAACTTGTTAGCCTGAGCCCAGTGAGCTCAAATCAGCTGGTGTTTGCCAGTGGCAGATTTTTAATTGCAGTGCAGACACACTATAAGAGGTAACCAGAGTCAAAGACTGAAAACTAAGGGCCAGATCTTGAGCTTGTGTAAACTGACACAGTTCAACTGATTCCAGAGTAGCTAGGGCTATTTATGCCAACGCAGGATCCAGTTTTTGGATTTCAGTGGAATTAAAATGATTTAAATGACCTGAGGATCTGTCCCATTGACTTCCACGGAGCTGTGGCTGATTTACACCTGCTTGGGATCCAGTCCGTTACACAGTTTCAGATCCATAAACTTTGCCAAAGTTGAGTCAAAAGTTCTTAACCCATCTGTCCTTCCATGGCTTTTGTGCATGAGATTAATTACAAGAGTGGAACTGTTAATGGCTGTGCAGTGATTCAGTCCCACTGAGTCAGAATGTTGGAGGAATTCAGTGTTGCAGAGATTTTTTGTATCTGATTTTCAACTTCTACTGGGATGAATATCCCGATCTTTCTTTCTTTCTTTCTTTCTTTCTTTCTTTTTCTTTCTTTCTTTTTCTTTCTTTCTTCTTCTTTCTTTCTCAATTACTATTTTTCCCTTTACTCAGATAACACTAAAACAAAACACCATTAGGCTGCAGGTTCAATGGTTCATGACATTTTAAAAACATTTATTCATATGGGTTGTAGTTATCTCAGAGAGACTGAACATCTATAAAGGACCAGAAGCTGGTGTTAACCAGTGTAGCTCCATCGGAGTCAATGGGTCCATACCTCCAGCTGGTATAAAACATCCATAGCTCCACTGGATTAAATGGGTCAGTTCTCTCCCTTTTGTAAATTGTTGCAGTTCCACTGAAATCAATGGGACCAGATTCCCAGCTGCTGTAAACCAGACATAACCCCATATAGTCAATTATGCCATTTCCAAAGATGGGATGAATTAGTTTAGTGCTATGGAGTTATGGTAATTTACATGAGCTAAATATCCTTCCTGTAATACCTAATGCTGTCTATCTTTTCATCTGTGATTCTTATTTCTTAACACCACTAGCCCATATTAAACCTCATGGAAGATTCCAGGATCATGGTTAATAGACAGAAATCTGTACCCAGCCATTAACAAAATGCTGTAGTGGGGCAGCAGTTTAGTTACATTCTTATGAAATATGATGTTCCTCTGGACAGTGCAGGGTAAGTTAGCAACCCAAATTTGGGGTCAGTTGAGCCAGAGTTTCCGGATATATAAGTCCTTAGAAATGGCCTTATTTTATTTTATTTATTTATTTTTTCATAGACCTGGGGATCAAATTTTTGATGTGTTGAAGGTCAAAATGATCTCTGTCTGCCAACTTTTAACCAGGGATAGCGCATGGCACCTACTAAATCTTTAAGGAACCCAAACTGAGAATAGTATTTAAGAAGTTGTTCTCTTTTACAGTGTGTACACGCCAATACAGAAACACAAATAGATGGTTTCCATGAGCCCCATTTGAAATGTTTTAACCACAACTCTTTTAAGTGCTCTGAAAATTCAAATGGTTACATGGTTTGATCTGAAATTCAGTGTGTCTCATTGGGGCACAAGGTCCTGTTAATGTTCCAGATTTGGGTCATGTGACCATGGGGTTGACAAATTACACCCCACCCAAATGGTTTTGTTCTGCTGCCTCGTACTGTTAAACTGAGAGTTACTAATGACTGGAGGAATCACAGACCTCACTGAGATTGCTGGCTGTGAATTTGTGAGTTCTGGGTGGCTGTTTCATTTTGGGGGCTGTAATCACATTCTTTGGATGTAAAAAAATAGACATGCAATTCTTTCCTGGAAGGGGAATGGTAATTGGAGGACAGAGGAGTGGGGGAACTAGCAGAAAGAGGTTTGGACTACAGTGAGAGGTGGGGTTTATGCGGAGGGTGACAAATGGAGATGCAAGATAGGAGAGAGGTTGGGAGGTCTGGTGAGGGAGGCATGGGATTTGGGGAATGGAGGAGTGTGACACTGGGCAGGGGGAGGAGGAGGTGAGTGTCAGGAGGACTGGGTGAGAACAGCAGTGGGGCAACCATCAGTCCAGTATTCTCCCTTCCTGGGTCTGTGTCTATACCTGGGAGGGAGGCCCTCTCCCTACTCCCTTGCGGCCAGGATCTGGAGAGGTCCTGTCCTTTTGGGTGGGGAGCTGAGAACAGGGAAACTTCCTACCTATCAGAGACTCTGAAACACTCAGGAGGGGTGGAGAACAGCCACTGAGATGAATGGAGCTGTTTCCACATCTTAAAGCTATTGTCCCAGGCTGTATCATCTCCATAGGGTGTTCTCATTCAGTAGAGACCATCCTATTCAGATGAACTGGCCCTGTCACACCTCTCAGAGCCCCCAGTGCTGCAGATGGGTGTGCAGAGGAGCCCTTTCCTTTCATCCTTCTTCTAGCCTTGCTGTCTAAAGGACGATGTTTCTTAGGCTATGTCTACACTATAAATTTATGTCAACATAAGTTACATTGGCACACAGCCGCCACAGCTATTAAATCACTTGTGCGTGTGCACACTACACTCCTTGTGTCAGTGGTGCACATCCTCACCAGGAGCACTTGTAATAATTCAGAGAGCAGTACAGCATGCAACTCATTGCCTTCCAGCACAGGATCTTTTGGGAAGTTCTTGCAGTGCCTGGTGAAGCTGAAACAAGTTTTGCAGGATGACTGGGAGCATAGTGTCAACTTCCCATAATGCAATGTTCTCTGTCCCATAATTTCATCTGCAGCCCATAATATTTTACACCTTCTTTTCAAGTCCCATAAATGTGCATATCCTTCCTCGCTGTCCACTCTCTGACAGAAGCATGGAGACTGCACAGATCTGCACTATTGTTATGAGCATCGTGAGTTCGGGGCACCTGATCTTCAGTATTTGTGGAGCTGCAAGAGGAGCCATGGAAACATAATGATTCCTTAGGGCTAGCTTGCTGTGGGACTTAGAAAGAAACAATTCAAGGTTGCTGTTGGAGTTCACGGAGCAGCTGGAGATTGTAGAGCAGTGCTTCTGGGCTTGAGAAACAAGCACTGACTGGTGGGATCAATGTCAGGCAGGTTTGTGAAGATGAGCAGTGGCTGCAGAGCTTTTGGATGTGCAAGACCACATTCCTGGATCTGTGTACCAAACTCGCCTCAGCCCTTCAGCACAAGGATACCAAAATGAAGCTGTGCTGACTGAGAAGTGAATGGTGATTGCACTGTGGAAACATGCAACACAGGTCACTCAGGAATCATTTTGGAGTCAGGAATCCATTTCAGGGGCCGCTGTCATGCAACTGTACAGGCCATTAATTGACTCATGCTAAGCAGGACTGTGACTCTAGGCAATGTGCAGGACATAGTAGATGGATTTGCAGAAATTCCTAAACTGCTGTGGGTCCATAGATGGCACGTGTCCCTATTTTAGCATCAGACCACCCTGCCACAGAGTACATCAACAGAAAGGGTTACTTTTCTATGGCTATGCAAGTGCTGGTGGGTCATCAGGGGTGCTTCACCAACATCAGTGTTGGCTAGTCAGAGAAGGTGCATGATGCTCACATATTTAAGAACACAGGCCCGTTCAAAAAGGTGCAAGCAGAGACTTTCTAACCTGAGCAGCTGATTGCCATTGGGAATGTTGAAATGCCAATAGTCATCCTGGCAACCCTTGCTTCCATGGCTCATGAAGCCATACACCAGCCACCTTAACAGCACCAAGAACTGCTTCAACTACAGGCATAGAATGACAGATGAATGGGCCTTTGGTCATCTGAAGGGACACTGATGTTGTTTACTTACAAGATTGGTAAAAAGTGACAAATAGTCCTGTGGCACCTTATAGACTAACAGATGTATTGGAGCATAAGCTTTCATGGGTGAATACCCACTTCACCCATGAAAACTTATGCTCCAATACATCTGTTAGTCTATAAGGTGTCACAGGACTCTGTCGCTTTTTACAGATTCAGACTGGTACGGCTACCCCTCTGATACTTTACAAGATTGGAACTCAGTGAGAAAAATGTCCCACTGGTTATAGTTGCCTCCTGTGTCCTTCATAACATCTGTGAAGTGAAGGGGAGAAGTTTCCATTGGGGTGGAGGTGGAGTGGCTGTCTGCTGAATTTGAACAGCCAGATACAAGGGCTATAAAAGAGCTCAACCCAGAGTTAGATGACTGAGGCAGGGCTGACGCTTCCATTAGGCGACCCTAGGTGGTCCCTAGGGTGCCAGGATTCAGGGGGCAGCATTTTTGTGAGCTCCCACGGGGTGCACGGGAGTTTTGGTTCCGCTTCCGTTGCGCCGCCGAAGAAGGACCTTCTGCCGACGTGCCGCGGAAAACAGTGGCAGGCAATTGAGCAGCTCAATGACTGGCTCTGTTGCCTGTGGCATTTTGGCAGAGGGTCCTTCTTTGGCGGCGCGATGGGAGTGGAACCGGAAGC